>NC_138377.1:42825570-42858411 GCF_054177405.1 Leptonychotes weddellii
AACACAGGACTCAAATCAAGCTGGGTTTTTTTTTTTAGCCAACATGGAAAAAAGACTGTCATAAACTGCAGTCAGCACTGCTCAAGAACTTATTTACATGAGCTCTTAAAGAAGTCTATCACTAGCCAGCAAAAAGATGAAAAACGAAAGCATTTTACCTGGGAAAAGAGAAAGGTGTATTTCAAGCTTGTTGATAGGAAATATTAAGTCCTACATTTTTTAAGGGAGAATGGAAATATTTGATTTATACAAAGAACAAAAAAGCAGAGGAGCCTAAAAGAAATATAATTTAGCAAAATTTCCATTTAATTTGTTAATAAAAATGAATTTGGCCCTATTGATACTTGAAATAATTTTTAACAAACCAGCTGCCTAACAATTTATGCCAATCATATCATTTTATATTTGGCACACAAAACTTTTGTTGCTCTTTTCCCCATGTTTCCTTTCTTTTGGTAATGTTTGTTGTCTTTAAAAGATCTATTAGCTACTTCCCTTAAAAAGAAAAAATAGAATTGTGAACTAAAACTATGGTTAACCAGTGCCCAAGTTCCTTGCCAGTCTGAAATGTCAGCTGGAAAAAACAGTGAGCCACTAAGCATGGCACATTTTAAGCCCAGTTTCAAGAAATCCAGCAAGTTTTTATTTATTTTTTAAAGATTTTATTTGTCGGAGAGAGAGAGAGCACAAGCAGGGGAGAGGCAGAGGGAGAGGGAGAAGCAGGCTCCCTGCTGAGCAAGGACTCGGTGACCTAAGCCAAAGGCATACACTTAATGACTGAGCCACCCAGGCATCCCCCCAGCAAGTTTTTTTAAAGATCTGCAAGACAGCCACTTCTCCAGGGATGAATAGCCCCTCCCAGGTGTGGTAAACACATACAAAAGGATGTTAGAATAAACAAAAAAGAAATGTTAACATCTGACTGAGAGACTTCACTCTTATCACCTCCACACTTAATACACCTGATAAAGATGACTTTTAAGTTTTTAAATCCCAACCCCATAAGACAAGTTTTCCTCAGTAAGTGAAATCATGTTGCTTTCATTTATCTTTTTCAGTTTCTCAAACTATGGGATGCAAGCTTTTGGGAAATCTAACTGCCATATACAGTTACACAGTTTGTACACTGCACAAATGTACCTTATGCCAAAAAGGATGTGAAGGCCAAGGAGGGTTGGGCCCAGGAAAATGCATGAATATAAATACATATGTAAAACTGTACATAATTTCAGGGGATCCCAAACCCCCAGATCACAAGTTCAGACCCTTCTGTTCTATTCATTTCTACCCAAATAAATCAGGTTTGCATTTTACCATTTTGAGAATTTGTTGCTGAGTCAATCCTACCTCAGGCATAAAACTACAAATGTGCCCTTTCCAAGGTAAAAGAAAATTTATCTTTACCAAGTTAATTAACTATTTTGTCCTTTGTTACAAAACATAGTAACTGAGTAAGTTACTATAAGATCTGAGTAAGATCTGAATAAGATCTTAAGACAATAACTCTCAAGAATTTTCATTTCTCTTCTGACCCATGAAAAGGTCACTCTCTGGCCTTTAAAATTTAATAAAGAGATAACATTATGGACAGCATATCTAGGAGTAAAAGTCTCAACATTTATAACTTTATGATATCTATATCATTTTAAAGTTTCATGAAAATGAGCAGAATTTATCAATTGAATATATCAGGTTTTTTTTTTAAAGATTTTATTTATTTATTTATTTGAGAGAGAGAATGAGAGAGAGCAAGAGAGCACATGAGAGGGGGGAGGGTCAGAGGGAGAAGCAGACTCCCTGCTGAGCAGGGAGCCTGATGCCAGACTGGATCCCTGGACTCCAGGATCATGACCTGAGCCGAAGGCAGTCGCTTAACCAACTGAGCCACCCAGGCGCCCGAATATATCAGTTTTAATAGCTTAACTGAATGAAATGACACAAGAACTTACCTTTAGATACACACATTCATCTGCCAAACCCAACTGATTTAATAAAAGTATTTGACAATAAAAGGAACAAAAGCATCACAATTAATTTCAGGATGCAGCTATAAATTTAAATTCAATTCTGTGTCTGTGACATCACCACCACATGCTTCAGTATAAAAAAGTCCCCAATGTAATAGCTAAAAGACCTTCCACAATAAAAAGCTTTCGTTAATCTCTGATTTTCTCAAAACTCTACTAAAGTAATGGTAAAGAGATTTTTTTTTTTTTTTAAGTGTAAACCCACAATACCAAAAAGAACAGGAGAGTACTTCTGTTTCAAGCAAAATGATTTGGTGGAATGGGTAACTTAAAAACTCCTGGGACAGACAACTAAAAGTTCTGGATAAAATTTTTTTTTAAATCTCTTTATATTCATGGCTGGGCATTATGAAGAAATACTCCATTGGCCAAAAATGAAGCAAGAACTTAAAGCAAGTGAGACAGCTAAGTGTAAGAGCTAACAGCAGTGATGCTTCTGCTGATCAATGCTAGTGGATTCCAGCTTTTTGGTCTTTATACAAACAAGGGCACTAGAGAAAAAACCTAGGACCTAGGGTGACAGGTCAGATGAGATGAGACCCACCAACAACTCCCTCAGAAATAAGATAAACACAGAAGGAAAAAGGAAGGAAATGTGCCTATTTTACCTTAGCTCTGGGAGCAGGGAAGATTCCTCTGGGAGTTTCTCCACAATCTGGCCCTGCACACACAAACAAAATCTATAGTCCCTTTGGGGGTGAAAAACTCCAAGGTGCGAATTTAATTTAAAACACTCCCAAGTGACTGGCAGAAATAAATACAAATCCTAGTGGAACGTACCTTAAAGCCAGGCCCCCAAAAATCTACAGATAAAGTAAATTATGAAATTAAGATTAAAAAATCCTAAAGCATAAGAGAAAACAAATCAACATACATGACTGACACTCAAACAGAACACAACCCTATCAGACTCACAAAGACTAGAAATAATTACACTGACTATATTTAAATATAAAAAGATAGTACTTAAGAGTATGAACAGGCATATTTTGTAAGAAGAGTGTCTAGAAATTTAAAACACATAATTGGATTTAGAAACTCAATAGAGATGAAACAAAGATTAGACATTGTTTCAGAATTACTATTAAAGATAATTTTGAAGAAATTATTCAGAATGAAGGAAAGAATAATAAGAGATAAAAAAAGGAATTTAATAGATATTGAGAACAGAGGGAGAACGTTTAACACACCTCTAATAAGACTATCAGAAGGAGCTAATAAATAATATAAGGATGAGGCAATATTCAAAACATAACCACTGAAAATTTTCCAAAACTGGTAAAAGGAACAAATCCTCAGATTCATGAATCTCAATGAATCCTAAAATGCTTAAATAGATTCACAACTAGACATTACAGAAGAACAAAGGGTAGATCTTAATGCAGGTAGAGGAAAAGATTACATCAAAGAAATCAGTCTAATAACTGGCTCCGAAAAATCAGAAGACCTACTCCAGAAAGAAGTAAAATGGACCCTCCCCAAAATGGTCTGTGATGCAAAAACCAATGGTGAGCAAGGTAAGTCGAAAATGCATAAGAAAGTCTAAACTACTACTGTATGGGGCAGTGATAATCATACCAAAATTGTGGGGTTAAATACAGAGAAGTAAAATAAAAAATAATAGTATATAACTTGGGCAATGGGGCAAAAATAGCAATTAAATTTTGAATCTGTTAAGTTAAACATGCTTTTTAGAATTTCTGGGAGCACAAAAAAATTAAAATAGCATCACTTTTTTTTTTTTTTAAGATTTTATTTATTTATTTGACAGAGAGAGACACAGCGAGAGAGGGAACACAAGCAGGGGGAGTGGGAGAGGGAGAAGCAGGCTTCCCGCTGAGCAGGGAGCCCAATGTGGGACTCGATCCCAGGACCCCGGGATCATGACCTGAGCTGAAGGCAGTCGCTTAACCAACTGAGCCACCCAGGCGCCCAAAATAGCATTACTTTCAATGGAGAAGAAAGATGGAATTTAAAACAAAATTTTAAAAAATCTGTATCCAAAAGAAACGGAAAAATATGTATATAAGAATACTTATAAAGCAGTATAATAAGATGGTGGAAAGAACTCCAAATTTATTAGTAACCACAATAAATAGTAAAGACTAAATTCTTCAGTAAAAGAAAATGTCCATATCCAGTCACCTGTTTTATAAATAAAGTATTATTGGAACACACCAACACTCATTCATTTACAGATTACACTAGGCTGTCTGTACTACAACAGCAAAGTTGAGCTCTTCAACAATGTCTCACTATGGGTTTTCCTAATTATCATAACCCTTCTATTTGTACAAGAGGAATCTGAACAAGCTTTTAATGTTCTGATTCAATTTCATGGGAATCACTAGAGGCCAAGTGCTACTACAGTCTTCCTCTTAACCTAGTAGCAAACCCTATGGACCTGGTAAGGACAGCAGCTACAGCAGCTAACCTAATGGAGGCTTCTGCAGACTTGGTTTTAGGGTCTCCTTTAAACTTGAGGGTGTCTCATGCTGTACAATCTTTGTTGCCTGCTAGAAATATACATTTCTCAGCAGATGATCCTATTTTCTATGAATTCCTATTATTTTCTCTTGCACGCATTTACACCCGCTGTTGCAATACTTTGAATACTGCTGCCCTTCTATTACCTGAAAAAGACACTCATAACTGTTTACTGTGCAGGAACGACCTATGCTCCAAATTGATTTATTAGAAAATACAGACTTAAACTTCTTTGTTGATGGACCTACATAGAAACATATTAGGGGAGACACACTATAACAAGTCTCACACTTCACCTCTAGGATGTGACACCCTGCAAGAGGTAAAATTTGCCTCATTATACTCACCAGAGCTTGTTGGCTACTTACACATAAGAGAATCAATATATAAACTGATTAACAGGTATGAGTCTTGATCTCAACAGAAAATCTAATTAAGATCAGTTAGCAGATTAAAGAACTTTTAAGTACTCTAATACTTCCTAAAGTACTGGTTATTATAATGGTTGGAACTCGTCTCAAAAGGAATAACACAACACTAAACAAAATACCCTGGCTGATCACAATGCGAGACAGGCATCCTTATTAAAATCCTAGCATCCATGAAATCCCAAAAGACCAAACTTTTAAAGAGGTGAGGCTATTTTACAAGATGCCAGCAATTAGATACAGAGGTAGAAGAAAGCTACTGGAAGAAATCTGGATGGAAATTGCATATGGATAATCTCTTAACCTCTCTCTTAACCACTTCCTGTCAGAAGTTTACATGAAACTACTCACTACAATAAGGAAAAATTGGCCACTGTACTGAAACAACATTGGTGTATTAGGGTTATCCAAAGCAACAGAAGCAAATAAATAAATACACAAACACACACACACACACACACACAGAGAAAGAGAGACAGAAATTGGATCATGTGGTTATGAAGGCCAAGAAGTCCTGTGATCTGTTACTGCCCCCAAAGGAATTTCGATGTCCAAGGGGAAAGGGAGAGAAAATCACCCTCCTTTAGCCTTTTTGTTCTATTTGGGCCCTGAACTGACTTGATGTTGCCCACCCACATTGATAGGGCAGATCTTTTTTTACTCAGTCCAATGATTCAAATGCTAATCTCTTCCAGAAACAACCTGACACACCTAGAAATAATGTTTTACCAGCTATGTGGGCATCCCTTAGCTCAGTCAAGTGACATAAATTTAACCATCAGTGGGGAAACTTTACTAAAACTGCTGGTGGTACCTCTGACATATGTTCCATGTCACCAACATAATCTTGGTAAAACTGTAAAGGTTGACCTTGAACAAGAGCCCCAAAGTCAGGTCCTCTTTGAACATCTCCAAATGGATTTCACACAACTATACCCTAGTATGAGTATTAAATATGCTCTGGCCATTGTTCTAGCCTTATTCACATATATATACTGAAATCCTTTTGTGCCAGACCTCTAGCTCTACAGTATAAAAAATATTACCTGATTCATGCCCTAACCTGAGGAATCCCAATCTCTCTCTATAGTGAACAGGGTACCAATTTTTCTGGGACTATTATTAAAGAGTTATTACCACTTACTCAGTCTGCTATGCATTGTCCCCACTTCCAGGAAAAGTAGAAAGAACAAATGGAATTCTGAAATTCAGTTTAGCAAAGCTCTCAGAGACTCTCCAAGTTCTACGGTTTGAAGATATTCTCATTGGCTTTAATGACTCCTCTGGGGTTCATCAACTCTTGCCTCATGAGTAATAGGCCTGTCCAAGCATCTAGGAATATTACATCTGATTCTAGACTCTACATGCTACTAGCAAGGAGACAACCAAATATTTCAAGGGGCTCATGCAATACATCCAATCTTACCATCAACAGGTATGAGGAGACTTGCCTCAGAATCCTCCTAAACTGTGCACAACCTAAGACCCAAAGATTTGGCCTTCTGGAAGAGATAAATTACTCTTGAACTGGTAAACCATACAACCAAACTGACTGTTGGAATTATACATTTTCCTTTGGGAGGAACTATCCCACTTCCCTTGATTCCATTTCCTTGAGTGAAATCTGGTAACTTTCTGGGTAACTAAACTCAATCCTTTCATTAGGCAACTTTTTAGATGGCAAACAACACATGGATAACCATAAATCTAAAATCCTCTATGATATTATATGTAGAAAAAAGGTTCTGGTATCCACCAAAACTAATATTTGGGACCTTTTGTAGGAGCTAGCTTTGGTATCTGAACTTTCAGATATAGACCCTGGCAGAGAACTAGGGAACATATGGTAGAGATTTGGAAGCTGTTTCACTTTATCTAGTTTTACAGGTAAAACACACAATTTTTTTTACTTTAGATACGCCTAACTGATGATCTTGACGCTATAAATTTCAACACCTGGAGCCAGATGGCCCCAAATCATAAAAAACCATTTGACAACCCCATAAGGGTATTCTAACCAAAAACAGATGACTGTGGGGCCACCAATAACTCCATTTGTAACATAAAATTGAATTTGTAGTACAATTAGATCTGTAACACGGAAGTCTATTGGCTACTAACTGCAAACTGGACAAGGGGTTGTTACCATGGTAAATGGACACCTGCCCTCAGAATAGTCTGGTATCAGCCACTGTGACTCATCAATTTGCCTCTTAGAAAAAGTAATTAGGTAAATTAGTGAAAGGAGAAAAATTGGGCCTTGTTTTGAAAACTGAAACCTTAGCCACTCACAGCGGATTCTAGATTGCTTTCTTTTCTTTGCTAGACTCTTTATTTCACTTTGCAAGAGGCCTAGAAATAGGGAGACATCTTACATGCTATGGTTCAGAGAAAAAAGCAGGAGAGCTAGACAAAGCTGCTAAGGCTATAAAGTTCCACCAAGGTAATCCTCATCCAAGAGGTTCAGGAAATTGAACTGAGTTAGAGCCCATTAGATACAATACTGGTGTCTTGAGAGGAAGCCTGTGCTGTTTCAGGGGAAAATGGTGTGATTATATCCCTGCAGACCTCTCTGGCATCTTTAATACTTCTAAAAGAGATCTGATAAGCTAACATAGAAATCACAAAATTAGGTAATTTGGCTAATAATCTCATGTCCAGTACTGCAGACTCATCACAATGGAAATGAAAACTGTTCTTCCATCTTAATTTGGGTACTCCTGGCTCAGGGTTTAAAAGGGACTCCACAAACTGATCATAGCCCTTCTCCTAGAAGTTGTCTGCTATACAGGGTCTCAGATGGGTGATGGCAAGTTTTAAATGCTGCTCAGCACCTGGTGTCCCATCACATAAGTAAACAAATGATCAATGAAAACAAAACAAAAAAAAAACCCTAACACTATGTTGAAACCACCATCTGGGAACCGTGATACATGATCATGATACCACAAACAGCAGTGAAGATCTGTAGTAAAGATTGTGGGACCACATTCCATTACGAATCTTTCAGCTCAGACCAAAGAATGGCAATAAGGGGGTGATACTGAGAACTGAAACTATTTGCAATCACACAGTTGACGGTCAACATTAACAACTTTACTGTTCTACTGTCTTCATTCACATGGCATTAATATTCTAGGAAACTAGCCCAGAAAGCTAAAGTTGCAAATAACTTTATTGTTCATTTCAAGAACTTCCTCAAAGTCCTTTATCTGAACACTGTTCAACTTCCCCTCAACAAAGTATATACTCCCTTCTCACAACAGGTAGCACTGAATGACTATTTACTTTTCAAGATTTACTTTAAAATCCTAGTCCCAAATTTGTCCAATCATAAAGAAGAACTCAAATCAAGAAACCCACCTTAAACCAGACCCCAAAAGAACTCAAATAATCTGCCTTTGCTCTCCCTCTCTCCAGAACACAGTATACTAAGACTCTGTCAATGAAGTGATTGTCCTAACCATAGTAAAGAATAAACTCAGCTTTGCTTAATCAATAGGATTATTTTGGTATATTTTCAGGAAGCCAGCATTCAACAATTGAGTAAGAAGCTTAAATTATGAGGTACCATAAAGAAAAGCCCCATATAAGATGAGGGTAGCATGGTATCGAAGTTCCTATACTAACACTCCCCCAAAGTGTACTTTAAGGAAACTAAGGAAAACTAATACCTTGAGATGTTTAAAGAATGTTAATTTAAAAAGAGGTTCTAGGGCGCCTGGGTGGCTCAGTTGGTTAAGCGACTGCCTTCGGCTCAGGTCATGATCCTGGAGTCCCGGGATCGAGTCCCGCATCGGGCTCCCTGCTCGGCAGGGAGTCTGCTTCTCCCTCTGACCCTCCCCCTTCTCATGTGCTCTCTCTCAAATAAATAAATAAAATCTTTAAAAAAAAAAAAAAAAAGAGGTTCTATAGGGAAGCATCAGGTTAAACAAAGGTAAACTGGTCTTACTGGTACAGGGATTTAGTCTGTACTACGAACATCCAGAAGGAACAGCATATACAAACTTTCCCTAACTCATTGTACCATGAGACTCTTCATGAAACATCTTGTGGGACTAGTGAGCTAAAGATAATCTGAGACACTGAACTCTACTAAAGTTAAGTGAACCTAGGTTCAAGTCTTAAATCCACCCCCTTAATGGTTGTGTAACCTCAAGCAGGTCTTTTGGCCTGAGTTTCAATTTCCTTATCAGTAAAATAATAATAATAGTTGCCCTGTCCACTCGTTAAGGATGTGGTAAGTCAAATGAGACAAAGCTTGTGAAAGCACTTTGTAAACTCTACAGCAGTACACACGAGTAAAGTGTGCTTTTTTTTCTTAAAGATTTTATTTATTTACTTGAGAGAGAGAGCAAGAGAGAGCATGAGCAGGGGAAATGTCAGAAGGAGAGGGACAAGTGGACTCCCCGCTCTGGGGACGGAGGGCTCATACCAGGACCCTGGGATCGTGACCTGAGCCAAAGGCAGATGCTCAACCAACTGAGCCACCAAGGCACCCCATGAGTAAAGTGTTCTTAACAATACCTCACAGGAGAGATAAGGTAAATTCATGGGGATCATAGGACAGAGTATTATTAGTGAAATAAAATGGAAAATATTCTAATAAAAACTGTTTTGTGCAAAGTCAGAGCTTTCTTTGTCTACCTCAAGATCAGTGGTAACCAGCTAAGTAAATATACTGAGCAAACATTTCTTGAGCTCTTGTACAAGGTGCCAGGACAGAATGTGACTGACATGAACTGAACTTGGGTACTTCTCGTTACTATATATAATAATGATGCTTCAACCAGAAAAAAATAATGTTACAGACCCTCAGTGTACCCAGCTGGTGCACCTTCTATTCCTTAGCACCAATATCAGATTTAATCTGATCTCCCTATATGAACAGGTGGAAATGTTACTGATGAAGCTAAAATTCAATTATTCTCCTTGATGATTCCAACATAACACAGAGACACAGAAAAATGAGGTTACTACAGGCTTACATGGCACAGTAAATACAAACTGTGACTGGATAGATCTCCTATAAGCCAACAGCCCTGCTTGATCAGACTTGGGTTCTATTTAACAATGTGAACAGAACATTTAAGCTTACCGTTGTATAACATGGCATAGCTTCCAATAACTCCACTCAGAGAAAATTTTATGAAGAAAGAAGAAATCAACTGTGAGAAGATTGGAATTCTTACTATTTGCCCTTCATGAGCTGTCTAGGGAAGAAACTTCAGTTTACTCATCTTGGAAAAGATGAGTGGTTCCCAGACTTCAAAATTTTATGGTCCAGTAAAATTCTCCAAATTTAAGATACTCACAAGAGACTGTCAATTCTTAACTTTACTAAAGTAAGGTCATTTTTAAAAATCTGGCATTTTTCATTTTAAAACATTAAGAAGGCTATAATCACAGAATAAAAGATAGCCCTTTAATGAAAAACTCATCAGTGTCTTGTCTTTGTATACTATAATCTCCCTGGAAGTTCATATTCAAGGGTGAGAATAAGTAACACATCATTTTACACAATTTGCATATCCTCAGATTAAAAATCAGCCTGAAGGCTGGAGCCATTTAACAACTTGGATTCATACCTGAACAGTGAATATAACTAAAAATTTTTATATACAGCACAGAACTCAAAGTTAGCAAGGAGTCCGGCTCCCCCCAACAATGAGGCATCTAGGCATGCATTGACAAGGAGCTCGCACTTCAAAAAAAGTGCATTCTTGACAGGTTTTTCAAACTACAATGCAAGTTACAGTCTATTAAGCAGTACGGTTATTTGCTGGAATCCCCTTTCATAAACATCAGATTAGAAACCTTCCATATCAAGCTGTTTGCACGTGCTAAGTTATGATTGACATTTTCACATTTTCATTTAATCTTGGTAATAAACAAACAATAAACTTAGAAAAGAAACATTCCAGAAGACATAAACAAACTTCACCCTTTACTACCTCATCCTTTATTTGCTCCTCCTCAAATGAGACAGATTGGCAAAATAATTCCTTCTTTACCATCTTCAAACTTATATTGTTCTCATCCTCAGTGGAAAACTCAAGTTACTGTCAAAAATGAAAATAGAAATTTGCTCACTAAACACAAAATCCAAATAAAAGAGTATTTTACAAGCCAAACAAGGCTATTTTAGGCTCAAAGCCTGAGTTAACACTAAATAGCTAGCTATACTTACACTCAACACACTATTTTTAGCTTCCAGGATTTCACCTCTAATGCTTACAGATCCTAACACTAATGTAATAAAATGTGAGCAAAATTAAAGAAAAAAATATAGCTCCCCAAAATGAAAACTATACTCACTTAACCTTTCACTACCAAGTCTGTTTAGAGTACAACTGACTTATCCCATTAGTTTCAACCACATATATAAAGATAACTCTTTTTCCTGACCTTGGAATGTCACAGGAAGAAAAGTAAACCATAGCTTGAGGTGAGCAATCTGAAAATTACATGGAATTGAGCCGAGTTAGGCCAAATCAAGACACCATTGTTCACAAAGTCCAGAAAGGTGAGAACCATAATGATACTTTAGTTACAAGTAACTGAAAAGCCTTATTCAACACGGTTAGGTAATAAGAAAAATTATCTCTAATATAACAAGATGTCTGGAGGTAGGATGTGCTCTTGGCAAAGCTCTAGCTTTGCTTTTCTGATTCCCTTGGCTCTGCCCTCCTGTCTGTTCATTTCATCCTCAGGCTCTGAGATGGTCACAAAATTCTAAGAAAATGGCCAACTCCAAAAGAAAAAGACCTCTCCTTTGAGTCCTTATTTTTAAGCAGAGACCTTATGAGAAGAAGCCCCTACCTCCTCACTGGCTCAAGCTGGACCACATGTGTCTTAATAATCCAAACTCAACCCTAGTAGATGAGGAGGGAGTCAGCTTATCTTGAAGCACATGGCTGAAGAGAAAAAGATGGAGAATGGAAAATCTGGGTTCTGATGTGAAGGACATGAATGTTAGAGAGTAGAGTAGGCATCAGTGTTTGCAATGATAGTGAAGGCAGAATAGCCTTTTTCTTTTCCTGTTCCCCCATCTCAGTAGACGGGAAGACCCAAGTTGGTGCCTAGTGACACCCACAGTTTACTGTCAACAAGAACAACTTGACTATTCAACTGTCTTCATTCCCATGGCATTAATATTCTAGGAAACCTGCCCAGGAAACTAAAGTTGCAAATAACTTCATTGTTCATTTCAAGAACTTCCTCAAAGTAATTTATCCAACAACTATACTACTCGACTTACACTGATTTCACAAAAATGAAAAATCAGTGGAGAGAGGTAGTAGTCACATTCCTAGTCAGGGGCGGAGAAAAGACTTGAGGCCAGGTCTCCTGACTTCTGCCAAGTCTCCGCACAACAGTATGCTTTGTTTCAAACTATTTCCAGGGCTCAAGGTGATGACAATCAGGCTTTAGAGACAATTTATGAATACAGTGACTATCTTGTTAAAGGCAGAGAACCCCAGAAATCACTTAACTCATAAATTGAGGCCACGGGATGTACTGTGATTTGCTCTGTGTCACTCAGTTAATTGGTATAATAAATGTGAGAAGAAATATTACAAGACAGAATGTGATTTAACTGCCAGGGAATGATGAAAACCTACATTTTAGTTTAGTTTAAAAAAAACCACAATTGTGGGCCAGAAAGGACTTAAGGGATTTGAGCTGACTCTTAAACCAACAGATGGAATGTGAAACATGTTCACAGAACAACAGAGGATTTGTTAAAATTGTTTCAGGAGTATTAGTTACATTGGGGCGGGGAGATAAAGTTGATTACATTTAAATTTTCCAACCAAGTATACAGTATGTATGCTTCTGTGGAAGCAGAAACATCTGAAGTTTAGAGAAATTTTCTTCAGAATGCCCAGGTAGCAATAAGCTGAATCTTCCTAAGTACTGAACTTAATATATTCCAATCCACTGGCAACCTTATTTCTGTGACTTGCTGTATTAAAAACACTGAACCTAGGAAAGTTTTTTAAAAGTACTTAATACTTAAGTTATTCTTCAAAATTAAGTATATTTTCACTCAGTTCAAAACTGACTCTTAATTTAGATTTGAAAGAAATTTCAGAGAATCTAACCTCTATTTGGTTAATTGACTTCTTACATTTTCATTTTTCATATTTTCATTTTCAGGATACAACCAGTCTGAGTTATCAAAACACAACCAAAATAGGTGTAAAAATAATATCACACACAGCCAGATAGGTAGAGAGATAGCTGATTTCATTAATGGCCACAATACTGATATTACTGCCATTTGTAATTAATGACTCAAAAGAAACAATCATTAAAAGAAAGGATATATGGGCCGCTGGGGTCGGTGAAGGATCTCAAGATGGCTGTGCGAAAACTTGCTCTAAAAACCATTGACTGGGTAGCTTTTGGGGAGATCATACCCTGAAACCAGAAGGCCATTGCTAACTCCCTGAAATCCTGGAATAAGACACTTACCTCCAGGTTGGCTGCTCTCCCTGAGAAACCACCTGCTATCGACTGGGCTTACTACAAGGCCAATGTGGCGAAGGCTGGTTTGGTAGATGACTTTGAGAAGAAGTTTAATGCCCTGAAGGTTCCTGTGCCAGAGGATAAATATACTGTTCAGGTGGATGCTGAAGAAAAAGATGTGAAAAGTTGTGCCGAGTTTATGTCTCTCTCAAAGGCCAGGATTGAGGAATATGAAAAAGAGCTGGAGAAGATGAGGCACATAATTCCATTTGATCAGATGACCATTGAGGACCTGAATGAAGTCTTCCCAGAAACCAAATTAGACAAGAAGTATCCCTATTGGCCTCACAAGCCAATTGAGAATTTATAAACTTGAATTGGGGAGAAAGCTCTGGCCCTCGTATTGTAAATGCTGGACATTAAAAATAATGATACGGGAAAAAAAAAAAAGGATATATTTTAGATCTGTTCAAGTATTGAATTTGACCTTACTACTTATATATTATCAAAGTTCCAATTTAAATTTGTTGTTCTTGTTTTAATGGTTTTTAAAACAAATGCAAAAGTTGCTAGATATACAATACAAATCTAAATCTGCAAGTAAGATACTTAAAATTTTACTTTGACAATTGTAAATTTACTGTTAGGACCACTCATTTAAATTCCACCCCAGGTCAATTATTTTATTAATAAAAGAGCCCTAACAAAAGTAATTTGTTTGGTCAATCATACCTCAAAATGGAAAAAATAACTTATTGAAAGATTTCTACCTTTAACCGTTGTGATGGATCAGAATATCCTGGGTAACCCTAAAATGAGTCAAAATGTTTATTTTAATGTTAATCTCATAATGTAATTGCATCCAGAACTATGCCTTTGATGCACTGGGCTGAATAAGGACACACTTGACAGAAAACTGCTTTCAAAAGCATCATTTACAAATGAAATTGGACCACTTTCTCATACCATACATAAAAATAAACTCAAAATGGATTAAAGACCTAAATGTAAGACCTGAAAACATAAAACTTCTAGAAGAAAACATAGGCAGTAATTTCTCTGACACTGGCATTAGCAACACTTTCTAGATACGTTTCCTCAAACAAAAGCAAAATAAACTGTTGGGACTACATCAAAATAAAAAGCTTTTGCACAGTGAAGGAAACCACCGACAAAATGAAAAGGCAACCTATTGAATGGGAGAAGATATTTGCAAATGATCTATCCAGTAATGGGCTAATATCCAAAACATATTAAAGAATTTATACAAGTTGACACCAAAAACACCCAAATAATCCGATTAAAATGGGCAGAGGACCGGACTGACAATTTTCCCAAGACAACATCCAAATGGCCAACAGACACATGAAAAGATGCTCAATGTCACTCATCCTCAGGGAAATGCAAATCAAAACCACAATGAGGTATCACCTTACACCTGTCAGAATGACTAGACTCAGAGATGAGATAAATGTTGGCCAATATGTGGAGAAAAAAGAACCCTCGTGAATGGAAGCTACTATTATATACACAGGATTCTTCATTACAACTCTTGTCATTCTTGCTCATTAAGTATCTATTCAGTATGTGGTAGAACTGCATTTTCCATTGGAGTGATCAGATTTTACACCTCCATGGAAGCACTGAATAATTACTGGGAGTGGGGGGGGTGGGGAGCAGTGATGAGCAGAGTTCTCTAGGACGCTGATATTGCACCTTAATCTCTCTGCCATATAGAGTACCCTTAACCCAATAATGGAAACAAAAGGGGTCTGTTAAAGGTAAAACGATCCCTATAGTTTCTGTGCGCCGCTGGTGTGACAGAAAACTGTTTATTCAGATGTCTAGGGTGATTGAAGAGTCACTGGAGAGATGCAAGAGTCCTTATGAAATGCAATATTATCTTTTCTGAAATATCAAGTCTCTACCTCTTCAGGCTACTTTTAATTTTCTACATATATACTATTTCCTAATCACTTAGAAACTTAAAATCTATGCCGTGTATACTAGAACACTAGAAAATAGCATGCCTGATTAATAAGTACTATTTTCCTCTATCATCTCAAGTAACAGAAAAAGATGTGTATGACTCTAGCCTTTTGACTGTGCAGATCAAGAACACACACAGTGACATAACTATTCATCTGAACATCATTAAATACAAAGTAATTAAGCTTTTCTTAATATGCAACAAGAAATCACACTTGTCTCCAGCTTGAGTGAAGTGCTTAGAAAAGTTTATTTTGTGCTTAGACTATTTTTCTAAAGCATCACAGAATTATTATACATCCAAAACTCTTCAATGGTAGAATATTTAATATTCTAAAGGCAAGGCCTTTCAAGAAAACTGTTGTACATTATGATACTGCATAAGTCTAATGGATTCACACAGCAACAGAATCTAGACAAAAGGGGACATTACAGAAATTGTCTATTACATAAATGGACAAGGGATTCACTCTGAGTTATGGTTTTTTCCCTTCTTGTAGGTAATACAGTTCTTATTGCCACCCAGCAACCCTCCCTACTTTCACTGTAAGGTGAAAACTCTGTGCTCTAACTCTCTGAGGAGTAAAAATATTTTAAATGTCCCATCCTGCTGATGCCCACCTATGAAATACTACACAATAAAAAAGTACAGCAGAATACAGATTTTGTGTGTTCAAAAACGTAAGAATGCTGTGATTTTTAAACATCAAGCATATACAGACTGTGTAAAATTAATTAGGAACTTTCTGCGTGATGAATATACATTGAAAACATACACTATAAGATACTTTTTCCTGAGTAGAATGCTAACTTTATTTTATATCAAATTAAGTTTCTATGAATTTTGAAAATGTAAAATACCAAGGCTTTTCCACATCAAATAAAAATCAGGAATGCTCACCTTCATATCCAAAAAAAACAAAAACAAAAACACATGGTTCAAGGAGAGGTTCAACAGAATGATATAAAATCTGAAATGAATGGCCAAAATTTTAAATGATCAAGTAGACAGCTCTTCAATTTTAAGGATCCCTCAGTAAACTTCGGTTTGAAACAACAAAAAAGGACTATTTATTAAAGAATGAAAAACATTCCAAAAATTATCCAATTTGGAAAATGAAAAATGTAACCCATGGTTAAGAAAAATACAAATCATACACTGAACAGAGGGGAACAAAAAAGGTAACCAACCTTTATAGGAATCAAGACAACACCATGGACTTATATAAAAACTTCCTAAATCAGTAGCATATCCTGTATTATCACATGTAGAAAACTGTAATTAAACAAGGTAGTTTTTATTAGTTGCATAATCTAAAAATATGAAGAAATCTTGAACTATCTCTCTAAAATGACCAGAGTTGTCACTCAAATACACATTTCTTGAGACAATGGGCAAAGTTCCCATTTATGGGAAATATGTTCGTTTTTTCACACAGTGAAACTGAGAAAAATTATATCAAATGAGAAATCTTTTTCTCCAAAGTAATCTCCTTAAATACCTCAATAATGCAATATTCGGGAAATGTAAATTTTCAACTCAGAAAACTTGAAACCGATTATTAAACAAACATACTCAAATCTTATTGCTTGGCACCAGATTTTTCAAAAATTAAAGAATTGTTTAAACCATCATATTGCCATTCTTAAATCCTATTTCAAACGTTTTTATGTAGTGCTACTTTTATTTTCTGAAGGTAGTCTGTTCAATCTAATGATAATCTAGACTGAACCCTGCAATGTACAAGCATGTCACAGTTCACTTCAAACCAAAAGAAATGATCAATCTTCTCTTTCTGCCAAAATAATATTATGATATTAAGAAAAATTAACTAGGATCTATCTGTGGCCAATGAAGGACCCAAAGTACGTTGTCTTATGGCATTCTGTGCAAAGTCTTTGTTTGCTCCTTCTTTACTTCCTGCTTCCTCTTCTGAAACATCTTCTTCATCAGCCTCTTGTTCCTCCTCCACTTTTTGCAAAGGTTGAGAAGATTCAGGTAATAATTTTTCTTAAAGATAAAGACCAGAGGGAATTAAGAGGTACAAACTTCCAGTTATAAAATAAATAAGTCACTGAGATGAAAACTACAGCATCAGGAATATAGTCAGTAATATCTTAATAACATTGTATGGCAAGAGACAACAACATTCATGGTGAGCATTAAAAAAAGATCAAGACCAGAAATGGGTTTTTGTTGCTGTTGTTGCTGTTAATAGATTTGCACTGGAGTAAAATCAAGACACGATTCTATGCCCATAAACTGCTTTGCCACTTATTTATCAATCATAAGTTTAGATTTCCAAAAGGAAAAAGTTATCTTTAAGAGTGACACCATAAAAATAAAAATTGGTTTGAAAGATCCATTTTACTTACCAAATTCATTATAATTACCTGCCTGTTTATAAACTGAACTGAAATTAATAAACCAAAATTAATGCTATGAACGTGGAAAATACACAGCATTCAACAGAACCATCTTAATTTGCTATTAAATCTTCCAGTGAACAAGTACACTGAAACAGACTCCAACACTACCCTTGTTTCAGTTCCCACATGAACAGGAATCAGACATTTACTACTGACGGTTATATTCTTTTTTTTTTTAAAGATTTTATTTATTTATTTGAGAGAATGAGATAGAGAGAAAGCATGAGGGGGGGAGGGTCAGAGGGAGAAGCGGGCTCCCTGCTCGATGCGGGACTCGATCCTGGGACTCCAGGATCATGACCTGAGCTGAAGGCAGTCGCTTAACCAACTGAGCCACCCAGGCGCCCGTGACGGTTATATTCTTATCCAGGTTTTTTCCAAGGAGTTTCACAGATGTTCTTCTTTACAGATATAATTTTATTAAGATATAATTGCAAATGAAATGTACAAATCTTAAGTGTACAGCTCAATGACTTTTTAACTCTGTCTACACACACATACCCTTTCCATTTTTTTAACAAGGCCTATTGATAGTTAACTTAAACTTAGAACACACCATGTAACAGAGAGATACAGAACATAGAGTTGGGCCAATGAGCGTCAGTCTGTTCAGTGATACTAGACTGCCCCTAATCTTAGGCAATTCAGAAGAGTAGGGAGATGCGAGGGTGCAAGGCAGAAGAAAACACCAGAAGCAATTACCACATGGTAGACAATCTGTTGTTTGGTCGGGCCTCCCTCTTTCTGTTGGGTTAATAGCCCCTTCCCTGTACCACATCGCATGTAGCTGTGGTGAGCACTACAGTTCACCCCAGTGGTTCTCTACCAGGGGTGATTTTGCTGCACACATGCGCCTCCCCCCGACCCGCCCCACCCAAAAGAACACTCAGCAACATCTGGAGATACTTTTGGTTGTCACAACTAAGAGGAGCGGTGCTACCGCCAACCAACGGGATGCTGACAAACATCCAACAATGGACAAAAGACAGTCTGTCACAACTAAGAAGTAACCAGCCCAAATGTGAGAAGTGTCCAGGTTGAGAAACCCTGGTTTACAGTGACTGTTCCAAACAAGTGAGCTCTTTACACTAGTGGAGTGCATCAGAATTTTTCTGAAAGATAGGTGGGTGGAGGGGAAAAGTGTATTTCCTTCTTACTCTGGATTGTGAGCTATGGCTTTCTTAATCATTTTATGCTAAGGACTGGAAAGAGCCAAAAATGGAGCAAGCTAAGGCATGGACAACTAAGCAATTGAGAAACACAACATCTCAACATTTAAGGCCTAGGATCCAGCCATCTCTGCCCTCAGACTTGCTTGCTACCTGAAGCAATAAACTTCTATTTTGCTTAAAGCTGGACTGAGTTGGGTCTTTCCCTAGCAACTCAAAATCTAAGCTAAACACATCCTGGAAAACAACTCAAATCATGTGGCCTGCTATTGAAAGGGTGGTATCAGATTCAAGTATGGGTTACTATCTATCAGTTGTGCCACAGATTACTTAAAGAGACAAATTTGTTAAAAGTGTTTCAAGTGATATAAATATTAAATGTACATTCGCCAACTTTTAAATTGTCTCTTAAGTCATCTGTGCTTGCATTTCTTTCCCTACATGTCAGTGGCTCTTGCTGGATAAAATGATTCCTTCCCCTGTATATGTCCTTTTCAGTATTGATGTAATGATCTAAGAAAAGACAACCTGTCAGTTATCAGCAATCTCCAGATATCATTTCACGAGTTCTGACCTCAATAAATCCTAAGTCATGAAAGGCAGCACAATGAAAATGTCATGCCAACAATCTAATTTAGGCTCTATTTTCCACTCTGTCACTTCTGTGTGACCCTGGAAAAATAATTCATCTCTCTGAGCCTTATTTTCCTCAACCACAAAATGGAAAGAGTATCACTTATGAAATCTAGAGTTACGGAAAAGTGAATGGGATGGCACAAAGTGAAAGTTCTTTATAAACAGCAAATAGGAAGGCTTCCATAACACCGTAATTTTCAAGATTAAATGCATGTTTGAGAGGCAATTATACTAAGACAGACATCAGTGAATACTTCTAATTATATAAACTCATCTTGTAATCCAGTGTCAATGCCACTCCTAAATCAGCTACGAGAATTACTGTTCCCAATACCCTACCATAAAAACTTAGACTTGGCTAGCATACAAAGAAAAATCTTCAAATGTGATCACTATAATAAATAATGACTTCAAGAGTAGAATATATTCAACTTCTTCTGATTCAAGTATACTCAAATGGATCCAGGAATATGATGGTTCAAATAAAATGACATCAGATCAATGTCATTAAATATCGACAAGTTATATGCAATGTTAAAATTCTCTACATTATAAAACCCAAGAAAATAACTATGTTCCAAAATCCACCAGGCTGTCATTCTTACATGAAATAAATATCCCCCTGCCACTTCCAATATAACCTACCATTCCACATTTAGAAAGCTAAGCTGGAAGGGCAACCTGTTACAGGTGTGATTGTGTTCACAGAAATGAACAATTACAGTGAACAAAAAAATAAAAAATAAATACTAAAAAATATACTTACTGGAAGGGTATGGCTGTGGTCTGCGCCTTTTTGAAGGAAAAAGGCAATCTGCCACAAATATCATACACTGCAAAAATAAACACAAGAAATCTGAACGTATATGATTGAGCTCGTGTAACTATATTAAATTACCAGACGTAAAAGGTTTTCTCCTAGTACTCTGAAAAATGAAATACTTACGAGTCCTAGTAATAGTCCTGAAAGCAGAGTTGCTAAAGCAAAAACTGCATATGATCCCCAAACTGGTAATCCAAGGTCTTCAATAAAATAGTTATGGCAAGTCTAAAATCAAAAGAAAAAATAAATAAAAAATCTGGTTGTTTAAAATAAAAGGGTAGTGTCAAAAATGTTTAAAATAGAAATAAAACTTTAGTCCATACCCGGATCCACATAGATAGCTGAAAGAGTGCAGACATACTACTCATCCTGAAAGAAAGGAGAGAGGACTGAGAAACTGAGTAAGACACACAGCTTTGAAGTAGAATGTGTGTCTATCTATACCTTCTAGTTTTCAGTCTACAATTTCCCCAACATGACAGATTTTATTGCTGGTGTTAATCAAGATTAGTGATACATCACTGATTTCAAGCCTATATTAAGAAGGCTCATTAATGAAAATTAACAGTTCTTGAATTGCTGTCACTATGTGATGTCCTCATAAATAAAACACTTGATAACTTTTTTCCTTGTCCCTACTGCTTTGCCATTAGCCTTTCACCTTTCACCTGATGATTTCTCCAATATACTCTGAATAACAGCTTAAGAGCTCTATGGAACCAGTTAAAGTCAAGTGTACTGTAAGCAAATGGCAACTCTTATTGACACTTAAAATTCTCCAAAGAATGAGCAGAGAAGGGAGCCTGAAGGAAGAACTGGGAGCACTTGCTGAACTGATCCTTCCCACCTAAGAATTACCCACCTTTTGTGTTAAAATTAAATAAAACTTATCATAGCATTAGCTTGATATAGTTTAATGATATACAAAGAAATTACATTGAAAATCAATGCTAAGTAATAATATAAATAAAAATTATTATTATTTTCACATAAACCCAAATAGTTTAGATGGAAAGTTAGAAAAAGGCATGCTCCAGAACTAAAAACGGTTTGTGGGTTCCGAACTGTTTCCCCTCTAGAGCAAGTGTTGCCACCAACACATAAAACTAATTCACACCTAAGCCAAAGTTCCTGTAGGCAGGATGACCCATCTGTTGCCCATCATCGGGTGGGTGAACACACTGACACTGGAAGTACCTCTTATTCAGTCCACAACACAAAAGGCATGGACTGCTGAATCCCTGAGGAGTCTCTGAACAAAGTCTTACAAGCAACCCCTTCTACTGGAGAGGGGAGAAGTCATTTATGAGATTTCAAATTAACAAAAATCAGTTGCATTTTCAGTTGAACACAGAAAGGTGGTTCAATCATGTTGTTTCTGTTGTTTAAATTGCAAAACGGGAATAGGAACAAGAACTGAAACATAAAGCACCGTAGAGCCTCACTACAATCAGCACTAATTAGGCTCTATCAGGAAGATCAGGTGCCTTAACTGGGTTGGCACGGTGGTTCAGTAGAGGGAATTCTGACAGCTACAGGACAATTCAATTCAGAGATTTTCACAGGAAGAGAGGTGTAAGGGAAAGGTGCTGAAGACAAAATTCTATTTCAAAATATCGCTTATGGCTGATCTTTCCTCCACTCCCAGAACCCAGAGCATTTTTATCTCTTACAGCATTGGTGTGTATATACTATTGGTATATCTTTTTATATTTTCATATCTCTTTATATTTTTATCTCTTATACCATTGGTGTGTATATACCATTGGTAGATCTTGGTGTGTATACCAAGAGCAAGTGTGGTGAGGAGACAGGAAGAGATAGCTTAGCCACACCAGGATGAGTCCATGGGGACCTCAGCAAAACTCAGTATTTCTAGATGTCTCTCAAATGACCTATGAGGCCTTACACCCCAACAGCTAGCAGGAAATATGCTATCTCCAACCCTTACTACTCCATATATCTAGCTATATATAAAGTCCAGTGGTTACTCATGCCATTAAGGGTACCGTTCATCCATACTATTCAACCAAAATACTATCAGATGGGTAGAATAATTTAATCACATTAAGAACTGAAATCTAAAGTAGCAAGAGGAGGTGTATGTTTGAGGTTTCTCATTCAAATATTAAGCTCAAATGATAACTTTACCCATCATATTGCTCAGTAAGACTGATTAGTTTTTGATATGAAATGACCATGATCTACGGAGCTAAAATATTCCTGAAAAGGCTTTCAATTCTAGTGAATGCCTCCTTCTAGCTTAACAAGGATCAAAGCATCTGACTTAGAAGAAAAAGTCAAGCTAAAAATATCACAGTAAATATGAATGTACCTTAAGGGTCTACATAAATGCTTTATTTCCACAAAATATAATTGGTCCAGTTAATTCTGAAATAAATAAAAGAAAAATCCTCATACTTACAGAACAGAACCTGGACCAAACCATGATGAAACAGGTTCAATACTCTTCCACTCTTTCTCACTTATAAAGTTTATGAAGTCCTTCTTAGTCCTTGGGCCCTGATAGCGCCTAAATTCACCATCTTTACAACTAAAGAGGATCAGAATCACATTATTAAACAGAACCAAATAAATTTGTATTTGTTTTGCTATTTCTTTAACCTCATTTTACAATCAATCCTTATATTCAAAATCATTAGTAATGCACAAGTAACAAATTATACTAATTGCCTACTCATAACATCTTAGCTCCAAATTTATTTAAACAATGGGGTTATAAACAATAATAAGCCTTAAGACTATTATTATCTTTCCAAATAGTAAAACAATGACACAAAGAAGTTATATGTCAATTATATCTCAATAAATACGTAATGAACATATATCTCAATAAATGTGTAATGAACATATTAAAAGAATGACTATATGTAAAGTTAGAATAGTGTCTGGCACTTATTAATTATTAGCTACTTTTAAGCTATCTAGGTTAAAAATTAAAGGCATTTTTCTGGAATTTTCAGCACTAATCACATCATCTTAGCCATGCTACTTTAAATTGCCGGAGGTATCTGGTCATATTTCCTTTCCTCCTATTTCAGTGATTGTATTTTACAGTCTACTTTGCATTCTTCCTGATAGGCCCCTCCCTCCCTCCCATTCCCAATGTATGGAGTTCTCATAGGTTCAAAAATTCTCTTTCTCCTCCCACATCTTCACTATTTTCAAACTGCCCTCAATAACACTGCCAGTCTAATCCTATACAATACTTCTATTTTTATCTCTTAAGTGCAAACTTTCAAGAGCTCCCTACTACCTACAGTAGGGTTAGAGGATCCTTTAGCCATCCAGAGCCAAAGACCACAAGAAAGCCCCCACTCAAAAAAATGTTTTGTAAAGGCAATGGCATTTGAGCTGTTTTTGAAGAATAGGTAGAAGTTCAACAGGCAAAAGAATGGGCATAAACAACGTGAGTTAAAAAAGCACAGGAAATTCCAGGTAAGTTTAAGGGATGTTAAGAAGTGAGAAGGAAGATGAGAGACACAATCAGAACCAGTTAAGGGACATGTGGAGAAAAGGATTGAGTGAAAAGGGACAGTAGTACTTATGGTGACATGAAAAGACACAAAGGGAGTAGGGATGAATACAAAGGTAGAGGGAAACAGACATAAACATGAAAAAGAAAAATGACAAAGAAAAGTGAGATATAGACACACAAAAAATTGCCAGCTTGCTTTTATACTTTAAATGAGAAGTACCTCCTGGCATTCAACCCACCAACTAGACGAACTTTAAGGTATCGGGCAGGTACAGGCAATACCTCGGAGATATCACAGTACCACCCCAGTAAAACAATTATCACAATAAAGTCACAAGACTTTTTGGTTTCCAAGTACATATAAATATTTACTATACTATAGTCTATTAATGCTATGCAATAGTATTATGTCTAAAAAAAAATGTACATACCTTCATTTAAAAATATTTTATTGCTAAATAATGTAAACCATCATCTGAGCTTTCAGCAAATTGTAATCACTTATTATGGGCCACCATAAGAAACAGAGTAATGAAAAAGTTTGAAATACTGCAAGAATTACCAAAATGTGACACAGAGACAGAGTGAGCAAATGCTGTTGGGAAAATGGTGGATAGATTCGCTTGACACAAGGTTGCCACAAGCCTTTAATCTGTAAAAAGCTGTAATATCTGGGAAGCACAATAAAATGAGGTATGCCTGTACAGATTTGAGACTTCCTATCCCCAATTTAGAAGATAAATTCAAACTAAAAGACCTGATACTGAAGACTACATAATCTTGCTCATTCTGACTTAGCACTCAATCATTTCACCTACTACTGTCCGAAGACTGAGCTATAGCCCTTTCTTAGTTCATTTTTGAACATACAATTTCCCTATTTATGACTGTTCATGAGATTATTGAAAGGATGGAATGCTTACTTCTGCACTCTTTTGAAAATTCAGGGTTGCATTTTCATCCCCATATTCTCCAGGAACCACCCTACTCGCCCAGTGATTTTTCCCTTACCAAACTTTCTACAGGACTTAACAACTCTGGGCTCATAATCATTTACAATGCTATATGGCTTCACACGATTTCATGTGAACACCACCCTCCAAAATAATTACAAAGCTCTGAGACCAGGGACTGTTTTATTTTTCATTTTTTTTCTAAAGATTTTATTTATTTATTTGACAGAGAGACACAGTGAGAGAGAGAACACAAGCAGAGGGAGTGGGAGAGGGAGAAGCAGGCCTCCCGCGGAGCAGAGAGCCTGATGCGGGGCTCAATCCCAGGACCCTGAGATCATGACCTGGGCTCAAGGCAGACGCTTAATGACTGAGCCACCAGGAACCCCAACCAGGGACTGTTTTATACCTCAACCATCTACCTAAAGACACCTAGGATAGTGCTAAGAGCAAAATGAGCCTTACTGAATATAATGCTCTTTAAACATGACCCAGGCCAGAGGTCTACTATTCTGATTATACTATGTTGCATCCTTCTCCATAATTACAGAATCTTCAAATACTTACTGATAAATAGTAGGAAGAGCAGTTATGATAAATCGTCCACTCAGCCCTAAAAATGATAAAGATTAGAAATAAATACAAGAAAGAACACACAACAGGTTTTATATAAGCCAACAATCACTACTTAAAAGTTGATTCTGTATTTAAATACTAACTGGGAAAGCATATGAAATTATACCTAAAAATGGCTGAGCTTTGTAACAAACAATAAAAAAAAAATCCCAATTATGTACTGAAAGCAACTTTAAAAAATCAACACTTAGTAGGAAGGGAAAAATGAAGGGGGGTGGAAATCAGAGGGGGAGACGAACCATGAGAGACTATGGACTCTGAGAAATAAACTGAGGGTTCTAGAGGGGAAGGGGGTGGGAGGATGGGTTAGCCTGGTGATGGGTATTAAAGACGGCATGTATTGAATGGAGCACTGGGTGTTATATGCAAACAATGAATCATGGAACACTACATCAAAAACTAATGATGTAATGTATGGTGATTAACATAACATAGTAAAATAAAATTAATAAATAAACACTATTGCACATTATCTCAACTAAAAGTACGTAAAAGCTTGAATACTGAAGATATCTGTGAATATATATGTATTAACATTTGATCAATTATACCACTGTATGATAAGATGAGTAATGGGGCAGCACAATATAACAGTAGTTTTAGAAAGGTCTAAAATCAAATGAAATTGCATTTGACATTCAAAAAACAAAGGCAGAGTCTAACATGTTGTTAAAATGGAAAATATTTTGAACCTTTCGTAAGATGAGCAATAACAATAACATTATTAACCATGTGTTAGGCAATAATATAACTAAGGATTAATCTCTCTATGCCTCAGTTTTCTTATCTGTAAAATGGGGATATTACCTCACAAGGTTGTATAGGATAAATGCAAAACACTTGGAGCAATATCTGTACTAGGTAAGCATTCAATAAATATTAGCTATTATTACCATCTGGGGTGGGAACGGAGTCAACAAATCCAGGTTTATTGTGACCAAGAACACTTAAGATGAGGCTGGTCTAAGAAAGGAGCATTCTTAAGAACAGAGCCTGCCACTTATTCAGGGGGCCAAGTCAGGAGTATATTTGACCCCACAACCTTGAGGTCTTTGTATTAAAAGCATGTCCTCAAATCACAGATATTAAATTTGAAACCCAATTAAGAGATTCGGATCGCTGGTCAGGGAATGTGCCCTTGGCTCTACAAAAAACTTCAACCACATGCTCCTTATTCTGAAGCTTGGTATGGATGCAAATGATGGTTTTTCCAATGTCCACCTAAACCACAGTATTCTAGGACTTCTCAAAGGCATCTTACACACTATTCTGGGGCCTGGGATACAAAGGAAAAAAAAGATCAGAGGCAGTTAAACGGGCAAGAATGGGGAGAGGGCAATGTCTCCAAGGTCCCTTAGAGCCACACATAAAAGGAATGAGTTGCATATACAACCACAGAATCTGCTTTCTGCAGCCACTGCACAAGGATCCCTCATCAGAGAGGTGGGTGAGTCAGCTTAAGTACTACAGACAGTTATGTTTTCAAAACCTAATAAAAGGTAGTTAAGACCAAGTGATGTGGCAAACAGGATGAACATATGAACCCAATCTGCAAAAACTAACCACAGACTTACAGTACCTGGCTGCTCTGTGACATCTACTTTTGCAACATTAACCTCAAGATCTTCTCCCCATTCAGCAAAACTTTCCCATTCTGGTTGAAGATTCTGACAAGCAGGACACCATGGAGCATAACTAAGAAACAGAGTATAAAAAAAGTTAAGCAATCTAATATGACCATATGGAGATAAAAATTCTAAGTGTATAATTTATGAAGAATATTTTATACTAAAAACAAAACAGCAAAATGATTAATTTTGTGAAGATGAAAAAGTTTTAACTGTGGGTCTAACGTTCTGGAAATCAAAACTAACTGATAACGCTGATCACAGAAAAGTAATTCTGAAATAAGTTCTTAAGACACAAAAATAAGTTCATAAGTTCACATGCAAAACGGCTCTTTAAAAACCTTTGAATTTCTCAGGGTGCCTGGGTGGCTCAGTCGGTTAAGCATCTGTCTTCGGCTCAGGTCATCCCAGGGTCCTAAGAAGGAGCCCCGAGTCAGGCTCCCTGCTCAGCAGCGGGGAGTTGGCTTCTCCCTCTGCCCCTTCCCCCACATGTGCGCTTTCTCTCAAAAAATAAAGTCTTAAAAAAAAAAAAATTTGAATTTCTCCCCAAATATGTGGCAACCAGAAACCTCAAAACCAAATTTGGAGTTCACCAGTTTTAATACTTTGCACTACATGAGTCACAAATGAGAAAAATAGGAAGTGCCCATGGCTGAGGTGAACAAGGAAATGCATGCCCCTGCTTAAGAGGGGCACCATCAATCACTCAGCAAGACCACCAGGAAGGGATTTACAGCTAGGAAGCAGGCTCTATCTTATTTAAAAGCTGAAAATCTGCATTTTTATGTAAAAATGTTACCTCAAAAGTTAACCCAGACACAAACATTAGGCAAGCCAAACAAAATTCCTCTGGCCAGCCCTTGGTCAGCCAGTTTCTAAGACCTCAGGTTTACAAATCTATGGGTAAGTTTATTAGCTTTTTAATTACTCCTCTGATATTCTGCATCTTTCAAGGCCCTGACTTCTCCCTAGGATTTTATTCTTCGCTTTATTGCATATCGTCTTTTAATTTGCCTCATTTTTTTTTTAATGAAACCAAGAAGAATAAAGCGTGTACTTGAACACAAGAGTACAGTTTCTACATTTCATTATATTTGAACTTATTTTATGAAAATAGAACTCCTAAAAGTAAGTGGCACTGTGGAACAAGACTAGTACCATACATAAAAGGGAAAAGTCCTTAACAAGAGATTGTATTTCAATGAAAATATCTCTGTAACAAAACTGATCAGGATGGATGTAATGCATATAACAGACTTGTAACAAGAGCAGACTATCATTAAGACTAGTACTAGATCCCCTTTTCAAGTTCCTTTTGTTTCTTAGGCGCTTTTTAAGTCTTAACCTCAAACTCAGTAAGCTAAAGGAAAAAGTACTACAGTATATTCTAATTTCACAGAGAAGTTCTAATTCAAATCCCCTAATAAATTTTTGACCATTGTATTTTTACAGTTTGATCAAACGAGTTTAAAAAAAAACTCCTAAGTATTACTTGACTGTATTTTGCATATAAATTCATAATCACTATTGTTTAATACTCATGAAACTGTGAATATTTTACTGGCACAATCTAAAACAAGTTATTCATGACAATAAAAACCAAATGTTGTCTCTGGTTATATCTCCTCTCCCCTGCATAGCTTCAATAGTGCCTGAAAATTCATTTCACTAAGTTACAGATTATATGTATACTACATAAACATTTTCCCCTATCTTTTCCTCCATATAAATATTCTATGCCTTTTTTAATTTTATGACTCAAGAGTTATTGATTTGGCCTTCTGAGCTCTCCTTTAGGGACATCCACCTCCATCCATTAACTGGTAACCCAAGCACACAGGAAAACACTCACCCGAACTCTGTTAAAGAAGGGGGCTGTTCTAACAATTATTGCATACCTACTCTTAGGCTTCGAAAACGGAAAGGAAGCCGGTATAGCAATACCAGGTCAGATTAATTAAAGCCTTTAGGTATTTCTCTCACTTGTAAAATGCGGGAAGTAAAACCCATCTTACAAAATTTGTAGAGAATTAAATAGGATAGTGTATATAAAGTGCTTAGCAGTGTTTAGTACAGTTAACACTCAATAGTGGTGTTTGTTACTAATACCACTAACCCTACTATTATCAATAGTACTACAACCATCATCACCACCACCACCAATTTAGCAACTAAAGCAAAGGCTGGCAGTTTATTTTCTACCCATGCAGAAGAGACATTATAACAGAATCACCACAGACATATGATTTCCTCTGACGAGTAAATGATGACCCGGTGGTCTTCAGAGTTTATAATCACAATCATACATTAATTTTATTTTTTAATGCAATAACACTTGAATGTAAGAGTAACAATTGAAGATACTCAGTACTTGGCAAAAACACACATCCAAAGGAAAACTGAGATGCATAGAAAGAGAAAAGAAAAAAAAAAGATAAAGAAAATTTAACAATAACCCAACTTGAATTTACTCAGCACCTAAAATAAAAATATACCCAGTCCATAAAATAAAAGAGTCTCAAATTCCAACACTGTAAGTGGACTGTTAAAGGATAATTAGACCAAAGGAGAAGTGAGGTTCTGCTCAATTTCCTGCTTTGTAAAATTTGGTGAAAAGTAAGTCTAGAAGTTTGTGAAAGATCATTCTATTATAGATAACGTATAGAAACTAGTCAGACGAACACCCTCCAGCCCCAAAGTCATGAAAAGTTGAGAGAATTCCAAGTTGAACGCCGTCTCTTAGGAGCACCACAGCTCTAGAAACGAAACTGGGGGTACACACTTTAGAAGAAACTTAGTATTTCCCGATAAGAAACGAGGAGGGGGTGGGACCAAGCTGATCCGAAGAGTTTAGGGATCCCGAGGAGTCAGGGGCGCCGGCTCCACGGCTCGGAGTGGAGTACTGGCGAACCTGGAACCCGCAGGAGGTGGTGAATGGAGGTGAAGTCGGGTGTCCAGACTTGGATCTAGGACACGGACTTTCCGGCCCACCGAGGGGACCCTAGACAACCGCCCCCCACACTCACAATTCTATCATCCACTCTCCTTCCAGCAACTCTTTCCAGTTCTCGTCCGTGATGATGCGCACGTCGCTCCGCCGCCCGTGGGTCCAGGGAGCCCCCCAAAGCAAAAGCAGCAACACTGCCACTGGAACCACGCGACTCCCGGGGGGCGTCATTTCTGCAGCTTGCCCACCCCACAGCAAGCGCGGCGGCCCCAACCTCCGCGCAGCCGCTGCTCACTTCCGCCCTCGCGAGCTTATCTGCTCATGCGCCTCACCGCGCGCTCCTGGGAACTCTCAATGCGCATGACGAGGCCGGGTCCTAGTGAGTTGGTTTGTTGAAAAGAGGGAAGCGCGCCTATCCCTAGTGCGCATGACAGAAAAGCGGTCTCTTCCCACCGCCTGGTGAGCCCCAGGACTTTTGGGAAGGAGAAGAGCAAACAGGAGGCGTGGCGAAGGAAGTGGAGCGGGGCTTCGGAGATGACTGGCTTCAAAATTGCTTCAGAATTTTGGCGCCAAATAATTGGTATTCATACTTAGGCCAATTGGTAAGTTTACACAAAAGCAATTTCCAGTTAACTGCCCTTTAGTTTTCATTTGTTTGTTTTGAAAATTTTTGCAGTAAAGCTAATGAATGTTTATGTAAATCAGAATATTGGTTTACTAATGGGGGATTATAGACTGGAAAGGTGCACAAGGGAACCTTAAGGGATGCTTTTCACATTCTTTATCTTGGTCTGAACAGTTGGTTACACGAGAGTACACATATAAAAAAACCATCAAGGGACGCCTGGGTGGCTCAGTCGATTAAGCGGCTGCCTTCCGCCCGGGTCATGATCCTCGGGTCCTGGGATCGAGCCCCGAATCGGGCTCCCTGCTCAGTGGGAAGCCTGCTTCTCCCTCTCTCTCCCTCTGCTTGTGTTCCCTCTGTCAAATAAATAAAATCTTAAAAAAAAAAAAAAAACCATCAAGCTGTACATGTTGAGATTAGTGCACTTTATGCACTTTAGGATGTATGTTGCCCCTCAGTTTGTTTTTAAATGTAGTAGTTATAGAGATGTGAGATCTGAAATTTAACATGGGAACAAAACACATAGGCTTATAACAAATATTTGAGATTTTTTTCTCTCAAGCATTTGTAAATGCAAATGCAAGCCAAAATGTGCACTGTCTCTAGAAAGTATTAGTCAAACGATAGTGGTTGCCATTACGTCTCCTCACCTCACATTCTCTCCTAAACTCACTCCAGTTGGCTGACTTGCTCACCCCTCCCTCCTCTGAAAGGCTCTTTCGAGGACACTAGTGATCTGCATGTTAACAAAGCTAATTGTTTCTTCTCAGTATTCATCTTACTCCACTGGCCAGCAGCATTCTACCTCCGTGAAGCTGCTTTACTGTCTTGCCTTCAGTTGAGCCTCACTTGATTGTTTTTTCTCCTTCCTCACTAGGTGCTGCTTCTTGGCTGGTCCTCCTGTATGTGATTTCTAGACATCGGCTTGCCCCAGGATGCTGTACTGGCCCTTCCCTCTCTCTGTATCCACACACTTCTCCAGGTAACCTCAATCTGGCTGTATCCCTGTCATTCCCATTCTGACCCTTCTGGGAAATTGGGAAATATGTATTCAGCTCTTTGCTGGACATCTCTTGGATATCCAATAGGCAGTTTAAACATAACGTGGCCAAAAAATAAAATTCTTGATTCTCCCTCGCCTAGTCTTTCCTCTCAGAAAAGAGCCCCAAGGTCCATCAGGTTGCTCAAGACACAAATTTTCATTTTAATTCTTCGTTGCTCTCTCTCTTCACCCTCCCTCATGTACTCCATCAGCAAGTCCCAAAAACTCAACCTCCAAAACATAGCCTGAATCTGAGCACTAATTTCCATCTCCACAGCCAACACCCTAGTCCACAGTTCTATCATCTTTTGCCTCTACTACAATAATAGATTCCTAACTGATCTCCCTGTGTCCTCTCTTACTTCTCTAAATAAGATCAAGCCATTTCTCTTTAAAGCTTTCCAAATGCTTCCCACTTTACTTAAAATTAAATCCAAACTTCTTAAACTCCTTACTATCACTTAAGAAATCCTACATGATCTGAAACCTGCCTAACTACTCCCTCATGTAGTACTTGCCTCCTCCTCCTTACCCCAGTGGTTCCCTGAAGATGCCAAACTCATTCCCACTTTAGAGAATTGGCATTGACGTTCCCTCTGCCTAGACTACTTACCCACTGGTCTTCGTATCACTCCATTTTGTCATTGATTTCAAATGTTACCTCTTAAAAGTCATATTATCCATCTTAGTCCACTCTAAAGCTGTGCATAATATTAAACTGATGTCCTTGTTTCTGATCTGATTTCTTTCTTCACTCAATAAAAATATAAGTTTCGGGGTGCCTGGGTGGCTCACTCGGTTGAGCAACTGACTCTTGAGCTCGGGTCGTGATCTCAGGGTTGTGGGATGGAGCCCCACATCCAACTCTACACTCAGCACGGAGTCTGCTTGTCCTGCTCCCTCTGCTCTTCCCCTCCCCCCCACGCTCATGCTCCCTCTCTCTCAAATAAATAAAAAAATAAAATCTTAAAAAAAATAAGAATAGGGCGCCTGGGTGGCTCAGTTGGTTAAGCAACTGCCTTCGGCTCAGGTCATGATCCTGGAGTC
>NC_138377.1:42858511-42888811 GCF_054177405.1 Leptonychotes weddellii
GCCTGGGTGGCTCAGTTGGTTAAGCGACTGCCTTCGGCTCAGGTCATGATCCTGGAGTCCCGGGATCGAGTCCCGCATCGGGCTCCCTGCTCGGCAGGGAGTCTGCTTCTCCCTCTCCCACTCCCCGTTTGTGTTCCCTCTCTCGCTGTGTCTTTCTCTGTCAAATAAATAAATAAAATCTTTAAAAAAAAAAAAAAATGATCCTGGAGTCCTGGGATCGAGTCCCGTATCGGGCTCCCTGCTCAGCGGGGAGTCTGCTTCTCCCTCTGACCCTCCCCCCTCTCATGCTCTCTCTACCTCATTCTCTCTCTCAAATAAATAAATAAAATCTTAAAAAAAAAAAAAGAATATAAGTTTCATGACAGTGGAAAACTTCTCTATTTTGTTCACTACTATAATCTCTAAGGTATAGTGCCTAGCCACTATTAGAACAGTACATAATAAATGCTCAATAAATATTTGTTGAATGAATGAGGAAAACCATAATTATAGATATGCCATGCTTTTATTATAATGTATGAGCTGTATTAAGGAAGAATGTAACTATATTCTTATGTGTAATATAAAGAGAATACCTGCTGTTTATATCCACAGGGTTGATAAGAGGATAAAATGAGTATTCTTTTTTTTGGAGGGTAATAATCTTTTTTTTTTTCTTATTTTATTATGTTAGTCACCATACTGTACATCATTAGTTTTTGATGTAGTGTTCCATGATTCATTGTTTGTGTATAACACCCAGTGCTCCATTCAATACATGCCCTCCTTAATACCCATCACCCACTAGGCTAACCCATCCCCCCACCCCCCTCCCCTCTAAAACCCTCAGTTTGTTTCTCAGAGTCCATAGTCCTTCCAATTTTCCCTTCCTACTATCTTCTTTTTTTTTTTTAAACATATAATGTATTATTTGTTTCGGGGTACAGGTCTGTGATTCATCAGTCTTACACAATTCACAGCACTCACCATAGCACATACCCTCCCCAATGTCTATCACACAGCCACCGCATCCCTCCCACCCCCTACCACTCCAGCAACCCTCAGTTTGTTTCCTGAGATTAAGAATTCAAAATGAGTATTCTTTGTAAGCTGTAAGTCATTCAAGATAATTTATTAAAATTTCATTTTAAGGGAATTTTTCATATTACAAAAAAATGCACTTATGACTAAAATGTGCAAAGTACCAAAGACTGTAAAGTGAAAAGAAATACCCTCTAAAATCTTTTCCCATCTCCTGTGAGAATTTGCACCCTGTAGGCAACTGCTATTAACATTTTCTTTTGTATGCTTTCAGACTTTTTCTATGCACATAAACTCTTCCTTAAAAAAAACACATACATGGGGGCGCCTGGGTGGCTCAGTCAAGCATCTGCATGCAGCTCAGGTCATGATCTCAGGGTCCTGGGATCAAGCCCGGTGATGGAGCCTCCCATTGGGCTCCAGGCAGCAGCTATTTACTGACCAAGTATTTCAATATTTTAACAACTGGTGCAGCTTTACTGTTACAATGTAGCTGAGGACTTATCCCAGGCTAGAGCAGTTCCTCTTCCTCTGAGAGCTAGTTTTGCACTGTTTTGGTTTATTTCATTAGGCTTGGGGGGAGGAGCCACTGATGACCTAACTTCACTGCTATGGCTTACCACAAAAGCTCTCAAAGAAATACTCTTAAATTTGAGTTACTAAAATCAAATTAACCCTCCTAACCAATCAACCAAATCATCAAGTCCTGTTCATTTTAACAACTAAACTCATCTCAAATCTATCTCTTCATCCCACTGTCACAGCCCTGATATATGCCATCATCTTTTTCCTTCTGGAATCTTGAAGGGTTTCTTTTTTCCCTTTTTTTAATAATAATCTCATTATTGATATATAATTCATGTATCATAGAGCACAGCCATTTAAAATGTGCAATTTAATGGTTTTTAGTGTATTCACAGAGTTGTGCAACCATCAGCACAGTCAAATTTAGAAAATATTTTATCACCTCAAACAGAAACCCCATATTCATTAGCAATCATTCTCCATTTCCACCCAACTACCCCTTTCCCCAGCTCTAAGCCACCACCAATCTCCTTTCTGCCTCTATGGTTTTGGGCACTCTGGATAGTTCATAGAAATGCAATAATATAATATGGGGTCTTTTGTGACTAACTTCTTTCATTTAGCATAATGTATTCAAAGTTCACCTGTGTTATAACATGTATCAGTACTTCATTTCTATTTATTGCTGAAGAACATTCCATTGCATGAATAGAACATATTTAGTTTCCATTCATCAGTTGATGAACATTTGATTTGTTTTTCTCTTTGGCTATTAGGAATAATGCTACTATGAACATTCATGCACAAGTTTTTGTGGGGACATAATGTTCTCATATCTCATGGGCACCCACCTTGAAATGAAAGTGTTTATGATACAATATCTAAGAAACTATTGCCTAATCCAGGGTTACCTAGATTTCATATAAGAATTTTATAGTTTGGGGCGCCTGGGTGGCTCAGTTGGTTAAGTGTCAGACTCTGATTGCAGCTCAGGTCATGATCTCAAGGTTGTGGGATTGAGCTCCATGTCAGTCTCCACATGGAGCCTGCTTTAGATTATCTCTCTTCCTCTCCCTCTGCTCCTCCCCCACCTCTCTCTCTTCCTCTCTTAAAAAAAAAGGATTTTATAGTTTTAGCTCATTCATTTAGATTTTTGATTCATTTTGAGTTAATTTTTATATATGGTGTGGGATAAGAGATCTAACTTCATTCTGGAGCATGTGGATATCCAGTTGTCCCAACACCATTTGTTGAAAAGACTATTCTTTCTTTCTTTTTTTTTTTTTTTTGATTATTTGAGAGAGAGCAAGAGTGAGAGAAATCACAAAGGGAGAGGGAGAAACAGACTCCCCGCTGAGCAGGGAGGAAAGACTATTCTTTCACCATTGAATGGTCTTGGCAACTTTGTCAGAAATCAGTTGGTCATAAATGTATGAGGTTGTTTTTTTATTTTTCCCCTGAATTTTCAGTTCTGTTTTATTAATCTATAGGTCTCCCTTGATGCCATTACCACCCTGTCTTCATTACTATAGTTTTGAAATCAGGAAGTGTGAGTCTTCCAACTATGTTCTTTTTTAAGATCGTTTTAGCTATTCTGGGACCCTTGAATTTCCCTATAAATTTTTTTTTTTTAAGATTTTATTTATTTATTTGAGAGAGAGAATGAGAGACAGCATGAGAGGGAAGCGGGTCAGAGGGAGAAGCAGACCCCCCGCTGAGCAGGGAGCCCGATGTGGGACTCGATCCTGGGACTCCAGGATCATGACCTGAGCCGAAGGCAGTCGCTTAACCAACTGAGCCACCCAGGCGCCCTTCCATATAAATTTTTAAATCAGTTTGTTGATTTCTATAAAAAAGCAAGCTGAATTTTGTAAGAAACTACATGAAATCTGTAGATCAATTTGGGGAGTATTGCCCTTTTAACAATATTAAGCCTTCTAGTCTATGAATATGGGAGGTCTTTCCATTGATTTATGTCTTAATTTTTTTCAACAAAATTTTATAGTTTTCAAATTACAAACTTTGCACTTTTATTAAATTTATTCTCAAGTATTTATTCTTTTTGGTGCTAATATTAATGCACTTGTTTTCTTAATTTCATTTTTGATTTGTTCATTGCAGCTGTATAGAAATGCAATAGAATTTATATTTATCTTGTATCATGCAATTTTGCTGGATATGTTTATTAATTCTAATACTTTTTAGTGGATTTCTTACGATTTTTTTTGTTTATAAGATTATGTGATCTAAAGGTAGAGATGGTTTTACTTCTTTTTTTCCAATCTAGATGCCTTTTATTTAATTTTCCTATCTAATTTCGCTGGCTAGACCTCTGGTACAATGTTGAACAGAAGTGGCAAGTCTAGAGAACTCTGTCTTGTTACTATTCTTAGGAGGAAAGCATTCAGTTTTCATCATTAAGTATAATGAGAGTTTGGGTTTTTCACAAATGCACATAGTGGAAGTCCTGGGAAGAGGGTGGGGGATTGTTTATCACAAGGGCCACTGAGGGAGTCGTATCAGGAACTTACGTTTACTTATGACTCAGTGAGCTATTATCTAGGGCATACGCTCACAGGAGGCCTAGTGTCAGCTCAAGGCCCCTGTAGGCTGCCTCACCACCCCAAAAGATGCCCAAGCAGCAATATTACAGAGTAGCGTAGCTAAACTCTCTGACAACTACACTGTGAGATAACATCCTTAGATGGTCTCACAGCTCTCTAAGCCAAGACTAGGAAGATTAATTCTTCTCCTTTCCCATCTAGATGCAGAAAGGCAAAAGTGAGGACCATTCTAAATTTATGAGGTTGACTTTAAAATTTAACTTTAAAGAAGCATATTAAATATTTTATAATGTCCTCATTCATGCATAAAATGTCTAAATGAAACTAGAGAAAATTCCAAATGTTCAAAGGGATACTATCACGTGAAACCCTAAGTTAGAATTAAGTGAAGATTTGGCCATCTGAAGGATTATAATCACTGACATAATAACTTGGCAAGTTAGAGGGGATTTGTAGCTCGAGATTAGCTTTAAGATATATATTATTGCAGATGTTCATAAGGCACAAGGAAAGCTAAAGCCACAGACACCAGACTTAAATTTTGAAGTCTGGTCAATTTCAAAAGAAGAAAGAGAAGTGTGTTCACTTAGCATTGAAATCTTTGACACAGTAGCAGCTCTTCCTGCACAGATGGCCGAGGGCAGAGAAAGGATCATAAATGATAGAGTCAGGACAACAAGAAATGCTTGAACTGGACCTGGACAGAGATGGTTATCTGAGCACACCACGGATGTCACTGTTTCCCTGCCCAGGAGAATTGGCAGTTAATACAGAGCAACATTGCATACTAACTTATATTTACCTATTACATTAATTATAGTAGGTTAAGTATCAAGTTTTATATGTATACTGATATACCACACTTACACTTAAGTATCTCTCTGAAATTCAGCAATTATAGAAAATGACCTCTTAATTTTTGTTATGGACTAAGTGCTTGTATCTCTCCAAAGTTCATATGTTGAAGCTGTAGCCCCCATGCAATGGTATTAAGAGGTAGGGTCATTGGGGGATCATTTGGTTTAGGTAAGTTCATGAGAATGGAATCCTGATGATGAGATGAGTGCTTTTATAAGAAGAGGAAGAGACACCAGAGCTGGTTTTCTCTGCCATGTGAGGACACAGCAAGAAGGCAGGCATCTGTAAATGAGGAAGAGGGTCCTCACCAAGAACCAAAAGTTTCTACAACTTGATCTTACACTCTCCATCCTTCAAAACTGTGAGAAATAGATGTCTGTTGTTTAAGCCACCAAGGCTATGGTATTTTCTTATAGCAGCCTAAGCAGACTAGGGCAGTCATTCTAAAAAATTAAAAGGAGCAAGTCAATATGCTTTTGGTTTTTGTTTTGTTTTGTTTAAATTCTATTTACTTATTTTAGTGAGAGGGAGAGAGAGAAAGTGTGAGTGCACAGCAGGGGTGGGGAGGGGCAGAAGGAGAGGGAGAGAGAGAATCTCAAGCAGACTTCGGGCTAAGCATCGAACTCAACACAGGGCTTGATCTTACGACCCTCTCTCACAGTTTCTGTGTGTCAGGACTTCAGGAATGACTTAATTCCTGGTGGTTCTGGCTTAGAGTCTTTCTGAGGTTGCTTAGAAGATGTTGATCGAGGGACATTCATCTGAAGGTTTAAATGGTGCTGGAGGATACACTCCCAAAGTGGCTTTCATGTGGCTAACATGTGGGAGATGCTGGCTGGTGGGAGGCTTCAGCACCTTTCCACGAAGCCCTCTCCATAAGCCACTTGAGGTTTTTATGACCAGCTTCCTCCAGAGTGAGCCATCCAAGAAAGCAAGGCAGAAGCAGTGATGTCTTTTATGACCCAACCTCAGAGGCAACTCACTGTTGGTCACTTCCACAACATCCTGTTGGTCCTAAAGGTCAGACCTGTTCATTGTGGGAGAGGACCACACGAGAGTATGATACAAACAGGCAAGGATTCCTGGGGGACATCTTGGAGGCTGGCCGCTACACCTAACAGCTCCATTTTAATGGTCATGATAGCTTAGGTCTGGTGGCTAAGAACCTGGTTCTGGAGTCAGACAGACCAGTATTCCAATTTTAATTGCACTACATACTTATACTGGCCAATCCTCTGTTTCTTCATCTGTTGTGTGGAAATGATAGATCCACCTCATAGGTTTGCTGTAAGCATTAAATGAGTTAATGTCCACAGAATAATCCTTTCTATCAGATCATGTCATTTCCCAACTCAAAATCTTCAGACTTAGAAATTCAACTGGTCCACCAGATCCTGACCTACCTGCAACTGACTTAGCTACTACCACTATTGCTGCTACTACTACTAGCACCACCACCAACTGATCTCGTTTCTTCTTGCTGTGTCCCTTCCTCAGTCCACTTTATCCACTGGTCTCCTTAGTCTTCAAACACGCTAAGCTCTCTCCTACCTCAGGGCCTTTGCACTTGCTGTCCCTCTGCCTGGAACACTTTTCCCTTATGTTTTCATGGATCATTTGCCCACTTCATTCAGATCTCTACTTAATTGTTACCTCCTCAAAGACCTTCCCTGACCATTCCTTTTATCCCTTAATCCTTCTTTACTTTTCTATTTCTAGCATTTACCACTACTTGATATTATATATTTGCCTATTTTGATTATTGTGGCTTTCCTTCATTAGTATGTCACTACCATGAGGACTGTGTCTCATTCGCCATCTTATCTTAGTGTTTAGAAGTATGCCCGGCTTACTACAGTAGGTGTTCCAAAAATATTTGTTTAAAAATTAAATAATGCATATGAGTTACTCAGCACATTGCTTGACCCACGGCATCATGAGAATTCAATAAATCTTAGCAGACTTCAACTTCATCATCATCAACATCTCATCATCAGCATCCCTCCCATCATCCCCTGACCATCCTAGTCTCTCACATATATATGTACTTTACAGTTTTCAAATTCCTTTGTTATTTATAGAGAATATGTTGTAATACTTTTAAGGCAAAGCTGTAATTGTGTAGGTATAGTTGAAATGATTTGACAAGTAATGAAACTGGGAAGTGCAAGGGGAGGATTTGTCTCCTATATGTGACTTTTTTTTAGATGACCTTGCCTGAGAATTGGTCTTCCCCCTCCCCTCTCCCCCCATCCCCTGCAAATAAGCAGGCTTTCCTTAGAACAAATGAGTCTGTTATGAACAGATAATTTTAAGTTCATTTTAAGATTTGACTCTTAAAAGAGTCTTTAGTGATTGGGTAATGCCCTGGATCTTTCTTGGCCAAACTCTGAAGCAGAGAATCATGTTTTATGACTCTTTGACCTGGGAGTTGTCCTAGAAGCTTAGTGATTTCTTTCGCACACTCACTATCCCCTTCATCTACCCTCGCTGTCTCTAGCAAATCAGATCACCATGCAGGGCTGCTTGCCTATATTGTGCATTCATGTTAATTAGGAAAAGGCAAACTTTTGTCCTGGCAAAGGAACCCTGCAGGGGACCTGATTTGGTGTGGACAATAGCCAGGGCACATGGCTTTGCCAACAAAGCACAGGCTGAATTTGAGTCCCACTCAGCCCTTGGCTGGAGGCCCTAGAGCACAGTGGCAGGCCAGGGACATCTCTTGTTCCCTCTGTGCAGCTTGCAGGCTGCACATATCTCCACTGTCATCCTAGGAGGTGACCACCCTGCTAAATCATACTGAGTACAGCAGTCTTCACTGAGAGGCAGTCTAGCACAGTGGGGACTGCAGAGCAAAACACTTAAGAGTGAGGGTTCTAAAGTCAGATGCCCTGGCCTTGAATCCTGCCTCTACCAGTTAATAACCTGAGACCTTAGGCAAGTGATATAATCTCTCTTGCCTCATTCTTGGGTCATTGTGAGGCTTACATGAGCTAATATATAAAATCCATGCTCAATACATGTTATTTATTAATATAGGGTAGACTAGAAAACCTAGGAAGATTGTTCAAAATGCTTCCTCAAGCGTTTAGGAAAATGCAGTTCCATCTAAGAATGCTTCACTTCAGTGTCTTCCACCCACCCTTTCTGGACTCAGAGTTGAATCATTCAGCAAGCAGGTGAATACTCACTGTGCACAGTGCTAGACAAAAACATTTGAAGAGACAGTCCCCAGCCCCAAAGTATGTTCCCTAATTCTCAAAAAGTCAATCAAAAGAAGAGAATGCCACGTAATGTCCTAAAACAAATGTGACCATGTCAGGAAGCATGGCATTGGCTTTCTAGTTTACTGGGATGGAGTCATGCTTTAGAGATAGATCGTCTCTGAATTCAGGCTCCTTCACTTATTGGCTGTGTGACCTCAACGAAGTGACTTAACTTCTAGGAGCGTCGGTTTTCTAGTAGGTAAAATGAGGGGGGAGAGTTTCAAGGGTTATTGTAAAGACTGAGATAATTTTAGAACAAAAGGGGTCTGGCACATAGGAGGTGATTATTTAGTGGTAGCTTTTATCCTTACAATATTTTCTGCTGTAAAGTTCTATGATGGCTCCTAATATCCCACAGGTTAAAGTCAAGATACCTCACATTCCAGGCCTTTGGGAATCAGGCCCCACCCACTTTTTTATCCATACCTTTCACCTTGAACCTTGTAGCCCACATATGTAGAATGACTTGCGGTTTCCAAAACCTGGTATTACACATAACTGGCCTTTGCATCCAGTGTCCCCTCTGCCTAGATGACCCTTTTTGCCTCTTTTGCCCAATGAACTATCATTTTTACATAACACATATATATTTAGTTTAAAGATTAATAAAATAAACATTTTCTTACCCCCAAGTTAAGAAACAGAAATAGAAGGTCCCTGAGCATCCCACATTTTTTTTAAATCAGCATTTGTGATATTTATATTTTAAAAGCATGGCAGAGGGGCGCCTGGGTGGCTCAGTCCGTTAAGCATCTGCCTTCTTCTCAGGACCCTGGGATTGAGCTCCACGTCGGGCTCCCTGCTCAGCAGGGAGCCTGCTTCTCCCTCTCCCCCCTCTCATGCTCTCTCTTGCTACCTCTCTCTCTCTCAAATAAATACAATCTTTAAAATAAAATAAAAGCATGGCAGATAAAATCCTTATGTTTATGTACCACCTATGCCATGAAGAAACCAAGGAATTTAAATGTGGCATAAAAGCCATAAGGGCTACTAGTCATTCTGCAGAAATGCTGTTAGAATTAAATATTCAAATGCAATTTGACTGATAAAATATTTTGGGGAAAAAAATAATATTTCAATATTTTAAATTTAAGCAGTTTTTTTCCTATTAGATATTGTTTCTTTTGAAAATCTACAGCATGATTCCTTAGTTTAAAATAAGTATGGTGAGGTTTTTGGCTTGCTTTGGGGTGGGGGGGTTGTTTGGTGTCTTTTATGTTTTTCTTGACTGGTCGTAAGGAGCCACTAGGTGGCAGAGGATGCTTTTTTTGATATACAATGAGAAAACATTAAAAAAAAAAAAATTCAGTGGGAAACAGGTTTTGGAAAACATAAAAAGCATCACACTATAGACTTCATAGGTTAACATGTTGCACTAGAGCCCCATGGCCTTGCAATTAGCAATTTTGGCTTATTGGCTATATTTTAGTAACAACCACAATAATACCCAAACCACAAAGATTTATTGAATGATTACTGTATACCAAACTAAGAGGTGCCCACACATTTTGCTGTTTCATCCTCACAACAGCTGGGGGAGGTCAGATTCAAACCAGGTTTGTTGGATTCCAGAGGCTGAGGGATTAACAACAGACTCTCAGCACGGGGAGAATATTTAAATCTTTTTGGAAGGATTAACTATGCTATAATTAGTTTTAGACATGTGTTGACTTTAGATATTTTCTAATATTTTAGATGTCACATGAATAGCTGTGAGCTTAATCCTTAAAAACCTTACAAAATAAAAAGTTTATTAAGGACTTTACAAGTGGGTAGGCCCAACCTCTTCTCTCTTTTCCCATTTAGTGACCATTTGAACCCAATTCCTATTCATCACATTTAATCTATTCCCTCAGATCCTCCTTTCCATTATACCTGTATGCCAGGAAAAGGCAATTTATGAATGAAAGACAATTTTTCCATTGTTTTATAGACCTTTCTCTAACCTATCAGGTTTGGCCAGCAAACCCTGAGATGGCGAATGAAAAGATTACTCCAGGCACCTTAGTAGGAGAAAGGAGAGGCCTGGGTACCAGACACTCTATTGGTGAAAGGCCTCAAGACAAGCTTTGTCTCCACTTTTACTGGGGTCTTATCAACACACCAGGTGCAAGCACAAAGCAAGGAGGAAAGTGTAACCTTAATGGTCAGTACAATAATATATGGGGCAGCGTGTGATAAGGGCAAGGAGGCAAGAAGTTCTTGAAGTATATGACCACCACAGGTGCCTGTTTTTCTTCAAAACTTAAACATTGACTCCCTAGATGAGAACCTTGAGCCGCAGTAAGAATCTGACCACTTTCAGCCAAGAAACTTCAAAGGAGGCCCAGCATTTGGGGCACTCATCCTTTGCTTTTCAATTAGTCCCATCCAGGGTGGCATATACGAGTTAGATTTTGTCTATCCAGGCACAGTGAATTCCCACACTAACCAAAAATTTTTAAGTTCCCTGCAACAGCGTAATTGACAAGAATAATATTATAATGGTGTTGATGACCACATATAGAAAATAAAGTGAAATCAAATGACACAGTCATTAATAGATTTTGCAATCCATTCTGTTTATCTTCAGAAAACTACACCATGTTCTAAAGCCTCTAGCTGACATAAGGCATCAAAGAAGCATTTTTTAAAATTTCCTAAATAACACTTAACAACAGTCTTAAAGATATACACTGTAATGGGAAAAGGGAGAGACTATAGACACAATATTGGTTACTGTTAAGCTTTGTGGCAATATGTGACTGTTACATCAATCTGAAATGGGGCAGTGATCATGTAGAAATTTCACAGGGCTATGGCTGGTCCTCCTTCTAATTGTAAAGTTTTACTGAGTGTCTTTATCCTTGTGTTTCTTTTATATGTTTTCTTCTTTGGAAAAAGAAAAGATCCGGGGGAGCGGGGGACGGGGTGAAGGTGATATCCCACACCTACACAGCTGTTATTTGAATCAAAGAAGGAGCATCTTCAAATCTTCATGTTCTTGGATGTGAAGGTGGGAGTGCAGGCCAACAGAAGGAAGCTTGAGTCTCATATGTCTTTATTACTTGTTAAATTACGATATTATCCTCAAATCATCTAGATTGAATGATGATATTTTACATTACATTCATAAAATGCTTTATAGTTTAGAAGATGCTTTCAAAACCATCAGCTTATCCTTTGAAATAGGGAAGGGAGAGAATATTCAAACTTTATGTTGGTCAAACTTAAATGTCTGCTATGGCTGTACATTTTATTTTTATTTTTATTTATTTATTTATTTTTTTAAAAGATTTTATTTATTTATTTGAGAGAGAGAATGAGACAGAGAGCGAGAGCACGAGATGGGGGAGGGTCAGAGGGAGAAGCAGGCTCCCTGCCGAGCAGGGAGCCTGATGCAGGACTCGATCCCGGGACTCCAGGATCATGACCTGAGCCAAAGGCAGTCGCTTAACCAACTGAGCCACCCAGGCGCCCCTATGGCTGTACATTTTAAATGTGCCAATACGTTGCGAATGTATATAATGAGGAACTTTTATAAAAACAAAACAAAATAAATTAATAAAACTTTTAAGAATCCAATTATCGTAGGAATTTGGGAGGAAAAATTGCTATCACACTGATTATAAATTTTACTGACAACTTTTTAATATTACTATTTCCTTAAGCTAAAGAAATAAGCAGAATTAGGAATTAGCGGTTTATGGCTATTTACTGTCGCTTACTTGATTAATTGATTTTTCATGAGTGGTACAAGCTCCTTTTTTCCTTTTTTTAAGAGGTCATGATTACCTACAGCAATTTTGAGAGACTTCTTCAGTCAAAAGAAATCTCTCTTCTAATTTTACAATTTAAAATACCATGCATTTAGAATGTAATCACCCTGCATAATATTATTTTAGCCTAATTTCCTGTAGCTGTTAGATAATATTCCACTCTATTAATTGTTTAGGAAGAGATTACTGCCTGCTTTTTTATGTCTTGTATGATTTGTGTGTGTGTATGGTTATGCAGTAAATCAGTAAGAGTCAGGCATTTTATATATTCGTACCTTTCTCCCTTTCTCTGGCCTCTGGAATGCCTTTTGTCTTCCTACTAAAATAGCTATTTTTAGTTACCCAATACGCATCAGGAGCCAAATCCATTGAAAATAGTAGTGTAGTTTTAACAAACAGGGGCAGCCGTGGCAAAAGCATCAAAGATAAAAAATTTCTTGTTGTATTAGACTGCTTCCCCTTTCCCAATATTCTAGAGTAAGTAAAGCTAGCTGCTACGACAATCAAATCTCAAAATGTCAGTGGCTTAACACAATAGAAGTTTATTTTTTGCTCTTGAGTAAAGTCTAATGAGGATATTCTGGGTTGGGGGACAACCTTCAGTGTAGCCACTCAGGGAAGCCGTCTCCTTCCCGTGTAGGACTCCACCATCTGCTAGGATCTCAGACTTCTCTGCTGAATCCTCTGCATCCAGCAGGCAAACAGGAACTGAGATGTGGAGAATCACACAGGAAGTTTGTGGGACAGGCCTGGAAATGGTCTACATGGTTTGGCCCTCGTCCATTGGCTGTAACTTGAGTCATGTGCAAGGGAGGCTGGGAAATGTTTTATAGGCCTGTGACGGAGGTAAAGGAAAGGTTTTGTTGAACGTGTGGCAGACCTTGCCAAGTCCATGGTAGTTATCCTATGAAAAAGGTTACTTTCAGCAACTCTCACGTCTACCTTGTGCAGAAGCAGTTTGAGTTTGGGACTGCAGGATTTTCAAGCCACAGCCTTGCCCTGCTACCATGCCTAATTTTTGAACCTTTAGAGTAGACTCTAGTGAAATCTGTCACTGGGAGGCCTCACATGTTATATGGCTCTCAGAGGCTTTAGAGCAGACAGTGGTTGGGTAGAGGCATGAGAGAGGGAAAATGGACATCCAGTAGCTGAAGCAAAGGCTCAGTTTTACCTGACTCCACTGAGGGCAGTGCCCAATGCCATAATGAACTCTACTGCCATCTTTCCAGCTCTCCTCTGAATCCATTTTCCAGTGCCTCTAGCGTGACCTGGCCTCCACCTCTGACAGCCAGAGAACTCATGATCGATGTGGCCAGTATTCATTAGTAGAATGAAAACTGAAAAACTGGACAAGAAAATTAGGAAGGTTATGGGTTCATTAAGCAAATGTATTAATGCATAGTTTAGTGATATTTGCAATAGATTAAAACATTGTTTTTAGCCTTATGCCATGAAGGACACTTGTGCCTAGCACTGAATTTGGTAATTGGGTTCTTGGTTGTTGAAAATTACATTCAAGTGTATTGATCACCTTTTTAATATTTGAAGCTGACTGAATATAAATTTGATTTGATGGCTTAAATTTGAATATGTTGTAAAAGGGCCTTAACCTCTTTTATGGGGATTAAGAGAACCTCTTCTGTTAACTTGTTTTATTGTTACCATGGAGACCACAGGAGACGCATAAATGTATAAATTCATAACCCAAATGAATTAGCCTCCAAGCAATTAATGTTCTTGTACTTTATTTGCTTCAAATAGTTTTTGAAGTGATTTAGATTTTTGTCAAAAATGAATATGGATTTTTTTTTACTTGCCTGAGTTTCATAAATATGCAGTCCAGGATCATAGGTTATAAATATAAAATTAATTCACTGAAATATTCATTTTTATGAGCCTAAAGTTATGAATTAGCTCATCACAAAATGTCATAACAAAAAAAGCAATTTAATGGTATCACTGCTTTTATCAGTTGCAGATCATTAAAATGTGCAGTAATAATGAAAAGTCTTATATATAATATCAAGATTAATGTTAATATTCTGTTCAAAATTACCCAATATTCTATAGGACATATATAATTCTGTTCTAAATCTCAGAATAATAATTATTATTTCAAAACATATACATAAAATGAGAACCACTAAAATTCATGCCAGAAAGTAATTGACTGTTGTCAGGGTAGTGTTAGTAATGGTTATGACCAGCAATATTTAATTAATTCTCATAACAAACTCTTTGCTTGAATGGTAACATTTTCTTCCCCTAAATATTTTTTTTTTTAAAGATTTTATTTATTTATTTGAGAGACAGAGAGAGAGAGCACATGAGAGGGGGGAGGGTCAGAGGGAGAAGCAGACTCCCTGCCGAGCAGGGAGCCCGATGCGGGACTCGATCCAGGGACTCCAGGATCATGACCTGAGCCGAAGGCAGTCGCTCAACCAACTGAGCCACCCAGGCGCTCTCTTCCCCTAAATATTGTGTCTTTCTCATTTGGAATTACGACTGACTCAGAAATGTCTATGAGGATTCTAGAGAAAATATGGATTTAGCCTAAATGACTATTATGAGTCTATAAATTCATTCATCTTAGCCAGAAATGACTTCTATAAATTTAAGAAGAGTAACTTTGTTGCTATTCTCCCCAAAGAATATTCCACAAGATTCTGCATATTAGCCTGAGTTCAGACACAGCCTCATGCTGGGGTGCAGAGGAGAGAAGAAGCAATCCTTTTTAGCTTCTTGGGGTGTCCCTCTAACCAGTCTTCTACCCATCTAGGCTGGAGAATCATCCATTTGTCCCTAAAATTATCCACCCCACTAAAGATCTACAAAATAGTTTTGCCACAACCAGTAATTAGAATGTAAATAGAGGTGAATTTGGGGCCCCTGGGGACTGTTGTAAGTCTATACTTCCCCATCAGAGGAGCCGGAAAACTTTGGAGCCTAAATTTGCTATCCCAGCTCAGCCATTCACAAATCACGGAACCTTAGGCAAACCACTAAACTTTCACTAAACTCTGTTCCTCAGTTTCCTGTTAATGTAAAATAGGGATAATAAGAGTACTTACTTCACAAACAGTGGTGTGAGGGTTTATGTCTGTTTGCAAAAGCCAGTTGTTAAATTTTCGGAAATTTTGCATGTCACTATGAAACACAGTCCCTATTAAAAATTAAATTATATAATTTAATAAATGAGTCATGTTAAATCAAAGGTAATACTCAAAACTTATCACTTACTAGTTATTTTACATTTTACCATTATCTATGTTTTTGAAGTTACTTGTATCTGTTGTATCTGTATGACACCAAAGCATATAATGGTGGCTGCCGCAGCTTTCTACCCAACTCCTATGTTCAGTGACATCAGATTTGTTGCTTGAAATTGGCCTTGGTGGCGGAGTATTTACACATGGAAAATGACAGATGCTATAAATCAGGCTTTTTTTTTTTTTTAGAGAGCTGGTTCTTAAACATTTATCAGTACACCAGGACGTCACTCCTCATAGTGTTTTTAGAGTTTGTCATCCTAAAAAACATTGGTTAGATATATGTTATTAAATATGTAATATATAGTGAAATGTAAATATATTAGATTTATGGTGTATATATAAAAAAATAGCATGGCAGGCACTGTAAGTTTTCAAAATGGGTTAGCCATTATTATTTCTGAGTTGTGTATATCTTATTATTGGCATCTATATTCTTTCCTCCCTTACTCCTTCATTTCTACTTCTTTTCTCCTTCCTGCTCTCCCTTCCCTCACCCCAAACCTGAAGCACAGGGTGTGGGGAGATATGACAATGACTGGCAATCCTTCTAGTTCCGTTTCTTTCCTCCTAATCTCTACTAACTTGACTTTCACCCCAATCTCATCAGATCAGAGACTACATATCTGATTTAGCCCTGGATCCCCAGCGCCAAACAATGAGCCTACCAAGTAGCAGCCCCCAGATAATCCCAGCTTTGTAGATCCACCTGGGGGCTGGCCAGGAGACCATAGTTCTAGAAACTCAAAGCTGCAGTTAGAACTGCTGCATGTCAACACTGTTGTCCTTCCCAGACTACTCCCAAGATTCACTAGAAAGGTTTTAGAAAATGTCCTCAAGAGTAGATTTGTTTAAAATTACCTCAGGCAGCTGTAAACAGCTGTAGACTATTCTGGGAAGAAATATGCACATATAATGACTTACTGAGATTTTCGTTTGTCCTCAATTCTGGCAGCCCTTCATCTTTGCCCTTCATCCTTCATTTTATATGTCTAGTCAAGAGCTTTTTGATGTGGTGATTGTTGTCAAACTGGCTATGGTTTTGAGAATCAGATATTCATCCTGTTTGTCAATCTAATGACCTTCTTTAGTGCATTTTTCAATTAGAATTCCTTCTGCCCCGTGGCCTAATTCAGTTTTCATTAATTTGCCTTTTAATGAAGAACTTTGAGTTTTGGTGTTTACTATGTCTTGGCTGCGTTCTATTTTAAATTATAGGTTACCATTTTGTCCTAATTCAAACTAACAGTAAGACCTGAATTCTGAGTTACAGTTGAATATGTAAAAATACTGATTGGCTATGGTATAGCTAACTGTAATTATACTTTTAGTAAACAGAGTCATTTATAGATTCTAAAATTTAGAGAGAACTATCCAAAGGACTTTTATGCATGTCTTTTGCCACAATTCCCAGTGATCTTCCCAGTGTTCTTTACGATCAAAATAGTTCAGGGATCCATAACTGGCTCCTTTATTTGTGTCACTAGGGCTAATTTAGCTAAATATGTAAACCTGTGTCTTAAAAAAATGAAATTCTAAGAACTTTTTTTAATGACCTAGTCCCTTAAAAGTTTTTTAAAAATCAAATCCTTTTATCTCAATTTTGCTACCCAGATCATCTTAAATAGGCTATGGATTGGCATTAACCCACCATCTGGGGCTATTTGGTTGCTTTTTAGGTTAAAGGTGGCCCTCCACAGGGCTAAGTTACTTGTCTAACGCAGGCCCTGCTATTGTCCCAGCTGCAAAGCAGATGGTGCAGTGAGCAGAGGGCAGCTCCAGGGAGCCTGCCCTCCATTTCATCTGCTTACAAGCCACAAAACGCACTTTCTCACTCCACTGGGGGCTCAAAAACATTCTCTTCCATCTCTACCTCCCCAACTGCCAACAGATACATGAAATATTAATTTGTATGTGTGTGTAATAAAAGATCATAGAATGACTTCCACACAAAGTTGAAAAAAAAATCCCTTGAGTTTAGGGAGAAGGCCTGGGTTAGAAGTCCCCTAAAGAACAGGTGTTGCAGTGTGTTTCAATGGTGGACCATCTGCTAGGCTGTGGGAACCTGCTGGGTACAGCTGGCTGCCTGACACATAAGAATGTCACTGATTAATACATAACATAAAATACGTTAACACCGCAGTTGTAGGAAATGGTGCCCAATGTGGTATGAAGCTGAAATTAGATAGATCTGTAACTTGTTGGTTCTGCTTGGTGTGGCCTAATGTGAGATTTAGGGTGTCATATTTGGGAGTATAAGTAATGCCCATTCCATTCACTTATTACTTTTTCTTACATACCATGAAGATCCAATGACATTAATCTTTCAAAATGTAAAATATCGTCTTCTATAAAATACAGTGCAATCAAACAATATTCTACCTGAAAGCACATCTCCCAAAGATAAGATTCTTTCTTTAGTAAAAAGATTCTTCCATCTTAACCTGGATTTTTTTTTTTTACAGTATCACCAGAATTCAATACTATATTTCATGAATGTAGTATATTCAAAATTTACTACGAAATACACCATTACTTTGTCTTGGCTTCCTCTGAATGACATTTCTGTCTCATAGAAGTTATTCATATTTTTGAGGTAAGTAGGTGTAGAACCATTTGCAGCCATTATATTGCTTCTTGAAGTATGTTATGTGTTATCCGAGTGATCTGTCTACTGCTCTTACATCTTTCAAACAGGCTGGCAAAATACTGGTTGTGCTCTCCATCTTGAAATACGGTTGACAGAAACTGAAGGAAACACTTTACCACTACTGGGGAAAATGTTATAATCGGATTATAATTTCCCTTTCTGAAGGGAAAATGCCACTGAGACATAGGAAATAGGCTGGGAGATATAAACTGAGCTCAGGAGTAATGGGATCTGTAATGCGTTGACAGCTCTTGGTAGTCTTCAGTGAAATTAGAAAATCTCTTCTCCATGAAGGAAGTCATATGAAAACAGAGCCGTGTTTTCTGTTTTTCCTTTGTTGGATCTCTCCAGTTCTCATAGGAATTATACAAGTGAATCGTAATGATGTGCTAATAGTCCTAGAAACCAGAAGCATCATCGGTAATATTGTTGGTTTATGCACATTTATTGCAAGTTCCATCTCAAAACTCAAGTTATTATCTGGGGCTTTGCTTCTCCTTCTTGCAAAGGACACAGGAGCTGAGATCAGACCCCTGGGGTTCTGGCAAGTTTAAGGGTATTTTGCCCGTCTATTCAAATGCTTTGTAGGCTCCTGCCTCATCATTCTGAGCCTCAAGGCACAGTTGGTCTAGGCCTTTGGGAAGCAGCAGTTGGGATGGAGAGAGAGGATGGAGAAAGAGAAGGAGACAGGTAGCATGGGCCCAGCAGCCACTGTCCATGGGAAGAGCCCATCCTGATCCTAGACAGGAGAGATGGAGAGTTCTTGCAGTCAGACCAGAGAGGAGACCCTGTTTATATGTACACAAAGTCTATAGAACAGATATTGGCAGATTAGCAACTCCCTGCATAAATTGAAATCCAAACTCCCGAACAAAAGACCTGCTCCTCTTCACAGAGGACTACAGTCTGCCAGCGAATCAGTGGGCTTCCCCTTGCAGCATCAGCCTTTGATGGCAGTCCATGTTCAAGATAATTGTCATTCCTAAGAAGTAAAAGAACAGTTTAAGGATTTGTTAGATGCTCCTTTGTGAGATGATGTGATTCTACAGAAATTCTGGTTCACCCTGATGAAATGCAAGGTTTATTAAAATTAGATAAACTAAAAATAGTTCTAAAAACAAAAAAAAAAGTTTAAGATACTGCATGCATCTTGCTAACAACAGAAATCTGAGCTGTGTTCATACGAGGTATTCTTTACGAAATTTAGGAGAGATATATAAAAATAGAAACTTGAGCAGAGGCTCACAGCTAATTTTATATCATTTGGACTGAGAACAAATTGTGCCACACATATCCTGCCCAAATGGGAGAATGGGTAAAAGTGATTTATGAGGTATTTTTGAAGAAAACACACATTCTGGAAAACAAATGAGAGACAATCAATGAAACTGCTGTAAAAGGTGACTATTAGAATTCAGGAATAGACCCTGTAAATGAGACATGAGCATAACATGAATAGGTGAGAGAATTTACGGTCGATACTCATCTCAGGCTCTTTGTATTCAAATGACCTTAACTAAGTAAGTGTCTGCTCTTTCATTTTTCCAACATACGTTAACTGTAGCTGCCAGTGACCTACACTTGGAAATATTTCATCTTTGTATGTGTTCAAGAGACAATAAAATTCTCAAAGAAAAATCACCCACTAAAAGGAGGTCTCTTGGCCACCTAGAACCTTCAAGTTTAGAAACACTGAGTTATCTGAATTGATGTCTAAGGAGATGGTAATGTTTATTAATCTGGAAGCTAGTGCCATCTGCTAGCACTGACTTCTGGGATAACACAAGATGTGTGCCTGATACTACATTAGGTACTGAATGTAGGAAATGCAGAGTACATCTCCATTTTTCAAGCTGGGGCCACAGTGATACATTCCCTGGGCAGAGTAGATATGATCCTTCATCACATCCCTTCTCTCCTGCCACCTCCAGCCCATGTGGCCACTGGTGCAGCCTCTGTTAATATGGAATTAAAAGCAGCAAAGAGTAAGAAGGAACGAGCTCCAGCAGGGAATGGAGACCGTGCTGCTCTTCACCATATGATTTGCCCCTACTCTTGACCTGCCTTTGATATGGTTCCTCCTGGAGAAGACTGGCTGGACCAGAGCAGCAAGTGGGTCTGGGCTTCCCAGCCCTCTGCCATGTTATGTGCTGGATGCTGGGAGGCATTCATTCCATGCAGAGGTGCACATTGTTCCCACCATGGCTTTAAGAGATCTCCACTCTTCCTCACTTCTATTAAGAGGGGACTGCTGTGCTCAAATACTACTGAAACCAGGGAACACACACAGGTAGCTATAAGCAGACCAACAATATGCTTGCCATGCCCGAGAGTCTACCATTTCTGTTTTAATAATAATTAAAAAAAGAAAGCTCTATGCAAAAATTGTTTAGCTAAGAAAAATGGGCATTTCTTTCTCATTATGGAAAAAAAAAGAGTGCTGGACTTCAAATGTGATAAATGAATGAACTGGCTCAATCATTAATTTTTCTTAAGTGACAAAGAAGGGACGCTTGGGTGGCACAGTCGGTTGAGTGACCAACTTCTGGTTTCGGCTCAGGTCCTGATCTCACGGTTGTGAGATCAAGCCTCATGTCAGGCTCTGCACCCAGCTTGGAGTCCGCTGCAGATTCTCTCTCCCTCTGCCCTTCCCGCTTGTGCTCTTTCTCTCTCTCTCTCTCTCTCAAATAAATAAATAAATGAATAAATAACAAAGGAAATTTACACAGATTGAATTTAGTTTTCATTGACACTTCTTTCTGTTTGGAATTTTCACAAAGAAGTGAAACATATAGTATATTTAAAATGCATTTTATTAAAGTTTGTAAAAGTTCCTAATACAAATTGTACTGTTTTCTATAAATATAATAAATGTAATAAAAATAATATGCAATCATTTATATTTAGTTAATATGAAATAACAGTGACAAAGAGCAATTAATCAAGAGAAATATTAAGTATAGTAATCATCCTTCAATGAGATACTATATAAGATATTTATATACTGCATTCAATCCAAGTTTGTAGGGAGAAATCTGGACTCATTTAAAGGTTTAATTTTCAAAAAGAAAAACAAAGCAAACAGAAAAAGGAATAAAAATAGAGATTAACTGTGATTTTACATATCAAAATTGAACAAGATTAGTTAGGAATTCCAGAGTCCCTGGTCACAGAATCCAAAAATCAGTCTTTCTACTAATTTAATATTTGAACCTATGTATTTTTTCTTAAAGTATATGGGGGTAAATCCCACATAAATTTCATTTGTAGAGCCTCATATAACAATTAACTGATGACAATTACCAACAATTTGTTACATCTTAGATTTCAGTATCTTTAGGGGGAGAAGGAAAATTATACAATAGTTTATTGTGTCATTTAATGCCAAATTAGAATACCTTATTAAGGTTCTCTAAATGAAAGAGCTCTAACTTAGTTAATGGGAAAAAAGGATCCTGTATTTTATGTTCAGTAGATCATGCTGCATACTTTTAAAAACATTTTCTTAAAATTCCATTAAGTTATGATAAATGAAAATATTATACTACTTACATGTTGACAGAGTCTGTGGAGATCTATCAGCCATTTGAAATTTAGTTCTGAAAAGCTTTATTCAGCTCACCCACACTTTACCTCTCCAGGGATAATTAACAAGTGAGCTGGTAAGTTCTACATTCACCCACTTGCCATTTTTACAGGTCTTTTTTTGATATAACATGGTGTTTATTGTTAAGAGCAATGTTCCCTCTCTTTGTGGGAAACAATATGTGAAAAACCGTCAAAAATCATTAGCTACAGGGGAGTATTGGATTATGGACAGGAAACCTTAGAGATTTAAAGCCTTCCGTGGGGTCTAAACTCTCAGGAGACACAGCCACCTCCACCAATCTTTATTTCCTTTTGTCTCTTCCCACAAGTTCTGCTTTGCATCTTCCATCAGGAGAGTCCTGCTTTGCCTCCTGTGTTATATAGATGGGTAAGAAAAGTCCAGCAAGTTTCAAGTTCAATCAGAAAACTATCAAGTAGTTGTGAATATGGGTCCCATACATTGTCCTACAGCCACATGGCATACCAAAGTCATTCTTGAAAGAAGGTATAGAGGATGCCTGGGTGGCTCAGTCTGTTGAGCCACATCGACTCTTGGTTTCTGCTCAGGTCATGATCTCAGGGTCCTGGGATGGAGCCCCCAGTCGGGCTCCCTGCCTAGTGGGGAGTTGGGCTCCCTGCTCCCTCTCCCTTTGCCCCTCCCCCCTCTCAAGCACATGTGCACTCTCTCTCTCTTTCTCAAATAAATAAATCTTTAAAAATAAAAAAAAGAAAGAAGTTATATAAAGGGATTCGATGATTACCTGAAAACTTCAAGCTAGGCATACAAAGAATTTCATGGAGGCCAGATTGATTATACACTGAAACTGGCTGTTGAACAAGGTCATGAGATACCTATCTAATAGAAGTCATTTTTTAATATAACTTTTATTAAAAATATGACAGTGTTTTATGACATAGTAGCAACTTGACTATAGGCAGAACACTGGATAATGGGTTATCAGATCAAAAGTGGTTTTTTGCGGTAAATATGATTATGTAAAAAATATCTCTGATCTCTCTTTTTCAAAAAGCCAGTAAAACCTGCCTATGTTCATTAAAGACATTCTATTCATAAAGCATTTGGACCCTGATGGACCTCCATTTTTTTAGCCCAGTTGACTGCTGAATGATTGGAACGATGGATTTCTCAGGCTGTTTTTTTAAACATAATAGATTCGAAAAGGAAAAAAAATCTCCTTTTTACCAAAGGCAAGAATATCTAGCATTCCTCAGACTTAAATTTATTCCAATCTATTTTTTATTCATCTAGTCCATTCATTTGCCAAAGGATTATTTCCTAATACACCATAAAGTATGTAATGGATGGATGAATAATGAAGTGAAGATGACTAATAATTATACCCCATAATATCTATCATAGAAATTATAAAAGTCACATTTAAAATCCCCTATGTGATAAACATACCTACCTTCTCCACTGTGTTCTACTACAGAGAAAATAACATTGTGGGGCTAAGTCGCTGCTTGAATCATGACTGGTGGCATTTTTGAAAAGGAAATGCCAAACTGTTTTAAGAAGATTTCAGACAACAGAAGAACCAAGGGAGAATCAGGACTAAAATTGGGGTAGAAAGAAATCCCTGTCACTAAGACATTGATGCTTTCATTCATCTAATTATTTCCATCAGAAATGTCTTCCATTATACACTGCCTTAGTCATCTCAATTATCACTGCTCTGGAATTAACACTGAATCGCTCCTACTCTTTCTGCACATTATCATCCATATAGTACTAATTTTATTCTTGGCATCCTTCCAATTACCCAGATTCTGCCCGATGAAAGAAGTCAAGGTGAGCACTCTTCCCAAGGAATTATCTGGTTCCAATCTATTGCCTTCAGGTAAACAAATAATGAAACCAGCCGTCCAAACATTCACATCTTGATCTTCTTCACACGAATAAGCTCTACACTGAGAGAACCATATTAAGTTTATTCCAGGATAAGGTCTGATGTTCAAAATCATGCTAACATAACATGTTACGTTCTGATATAATCGGCTTCAGTGACTTCTAGTCCATTCTTAAGCCCAGCCATTTGGTATGTTTTTAGATTCACAAATTTATTCACCATCTTGTTTAATCAAGAGACTTTCATGTGTATCTTGTATTTCTTTTTTTTTTTTAAGATTTTATTTATTTATTTGACAGAGAGAGAGCACAAGTAGACAGAGCTGCAGGCTGAGGGAGAGGGAGAAGCAGGCTGTCACTGAGCAGGGAGCCCGATGCGGGGCTCTATCCCAGGACCCTGGGATCATGACCCGAGCCGAAGGCAGACGCCCAACAAACTGAGCCAACCAGGCGACCCTGTATCTTGTATTTTAACAGGAAACGTAAACTAATTTTCTCAAAGTATCTGGAGTAAAGAATAATTTTTAAAATTTTTCACATTGTGGGGCACCTGGGTGGTTCAGCTGGGTAAGTGGTTAAGCGTCTGACTTCTGCTCGGGTCATGATCTCAGGGTCCTAGGATCAAACCCGGCATCAGGCTTCCTGCTTAGTGGGGAGTGTGTTTTCCTTCTCCCTCTGCCCCTCCCCCCTGCTTCTGATCTCTCTCTCTCAAATAAATAAAATTTTTTTTTAAGATTTTAAGATTTTTTAAAGATTTTTATATTTATTTATTTGAGAGAGAGAGTACAAGCTAGGGGAGCAGCAGAGAGAGGGAGAAGTGGGGAGCCCGATGCAGGGCCCCATCCTAGGGCCCCAGGATCATGACCTGAGTCAAGGCAGATACCTAACTTACTGAACCACCCAGACACCCCAATAAATAAAATCTTTAAAAAAATTTTTTTGCATTGTTACAGACCAGTAGTTCTGTGAAATACAAAGAAAATTAATTACTAGAAGATAATACTGGATATCAGCAAAATCAGATTGCTATAAGAAACAGCTAAGATCTTACTCTCAATTTCTGTACTTACTTTGTCATAAGCCAGCATCATAACATAGGCCATGTCTTGCATAGCACTAATTCTCTGCCGTGTCTTGCATAGCACTATTCTCGAACATTCTTGTGACTTTATCTAAGTCTTTTGTCATGTGTGTGCATCACTGTCGTGCCAAGAGCAGAGAGGTGGGAGCAGACCACCTGGGCATGTGCAATAGAAGTTGTATTGTCTGTAGAGAATTTTTAAGCAATCATAAAACTCATTAAAAATCAGTCCGATTTTGGTTATTATTACTCACCATTTGATCACTGACAATTCTAAACAGTGTCAGTGATAAAGTCTCCCTGAAAAAGATACTTCTCTCCCCCAAAAAATCTTTTCCACACACACAGAACCTACTGTTTGTACTTCAGTCAATTTTGGGACTGTATCATACATGATCTCTAGTTTCTCCACACTCTGTGTTAACCAAATAGGGTATACTATTTTATTAAGAATCTGACCAATTCAGAAAATACTGGAAGACTTATTCTTGACTGTTCAGACATCAAGTTTCTTCAACATATCTCTATTTTTAACAATATTTTAAACAATAACACTGTCATTGCTAATTAATATTTGGTTTTTGAGATCAACAGCTAGTTCTTTTTTTTCTCCAGTGTTTAGGCTTAACCTATATTTCTGTAGGTTTAATACCTGTTTGGAGAGGAGGTTTTTTTTTTTTAACTCTTGTAATTATACCATGGGATGGTCTTCTCTTCTAAAATCCACCCATCGCTGAATTAGTCTTGCAGTTGGTCTAAGTCAACTTAAAAATAGTTTCTGCCTCCTAGAGTCAGAAATGACACAGTATCAGGTTAGGTTCCCTAACAGCAGAGCCTGTGATAGGAGCTTGGGTCAAGTGTTTTGCTGAGGGAATGCTCTTCAGGAAAAAAGTCTGTAAGGGAGGAGGGAGGCAGGATAGGGAGGGGGGAAGGAGTTGAGCAAGGATGTGGTCTCAGGTAGTCTCACTTGGGCCTGATTTGTGTGTGTGTGTGTATGTGTGTGTGTGTGTGTGCGTGTGTGTGAAGATAGAGGTGGGGAGGGGGTGCTCTGGAGTAAAATCACATAGAGTTGTCCTGCCTATAACAGACTATCATTGTCTGTCCCCAGGAAGGGAGTATATAACCTCCCAAGCATCCTAGCCATGGGACTTGATGAATGCAGAATATATGTGTGTAAGTCTAGTATAGGTTATCTGAGTGGAGCACCAGCAGCATCTACCACAGTTCATCCTATGCAGTGCTCAGATGGAATTAAGTTCATTCCATCTAGATACAACTTCTCCAGGATTCTAGTTGGTCACAATTCCTTTGGAAGCTTCTACGAGGAAGGTTAGAGGAAGAAAGCAGATTTTTTTTTTTTAAGATTTTATTTATTTATTTGAGAGAGAGAGAGAATGAGAGAGAAAGAACACATGAGAGGGGATAGGGTCAGAGGGTGAAGCAGACTCCCTGCCAAGCAGGGAGCCCGATGCAGGACTCGATCCAGGGACTCCAGGATCATGACCTGAGCCGAAGGCAGTCGCTTAACCAACTGAGCCACCCAGGCGCCCAAGAAAGCAGATTTCTGCTGTGGCATTTGGTCCCAAGCTATAATTGATGTTCATTACCACCCTCCTTTACCACCGATTCTAGATTCCCCTCATCCTTGGCTAGTACTTTTACTAAGTGGCTTGCTTGGTGGAGTGCCCTAGATCTACATCCTGAATGGTCTGGGCTCCACCTTACTGTCTTATGCTTGTCCATCTTCAGTTAAAATTGGATGTGGGAGAACCACAGGATGCCTCGGTAGATCACCTGAGTACCAAATATATTCCTTCTACCTCCATTTTGTACCAGGCTTACCTCCTCATAATGAGCAGAGTTGATTATATCTGGCAGTGTGAGAACTCTTGTGTATGTCTGCCGGTCTACTGGCACAAGGAGCCTTAAGTGACCAGATGGTAGCCATAGCAATAAGTTTAGTGGGTATCTTGATATACTCCCTATTGGAAACATCCTCTGTAGGTGAAGGACTTCTAGACCCACAGGGCCAAAAGTTGTGAGAATGGGAAGCACAAAGTCCCCAAGTGGGTCGTTGGTAATAACGGAGAGCAGTGCTGTTCCTACTGCTGGCCCTTGACTTCCTACCCCAGGTGGTCTCCCTGTTTGGGACATAGTTCTATAAAATGGCTTTTGATTTACAACCTGAGGATAGCATCCCCTCATCACAGAGCGTCTACCTCCAACCGGCATTAGCTATGCCTCCTAATGTCTTTTCATGACAGAGGGAGAGGGAGAGAAGCAGACTCCTCACTGAACACGGTGCCCGACACAGGGCTTGATCCCACTACCCTGAGATCATGACCTGAGCCCAAATCAAGAGTTGGATGCTCAACTGACTGAGCTACCAAGGCGCCTCATATTAAATTCCCTGTATTCTAACAGACAGTATACAAAACTCCTTGAGTATAAAAGATCACACACAAAGTAATCACAAAGGCCATATGTGATGGATGAGAATTGCATTTAATAATAGCTTTTTAATTTCCATTTCACAACTTGACACCATAATAATTTCACTTTTCATTTTATTATTCCACATAATCCTGGAAATACTTCAGTTTCAAAAAAAAAAAAGGCGAGGGAAAACTTTTTCAAATGAAGTACATCTGCTGTAATAATTGCGTTTTTACCACAAATTATGAGATTATGCCCATATCTCTTTGGCCTTAGGAGCTGGAAATGGAAATTGAACTGCAGTTATTGCTGGTAGGCCAGTGACATAATAAAAGCAAAAGCAGATTTTAAAGTGGGTTAAGACTAGGGCCACCAGATAAAATATAGTCCAGTTAATTTTGAATTTCAGATAAGCAATGAATACTTTTTTTTTTTAAAGATTTTATTTATTTATTTGAGAGAGAGAATGAGAGAGAGAGAGCACATGAGAGGGGGGAGGGTCAGAGGGAGAAGCAGACTCCCTGTCGAGCAGGGAGCCCGATGTGGGACTCGATCCTGGGACTCCAGAATCATGACCTGAGCCGAAGGCAGTCGCCTAACCAACTGAGCCACCCAGGCGCCCCAAGCAATGAATACTTTTACACAAGTGTGTCCCAGATACCACACAGGACATACTTACACTAAAAAATTATTTGCTGTTTATCTGAAATTCAAACTTCACAATGTGTCCTGTATTTTTGTCTGCTAAATCTGGCAACCCTAGATAATAAGAGAAACCAAAAAAGTTCTTGTCTATTTGTTTTTCTTTTCTTTTTTTTTTTTAAGATTTTTTATTTATTTATTTGACAGAGAGAGACACAGCGAGAGAGGGAACACAAGCAGGGGGAGTGGGAGAGGGAGAAGCAGGCTTCCCGCTGAGCAGGGAGCCCGCCCGATGTGGTGCGGGGCTCGATCCCAGGACCCTGGGATCATGACCTGAGCCGAAGGCAGACGCTTAACGACTGAGCCACCCAGGCACCCCGTCTATTTGTTTTTCTAAAGCCTCGGAACAATCCCAACCACTTTACCCAAGAAAGAAAATGTAACCCAGATAAAAATAACTGTCACTAGGGGCCCCTTGGGGGGTTCAGTCAGTTGGGCATCTGACTCTTGATTTTGCCTTGGGTCCTGGTCTCAGGGTTCTGGGACTGAGCCCCGCATTGCCTCCAGCTCCACACTCAGTGGGGAGTCTGCTTCTCTCCCTCTCCCCTTACCCCTCCCTCCTCTCTCTCTCTCAAATAAATAAATAAATCTTAAAAAAAAAAAAAACCCTGGCACTAAGCTGGGAGTTTTTCCAGATGTTACCAGGACTGAAATTAATTGGTAAAAATGGAAGAAACAGATTAGGGGAGTATCCCAACCCTAGGAGAGGTAGAGGAAGAAAAAGAGGGAGAAGCCAAGAAGACAGAAGATAGAAGGAAATACAAGGAAGAGAAAAGAGAACAAGAAAGGAAGAGGACAGAAGAGGAATGACAGAAACTAAAAGGGGGAGGAGGATGGAGCCACCAGATGGTTGGTGAGGATGCAGCTGTTTCACCGGCTCAGCAGGAGGAGAATGGAGCCTCTGCCCACCAGAAGGGAACCACATGGCCATTCCATCTCTGGCTCCAAAGCAAAGATATCCCCCATCTCAAAAATCATGATCAGATGCTCATCAGAGGAAGAATCTGATAAACTTAATGATCCAGCCCCCGAAAGGAGCACCTGGACAAGCATTTACATCTGTGCTCTCTGGTCAAGCTGTAGGCCCAGAATGATTTCTTATTATGAAAAATGTTTTTGTAACATCTCCCAGTATCCACTTTCTCCAAAATGAGCCTCTATAAATATGTAACAAACATCTTTTCTTACCCATGGCTAGGAAATTATTGCAATAAAATGTACTGGGATAGACTCATAATAACATCCCAAAAGATCCCACTAAGAAATCAGGTATTTTGGGGTGCCTGGGTGGCTGGGATCGAGCCCCGCATCGGGCTCTCTGCTCCGCAGAGAGCCTGCTTCTCTCTCTCCCACTCCCCCTGCTTGTGTTCCCTCTCTCGCTGTCTCTCTCTCTGTCAAATAAATAAATAAAATCTTTTAAAAAAAAAAAAGAAATCAGATATTTTGATACCATATACCACAAATAATATCCTAGAACTTGAGTTTTCCTTCATAGAAGAAGCATTAGGCATTCCATTTATATTGTAATAGCAAGCAAGCATTAACTCTGGCCGCAGAGTTTAAGCAGACGAAGAAACTGAAGAATATCATGGACACTTTAGAAAACATTTGACCCAAACATATTTCTCCTAACAGATAAAGAGATTAACTACTAGGTCAACATCTTATGTAAGTGGAGTTATAAGAGTTCAGTTAGAAATCATGGTAGCAGACACTCTTGGTGTCCTGCCCACAGTCCCCGTACTCACCAAGTTACTCTAGCATGATTTCCAACTTCCAGCACCTCCATTTCTTTACCTAAGGACAAGAACTCTTGCCGCTAAAATCAACCAGATGAAACTTTACTATCATCACTTTGTGATGGTCAGCAGGCAGGAAAATGAACACTCCCTGGGAGCAGCCCTCAAGCACTCCCTCACTCCTTAGGTAGGATAACTCTGAGGTGTCTGTGAGATCTAAGCTGGCTCCCCAAGTTCCTCCAGTAGGATTGAGCTCAGCCTCCCACACTGATAGCTACCTTGATAACACATCCTTTATTGGCTTCCCTCCCTTCTTTGTCTCATTTCTTCACTTGGATCAAATCAACTACACATACTTGAGTCATTGTCTGCTATTAGGGGAACCCAAACTCAGGCAGTCAGTTTTAGAATTTTGCTGTATCTCCAAGTTTCTGCTCAATATAACAGATTATTAGAATACTTTTGGTTGATTAATCTCATTTTATTATACCTTGATAATGTGGTATTGTGCATAACAATAATCGCTATCTTAAACACTTAATGTTTTCAAAGAACATTTTTTATTCCTTCATTCATTTATATTTTCTCTCTTAGATGAATTTATAAATTAGTGAAACATCAACAAGAGTAGTGAAACTTTATAATCAGTAGGTAGCTATCAGGCTGTAGATGAAACGACAGGAAGAAAAACCTCACTGCTTTTTTTTTTTTTTTTTAAGTGAGGTGAAAAGGACAAAGGGTCTGTTTAAAAATTCTGGCACCATTTAGGTTGCTAATTACTTCTTATAGCAGCTAAATGGGCTAGGTTACCTTTGTCCGTGTCCTACTAAATCGATGCCAAAAAACCAGGTAGAGGGGCGCCTGGGTGGCTCAGATGGTTAAGCGTCTGCCTTCGGCTCAGGTCATGATCTCAGGGTCCTGGGATCAAGTCCCGCATCGGGCTCCCTGCTCCATGGGAAGCCTGCTTCTCCTTC
>NC_138377.1:42889311-42923673 GCF_054177405.1 Leptonychotes weddellii
CTTTAAAAAAAAAAAAAAAAAAAAGAAGATGTGGTATATATATACAGTGGAGTATTACTCAGCCATAAGAAAGAATGAGATCTTTCCCTTTGTAACAACATGGATGGACTTAGAGGGTATTATGCTCAGTAAAATAAGTCAGAGAAAGACAAATACCATATGATTTGACTTATATGTTGAATCTAAAAAAGAAAAAAATGAACAAACAAAACAAGCAGAAATAGACCCATAAATAAAGAGAACAAACTGGTGGTTGCCAGAGGGGAGGGGGATGGGAGATAGGCAAAATGGGTGAGCTGGAGGTACAGGCTTCCAGTTATGGAGTGTGTAAATCACAGGGATGAAAATTACATAGTAGGGAATATAGTCAGTGGTACTGTAATATCGTTGTATGGTGACAGATGGTAGCTACACTTGTGATGAACACAGCATAAAGTATAGAGTTGTAGAATCACTGTGTTGTACACCTGAAACTAATGTAACATTGGGCATCAACTATACTTCAGTTAAAAAAAAAAGAGGTAGTCATTGAACTCCTACCGTGAGCGGGCCATACAGGGTTTACTCTGCCCCGGTAACACAAAGGCACACTGAAAAAGAAGATTCCAGAGACAAAAATCTGAGTCCCTCCTTAGCTACAGCAAGGTAATTTTAAAAATTAATAAACACCTATATTATCCAAGCTTACTGGCTATTTTGACCATTTTACAATTCAATGGTGTTTTTGTTTCAAAGTGTAAAATAATTGAAAGGAGTTTTACTCATTAATATTAGCTATAGTGACTTTTCAGCACTCTTGCCACCTTAAAAGTTGGGTATGCTGGTGTATGTTATCACAACAGTTCAACATCTAGTCAATTAAATTTGAAGAAACCCAGTTAGCCAGTAGGCAATTTGGACTGCGTAACAATAAACAACTGGTTTTGTTGATTGCTTCAGCTGAAGTAGAAACACTTCAATTTGTATGACAGCTTTACATTTCTGCTTTCCAGTAATTATAATCTCTGTTGAGCCAATACTTCCAAAGGAAATACTGTGAAATGTTCTGAATTGGTATCTCATTTGCAATATATTATTATCTTCATTATATTTACCTGAAATAGAGAATTAGCAAAAACAAAACCAAAGTACAGCAGAATAGATGAGCTGTGTATCCCCAGCCAAAGTTCATCTGGAGAAGTTAAATATGCACACGATAACTATTTCTGCAATGTGTGAGGCAATTAGAAAGTGATATGCATTATCAGCCCACAAATTCAGATGTGCTTCACTCCAAGTTACTTGAGGCGTTGCCTCACAGCATTCCTGCAGATAGTGATAAACTTCAAGAATACGTCGGAACCATGTTAATCAAAGAGGGTCCTAGAGCCCAGACCTCCTGATTCCAGCTTATATTTCCTTAAGTGTGCAGTGTAGTGCTTCTGTGTTGTCTAATACTGTAGCCACCAGCCTCAAGTGATTACTGAGCACTTGAAATGTGGCTAGTATGAATAAGATGTGCTGTGAGTGTAAAATCCACACCTGATTCAAAGACAATATGAAAAAAAAAGTGTAAAATATCTCATAAATAAGGTTTATATTGATTACATACATTGAAATAATATTTTAGGTATTTAGGTTTAAATAAAATATTAAAATTAAAAAAAAAAAGAACATGTCAAGTTCACGCATTCTGTGTTTCAAAGACTTAGGGAACCAGCCAGCCAGCCATCTTCTTGTAATGTGCATCTTAATGACTGTGGTGGCCCTGAACTTGTGCTGGCCAGATACCCAGCTGTGATGACCATAATTGACTCTGGCCCTAATAGCCACCCCTCTGAATGTACCACTGCCCAGGCACCAACGTCACAATTCCCACAGGCTGCCCCCAGGCAGTAACTGAGCATGGTGAGGTACAAATGTGTCCCTATTCATGTGAAACTCAAGACTCCTTTGATGGGTAGTTTGGCTCAAGGACTCCCTGTCAGCCTGGCTGAATGTCTCTTGGAACTGTACTACAATCCGAGACTCTTACTACCCAACCTCACCTTCCTGTCTGCTTCCACAGGAGTTGGACCTTTGTTTCCATCTGAAGGCTCTTCCTGCCTAGTCCTGCCCTCCCCTCCTCATCCTTCACAGCCATTACCCTCTCTTGCACATCCAACCCCATCTTGGAATCTGCTTCTCAGAGGACCTGAACTCACAAAGACAATGATTTTCATACTATCACACAAGATAAAATCAAGATGTTTATGAATGAATTTTAAATAATGGGGAAAGAGGGGCATCCGGGTGGCTCAGTTGGTTAAGCATCTACCTTGGGCTCAGGTCATGATCTCAGGGTCTTGGAATCGAGTCCCACATTGGGCTCCCTGCTCGGGGCGGGGGGCAGCATCTGCTTCTCCCTCTCACTCACCCCCCTCCCCCCACTCATGCCCGTTCTCCCTCTCTCTCAAATAAATAAAATCTTTAAAATAAATAAATATGGAAAAAAATGTTGGACCTAGAGTAAACAAACAAAATCTGAAAGTTTACTAGTTTTCTTGTCAGTTTCACAAATTAGCTATAAAACCAGTTGATATTTTCTGATGTTACTTCCTTTATATTTGGCATGTCAAAAATATCCACAGCAGCACATTACTATGATGAAAAGTCTGGCTTCTCCTGATACACACCCTCTCTTATTCAAAGATTGATGCAGAGATATTGAAACTCTCATGTAAAAATTGATAGGTTTTGATTAATACATTTTAGATCATCATATTGTTTCTGCTTAAAAGTGTTTCCTGTTAGAAAAATCATTATGAAAGGTTTAGAACTTTATTTATTTATTTATTTATTTATTTGTTTGTTTGTTTGTTTGTTTATTTATTTATTTATAAGTAAGCTCTATGCCCAGAATGAGGCTTGAACTCATGACCCTGAGATCAAGAGTACCATGCTCTACTGGCCGAGCCAGCCAGGCACCCTTAGAACATTATTTTTAAAAAAAATAAAAATCAGGGGCGCCTGGGTGGCTCAGTCAGTTAAGCACCAGACTCTTGGTTTCAGCTCAGGTCATGATCTCAGGGTCATGAGATTGAGCCCCACATGGGGGCTCCACGCTCAGTGTGGAACCTGCTTGAGATTCTCTCCCTGTCCCTGTTCCTCCCCCTCTGCCCGTTTGCCCACTTGCACTTGCTCTCGCTCTCAAATAAATAAATAAATAAATACAATCTTTAAAAAAATAAAAATCACCACCTAGTTTCAGCACCCGGAGATACATGATAACCAGTTATAATTTCAGTATGCTTTTGTCTCTATCTTTTTTATACCTTATATTTATGTCTACCCAGGTGAGATAATACTATATATAAATTTAGTATCCTGCTTTTCCCTCATGGTATTAAACTTTTTTTCTAGAATACTCCTAATGGCTGCATAGTATTTCATTGTGCGTTATCTTGTTATTCCACTATCCTACTATTTACTTAACTCTTTCCTTATTGTTGGGATTCAGATAATTTCTAATTTGTTGGCTATTATAAAGAGTCTATAATGAATATCTTTGTTCGTAAAACTTTAGTCTACATTTGAAGAGTTTCCCCCCTTTATCTAGATCCCTAGGAGTCCTTCCTGACTTCCTGGTAAGCCTACAGCTGAGAGAAACCAACAGGCTTATTCCCTACAACCACACAACACGGTAGAGGAATACAGTCCTACCAATCAGAAGACTCACTATTCCACTAACTACCTTAGTGCCCTAAGCAAGTCTCTTTACCTCTGAGTCCACGGGTGTAAAATCAGGGAGTTGAATTAGATAATCTCTGTCATTCATGATTCTGTTACTCTCCTTTCTCCAACTCATATAACTTAGTATTTTCTTGTGTTTTTAAATTACTTTGGGCTTCTAAGTATTAAGAAGTATATTATAGCTAGGTGAACCTGCTCACCAACCTTCTAATACTAACCCAAGGCAAAATATTGTTCACTTGTTAGATTATATTAAAATGTCACATTTAAAATTTTTCTTTCACGTTCTTTAAATTTAAATCTGGCTCAGTCTTAATTTATGTTTTTGAAGATTTATTTATTTATTTATCTTAGAGAGAGAGAGAGAGAGAAGGAGACAGAGCTCGAGAGTAGGGAAGGGGCAGAGGAAGAGCGTCTTGAATGAGACTCCGTGCTGAGCACAGAGCCAGACCTGGGGCTCGATCCCAGGACCCATGAGATCATGACCTGAGCCAAAACCAAGAGCCAGATGCTTACCAACTGAGCCACCCAGGTGCCCCTCAGTCTTCATTTATAAAAGACTGTATCAAGGGACACCCTGGTGGCTCAGTGGATTAAGTGACTGGCTCTTGGTTTCCACTCAGGTCATGATCTCAGGGTTGTGAGATCAAGCCCTGCATCGGGCTGGGCAGGGAGCCTGCTTAAGATTCTCTCTCTCTCTCCCCACTAAACAACAACAACAAAAAAGATTATATTAAGTGTTTCTTTGTGCATGACCTTGTGCTAGGAACTGAATTACAAAGATGTTATTTTCAACATCAAGGAATTTCTAGTGAAAAACCACAGCCGTGAGGACAAGGAACATCTAAACAACCAGTCTGAATCTCACTGCCTGCCTGGCGCTGAGGGCCTATCCGGGGGTGGCAGGAAAGGAGAGCTCAGAGGAGTTCTGAGTTTGGAGAGCCTGGAGCCAGTGTGATCTTGCACTCCTAAGAGAGAAGATAATGTGGACAAAATGAGATTCTGGAGGCTTTCAAATGAAGTGGTAAGGCTTGGGTCTACAGAGAGAGAATATTTCAAGATCTGAGATGTAAATCAGGAAAGATTTTTTCCTGATAAAGGTGGAAACAGAAACATCTGATGTATAGATCGAAAGTAAGTCAGATACAAACTCTAACAGATGAACATAATTCAGGCAAAGCAGGTCTTAGCAAATGGCTGTGCAAATAAGTGATGGGAGTTAGCATGGAGAACTAAGGCTCAGCATGCGGACACACTGAAGTGCTTACATGAGAAAATGCAATTACTTTCAATTGCACTAGACCTAATTAGGTCCCCTTACTGCTTTTAATAACACCTGCTCTGTATGAAATATAGTGGTTCCGGCTATTTGCTCACTCATATTGTGAGCTTTATCTGGCTTTGTTACTGGACCCCCAAGACCAGGTTCTTGAGTCTCAATGTCATGGAAATGAACGTGAGACAAAGAAAGCAGGTGGGGTTTATTAGAGATAGCTTATATACAAGGAGCCGATGAGAAAGAGGAATGTCACTCCCTGAAGGGGTAGCTTGCTAGGCTTGTAAAGGCACTTTTCCAAAGGGTGAGGGTCTGTGGGTGGGGAAGCATCCTTCAGTCCCACGGTCATTATCTTGTGGCTGTTACTTTTTAGTGGACACAAGAGAGTCACAGGATGCCTTTGTGGTTGATGTTCTTTAGGGCTCCTGGAAAATAGAAATATTTGTGCAAGCAGGCTTTGAATTGTTACTTCTTATTTTGCCCAGACAACCATTACTCCCTGGTGGCTGTTATCTGTCATTTGTTCTCTTTCCCAGGAGGTATTTGTCTCTAAACCTATGGAGATTTTAACCCTTGCCTCAGACCAGCGACTTTACAGGAGTTAAGTCCATCTTGCTTTCCCTATATTGTTTCAGCTTTGCTATCAAGAACTTTCTGTGGGGCTTGGGTAATATTTGTAGGAAAAATATTGCCTCCTCCTAAATGGACTTGAGGTAAAGAGAGTGAAATGTACTATAATTTTGAGAATGCCAGTAGTACCAAGAATCAGCTAATGCTAAGCTAGGATATGTTTTCCAAATGAGGATATTTTAATAGGCTAACTGTGCCCAGCGTACTATGCTACCCAGATATGAACTTTAGGAACTTGAAATTCTAGCGCAGAAGAGCCTTAGTTTGAGCTCCCCTAAAAGCAAAGTGTGAGATAAGAACTGGGGTGTGGTATTTGAATTGGGAGCAGGAATGAGGCTGCTGAGACAGGGAGACAGAACAGGAGAAGGAATAACACATAGTGACTTTCTGAGCAAAAAAGAGGCCAAAACAGGGAGACTTTTTACTGCTGTGGACATCGGACACTCGGTCCCACTACAGACCCTCAAAGGAACCATGGAGAATGTGTCTCAGCGTTATCCCACTGAAGGACAGGGAGGCTGGGGGATTCACTCCCTAACGTCTTCCTCGTTCCTTGAAGTCTCTCCCCTAAGGCATTAATTTCCCCCACACTTCTGGATCACATCTATGTGGACCAAAAAGACTTTGGAGGAAGTCCTAAAGCAGAAAGCAGAGCGATCCCCTAGCGCACGCCTGAGGTGAGACATGGGCCGTTTACAGGGATGGTCCACTGACCAGCTCCCATGTGCCATCCTGAGGTCTGAGGGGTGGAGAGCCATGGTCTCCAGCCTGTGGAGGACAGCCACCATTGACTCAGTGCACCCACTGCCACTCTCATTAATGTGTTCCTTCTTGTCTTAGTGAAGGGTCCCTCGTCCTGGGCAACGCAGTCATTGGTTAGGTTCTCTGGTGTCCTTCAGTAAACCAGTTCGAACATGTCCTTCTGGCTCTTCTCTCCGTACTTGGCCCAGGCAGTTGTGGCATTTCTGCCTCGTTTATTATAAGCTCTTGTCATATCAACCACCCAAGAACCCAGCTAGCAACCTATTAAGGGTCCTTAACCAGGAAGTTAAATCCTGCATCATGGGAAGGTGCTTGCAGGTCAATAAATGCTTCCCTACAGAACTTCGTGTTCCACTCCCTCTACCCAGCACCCTCAAGATCTACTCCCACACACATCTCTAGGTTCCTCCCAGGACATATTAGTAAGATCCTGCAGTTCTTCCAGAAGTGTGCTGTCTGCTCCCGCGGCAGGGACTGCTTGGGCTATGCCAAGAGCTGACCGTAATTATTCATCTGATGGCGATGGTGGAAGGTGTGGGTAGACCCGGAAAATGATGAGCATCATCTGACTTCCTCCTCAGGTGAAGGCTTCGTGTCATCTGTTGGCAAACGGGGGCTGCTCTTCTCTAGCAAGATGGAGGGGAATGTTTCTTCCCACTCTGAAGAATCTAGGGCTTCAGAATTCTCAGGTACATCCACGAAATATGCCATCCCATGCCTCAACATCCTATACCTTCCTTATAAGGGCTCTGATCTCACCAAAAGGAAACCTGTCAATGACGAGCAGTCTCCTTACTAGCACATCTGTCACCCACCAGTTGATAAGCAGCTCTGTAATGCTGCCATGAACACTTTCTGGGCTTCACAGCATGCCCTGAATTGATAGTTAGACCATTCTCTTTCTTCCAGGTTTTTAGAGCAGATAATAAAAGTTAGTCGACTCCACCATCCTCATACTTACCCTCATAAGTACTGTGGAAGTCAGTGCTTTCCCCTTCTACCTAAACCTCATGCCAGTCCTCCGCTAGTGAGATTCTTAGCATTTATGAGGATGAGCTCACCAGAGGTTCCCTCCATGGCACACACCACTGGCACGGGGGTCCTTGCTTTCATCTCACCAGTTTCAGTGTCCCATCCTGAGGGTCTGCCTTTTCTAGTACTTCCATTTCCAACTGTCTTGCCTTGGGTTCCCCTAAACCCACATACCAATTGAGCCAACTTCCACAGCTTCTGAGAAAGCACTAAGAAAAGCAGAGAGACACCATGCGTACACTTGAGGTAGGATGTTGTCCATACACGTGGAATTGTTCGTATGACTACTGAAATCAGGCAGGCCAGGAGTGTGGCTCGGGGCACTCCAGCTTTCTATGACAAGACATTAGTGAACTAGAGGGAACTCAGGAAAACTGACAGACATTTTAGAGCCTTGGATAATCAACCCATTCCCCAAAACCTGAAATTCATTAAAATAACTTCTTTAGTCAAAACCTGAGGTATGCCAATGACTTAAAGCTAAGACCCATGGAGAAAAGTGTTTTACTTTCCCAGGGACCAAAAACAAACAAACAAAAGCCCCCCAAAACACCCGAAAGACATTTTAGAATAAACTACAAAGAGGGGACAGTGATCGTTCCATCTGAGTGGGATGAAAAAGAACAGGAAATGACTGGAAGATACCAGGCAACGCTTTACTTCTGAGGTAAAGTCGGGAAGCTAGGAGTCGATGTATTTAAGATTATTTTGGATACAGTTTTACCCTGAAGGCCCTGCCATTGGCGGAAGCATCTTTTGTGGTGTCCTGCATGGGAAGTCCTGCACAGAGGGGCAAAACATTCATAGCATCTAAAGTCTATGAATCTAGAGTCTTATTCAAGGTAGGGAAGGCCTTGTTCTCTCACCCCCAGCAAACCTCAGGTGGGAGCAGCAGAAAGTTGTGCAAGAAAAGCAGCAACACCATCTGTCCAGGGAGCTGTCTACCTGGGACTCAATGTAGGGATGTTTGCTTTACACATAACTAGAAAAGAAATAACTTCCAGCTGGCTTCAGCTCTATGTTAGGGTAGGAGACATGTTAGAATTGGCTAATTGCTGTAACAAACCACCCCAAATCTCAATGGCTTACACTCACACAAAAGGTTTAATTCTTGCTCATCTCATAATGCCATCAATTTGGCAGGGACTCAGGGGCCCCAGCTTCTTTCATATTGTGGCTCCTCTGTCCCGTGAGCCTTGGAGTCCTCCACTAGATCCTTTGCCTCCATCAAACCCAAGTGCAGAGGGAGAGAGAGAGAAGGATGAGGGAGGGTGGAGGACCACCTGGGAGGTGGAGACCTGGAGGCCTACATGACTTCTATCTGCATTCTTTCACCCAGAACTAGTCACATGGTCCCACCTAGACATGGGTCTGGGAAAAGTAGTCTTCCTGCGAGCCCAGGAGGGAAATGAAAGAGTCCGGTGAATACAGAGAAATGTCTCTGCCACAACTGTATTCTATATATAATTGCACTAAATGATGTCCACCAGAGAAAAGATTACCACTGACATAATCCTAAAAACTCAATTCTTTACACATTTCTAATTTTGGTTAAGAAATCACTTAAACTGATACTCTTATCATTTCTCCCTGACGGCTGACTAGAACTTATTTTCTGGGCTTTCCTCCCTAAGCTCTGTCAATTTCTGCTCAAATGTCACTTCTCAGTGAGGCCTATCCTGAGCATCCCATTTAAAATTGCAACCCATCCATCTCATTTTATCACTCCAACTCTGCCCTATTTTTCCCCAAGGCATGTATCATAATCTCACTTAATACATTATTTATTATATTTCTTTTTTATGGAATGCCTTCCGTCCTTGAAATTTAAGCTCTAATAGGGCAGGTGCTTTTGTCTGATTTGATCACTGAGGTATCCTAATGCCTACAACTGTTCCTGGCACATAGTAGGCATAATGAATGAACAAATGAACAGGGAGCTGCAGGCATTCATCAAGAAGGAACCCAGAAACAGATCTGTACACCCACATTCATGGTAGCATTATTCACAATAGCCAAAATATGGAAACAACCCAAATGTCTATGGAGGGATGAATGGATAAACAAAATGTGGTATATACAATCAATGGAATACTATGCAGCCTTAAGAAGGAAGGAAAGGCTCCAGCAATCCCACTTCTGGGTATATAGCCAAAGGAACTGAAAGCAGGGTCTTGAAGAAATATCTGCACAGGGGCGCCTCGGTGGCTCAGTCGTTAAGCGTGTGCCGTCGGCTCAGGGCATGATCCCAGGGTCCTGGGATCGAGCCCCGCATCGGGCTCCCTGCTCGGCGGGAAGCCTGCTTCTCCCTCTCCCACTCCCCCTGCTTATGTTCCCTCTCTAGCTGTGTCTCTCTCTGTCAAATAAATAAATAAAATCTTAAAAAAAAAAAAGAAATATCTGCACAAACATGTGCATAGCAGTACCATTCACAGTAGCCAAGAGGTGAAAGCAATCCACATGTCCATTGACTAATGAATGGAAAAACACATGTGTATACATACAATGGGTTATTATTCGGCCTTAAAAAAAGAAGGAAATCCTTTTTCATGCTACCATGTGCATGAACCTTGAGAACATTATGCTAAGTGAAATAAGCCACTCTCTGGGCTCTCAATCTTCCTTTTAGAGCCATATCAGAAGGAATGAACTTGATTGGTATATATGCTGACACAGAGTTCAATCAGAACCTGGAGTTCAGCAATACAGATCAGATTGACCTGTATGATGATGTGTTGATGGCCACCTCACAGCCCTCAGATGACAGGAGCAGCAACACGGAGTCACCTCCTACTGTTTGCCAGGAGCCATCTCCACGCCCAGCAACAAGACCCCTGCAATTCTGCATACCTACAGTGGCCTACGAAATAGGTGAACTATGTGGGCAACTTCTCCTGGTGGACCACAGACCAGCAGCAGATCCAGGTCATTCACTTGGTAGGAATCTATGATGTGATAGAGTTGAAATTTGCAGAGAGTGGAGCAAATGGCCAATCTAAAGGGTATGCTGAGGTGGTAAAAGCTTCTGAAGACTGTTCACAAATTGTTGGAACTCCTCCCAAGGAAAGGTTTTTTTTTAGATTTTATTTATTTATTTGAGAGAGAGAGAATGAGAGATAGAGAGCACGAGAGGGAAGAGGGTCAGAGGGAGAAGCACACTCCCTGCTGAGCAGGGAGCCCAATGTGGGACTCGATCCCGGGACTCCAGGATAATGACCTGAGCCGAAGGCAGTCACTTAACCAACTGAGCCACCCAGGTGCCCCCAAGGAAAGTTCTTAATGGAGAAAAAGTGGACATGAGGCCAACCACCTGGTAGAACCTGTCACAGTTTGAGGTATAGTCTCAGAAATGTGTATCTGAGTCTCAAGAAGGGGGATATCTCCATGGAACCACTCCTGAGATTCTAGTGCTTCTGCTGATGGATAGACCACACCCTCAGAACCTTGTACCCTCATCTACCTGGGAGATAGGCCCCACATATGCTCCCCCACTTCAGTTGCCCTCCTTCAGCCCTTCACCTGCCCCCACCCCCAATTCCATCCCCACCGCCTCCCTCCTCAAGCTTTGGAGTCACTCCTTTTCCCCCTGATATCCACTGCAAGCATCTCATGCCTTTTTAAAATGCAGAGACAACCAAGTAAGGTGATAGTTTAAGGAAAAAATATAGAATGTGAGAAAAACCATTTACCTGGGGAATTTTTTTCTCCCCATTTTTTGTTTTGTTTTTACTCAATTATACAATTTTTAGTTTTAATTCCTGACAGCAAACAAGGGGAAAAAGGGCCTTGTTCCCCATGTTGTCAGTGATTCGTCTTTCTGATAAGTTGAAAACTGTGTAATAAATTTGATGGTGCTGTCAATCTTTTATACTGCCTTGCATTTTTTTTCCTTTTGCAACAAAATATTTTTAAATAATAAAATAGGGTTGTGATCTGTTAAAAACTAAGAACAATAACACAAATATTATATGATTCCACTTATTGAAGTATCTAAAGTAGTCAAATTCATAGACATGGAAGTGGAATGGTATTTACCAGGGACTGGGGGAGAGGAGAATGAGGAGTTAGTGTTTAATGGGTATAGCATTTGAATTTGAGAAGATGAAAATGCTCTTCACTGGCTTGACTCCCACTAAGAATGGACATGGTTCAGGAGGGTGCAAGTTTGGTTCATTTCAATAGGATACTGGTCACTGTGCCCAATATTGATATATGATGTGTGACCTTATATTATGCATTTCTGTATACTTTACAAAGTGTCCTTCTGATTGTGACAAGAAAGTTAAAGTGGACCAAACATTTCTCTGAAGGAGCCAGCTCAAAGGCTCTGCCACTGGCCACACTGAATAATATAAACTTAAATATCCATAATTCCCTTGGTGAAACTCAGAGAGAGAGGGATAGAAAAAGAGGAAAGAGGAAAAGATTTCCTTTACAGAAAAATAATATATATAGGAGAAAATAATAAGTATAGAAGAAATGGTTTAATGAGAAATCACCATTTTGTAACCCTTATTTAATAATTGATTCAAGCAAGCATAAACAGAGGATGTTAATACCATTCAGTGAAAGTTTGTTGGAGAAGAAGATAGTTATGTTATTCAAATTATCACCCCAAAAGACTCTTTTTTAATTAAAAAGAGGGAAAAGATGTTTACAGTGAAGATATCTGACAGACACACCTTAACCAAGTCATCAAACTTTCTCAGTAATAACAGAACAATTAACATTCTACACCTCTTTCTCATAAGCTACAAAAGAAAATAGTATCATCTATGTAGTATTCTTGCCAAAATGTTTAACTTGAATCTAATCATAGGACCAACACAGAATTATGGTACATTCTACAAGACAACAGCTCAGACTTCAAAATGTCAATGTCAGGAAACTATTCTATGTTAAAGAGGACTAAAGAGACATTAATAGTCATACAGGATGCATAAATCTGGATTTCATCTTGGATTTTTAAAATATATGTAAATGCCATTTGGAGAGTAAGGGGAAACTTGAATATGGACTGTATGTTAGATGATATTATCAAGTCAATGTTAAATTTTTGTAAATGATAACAGGGGTTGAATGTTACTGAGAGTGTCATTTGGAGCGGAGTGTCATGATATTTGCAACTTATTTTTATTTTTATTTTTTTTAAGATTTTATTTATTCATTTTGAGAGAGTAAGAGAGAGAGAGAGTGAGAGAGCACAAGCCAGGAGGATGAGCAGAGGGAGCAGGAGAAGCAGACTCCCCATGGAGCCCAATGCGGGACTTGATCCCATGACCCTGAAATCATAACCTGAGCTGAAGGCACCTGCTTAACTGACTGAGCCACCCAGGTGCCGCTATAACTTATTTTTAAATCATTAATAAGGTATATATTTTTATGTATTATATGTAGCATATAAAAGTTATATGCATATGTAAATATAAATAGAGACAGAGACAGAGAATAGAAATAATGACCAACCTAGTAAAAATAAGCATCTCTAGTGCCCAAACTGTTGTCTTGAAATAACATTTTTCACTAAAAGAAACTGGAGTTTCTAGAAAAAAAATGGCTGATTCCAGGTCTGTGGCAGAAAATGACAAGATAAGCCTGGAATATCTTGTCTACCAAATACCAAGGAAATTATTAGACTGCTAGGGTCACCTCAAAAAATTTCAGGAGACAACATAAAGAAGTTTTCACTGGTCAAAGATGAGACAAGTGGAGCTTCATCATGATAATAGTAATTTTGATGGATTGAAACAAATTAAATATGTTTACATCTATGAGGTCATAATGATATGTATATGTGTGTGTGCATATATAATATGTATATATGTATTTATGTATGTTTTTTATATATACCTATATAAAGAACTGATCACCTTCAGAATGTGATAGGAATCAATTCATTATCTTGAAAAATGATTTAAATAAAAACAAAGAGGGGCGCCTCAGTGGCTCAGTCTTTTGAGCGTCATTTCAGCTCAGGTCATGATCTCATGGGTCCTGAGATTGTGCCCCCACCAGGCTCCGTGCTCCACTGGGAGTCTGCTTGAGATTCTCTCACTCTGCCCCGCTCACTCTCTCTGTCTCTCTCTAAAATAAATAAATAAATATTTAAAATAAATAAATAAATAAAAACAAAGATCCTGCTTTCCTATATAAACTATACCACTGGGTGGCCAAATAACAGATTAGGGGAAGTATCTCTTTATTAGTAGTATTTAACAAATGAAATAGAAATTATTAAAATTAGAATATATCCATTTTGTAAAGGAAATGAACTACTAGATACAGGCAGTAATCGTCAGTGGCTGTTAACAGCAATCTGAGGGAGACAACCAGATGTGCCTCCTATAGAACTGCCCAAGACCTCCTACGCTCTTGCCTAAAGGATCAAACCTGAGACTGATCCAGTCCCTGGATCCAGAGGCCAATTCGCAGGAAATAGGACAGAGGAACATGTTGAATTATACCGTGAGTTTGTAATCAGCAAAATTCAGGCTATGGGAAACTCTGCCAGTCAAAGGACCCAAAAGTAAGAAAAAGAGATGATTAGATTAAAACTTAAAAGACATCTTTTTTTTTTTTAACAGGAAAGCTAAATTATAATGTCCAGAAACATTTTATCACAACTGGGGGATGAAACTATTTGCAAAGCAGCAATTACTATAAAAGTAATTGGGGAAGACAGTGTTCATCATTGGGATGAGTCTCATGGAAAGGGGCTCCTGAAGTGGAAGGCAAAGGTTTATATTTTCACCCGGGTTGTAGTTACGAAGGTGTTCACATTTATGAAAATTCATTGCCATATTTCCTTTTGTGTAGTTTTCTATATCTTTATTTTACTCAAAAAAAAAAAAAACCCACATGTTTTAAAAGAGAGAAAGATACTTAGGAGACACAATAACAAATATAATATGTAGACCTTGTTTGGATCCTGATTTGAACAAGCCAATTATAAAATATCTCTGAGATAATCAGGAAAATTAGAACATTGACTAGATCTTTGATGACATTTGGGATTATTGTTTAATTAAAGATGTGATAATACTACTGTGTGTTTTAGAAAAAGAGTCCTTATTATTTAAAGATACATACTGGAATATTTTAGATAATATTTGAGATTTACTTTAATCCATTGAGGGTAGAAATGGCAGGTAGGGATATAAATGAAACAAATTGGCCAATGTTGCTAATTGGTGAGACTGGTTTCAGAGTACATGTGGGTTCATTATATTATTCCCTCAACTTTTTTTTAAAGATTTTATTTATTTATTTGACATACAGAGAGAGAGAGCACAAGCAGGGGGAGCGGCAGGCAAAGGGAGAGGGAGAAGTGAGCTCCCTGCTCAGCAGGGAGCCTGACGTGGGGCTCTATCCCAGGACCCTGAGATCATGACCTGGGCCAGAAGCAGACGCTTAACCGGCTGAGCCACCCAGGCACCCCATCCCTCAACTTTTTTAAATTAATTTTTTTAAAAGATTTTATTTTATTTATTTGACAGAGAGTGAGCAGGAGCAGGGGAAAGGGCAGAGGGAGAGGGAGAAACAGACTCCCCACTGAGCAGGGAGCCCAATGTGGGGCTCAATCCCAGGACTCTGGGATCATGACCTGAGCCAAAGGCAGATGCTTAACCGACTGAGCCACCCAGGCATCCCCATTCCCTCAACTTTTGTGCAAATTTGAAATTTTCCATAACAAAAAATTTCTTTTATTATCATGATTTGGATGGGTAGTTCACAAGCAAATGAAACATGGACCCATAAGATCTGTATGTTGATTGCATGAGCAGCTTCCTCTCTTTTCAATGAACTGTTGTGAAAATTCTGTCTACATGGGATGATTATTTAAGTAAAACCCAAACTTCAGACCCATGTGAATACCAAATATCCCAATGCTTCTTTCACACCAGACTGGCAAAATAAAACATGTTTTAACTTCTCTCTGGAGGTCTGGAGACCATGAAGCACAAGCTAAATTGCAGTGAATGTACTGTCTGGGGGCTGACACCCAGACTGGTGCACCTTATAGGACAGAACCTTCCATATTCTGCAGAGTTTCAGGCCCAGACCCAAAATCTGTCTTTGAAACACCTCCCACACTTGTTGAACAGCTGCTCAATCTCAAGTTAGCACCCAAAGGAAAACATAATAATATGGGTTGTTTTTTAAGGCCTCTGCCTCAATTTTATCACGTTGGCATCAGCACCATATGCCTACTTGGCAGGGCAAATTGAGAAGAAAATGTTTCTATGACCGTGCTGCTGATTTTAAAAATAACATATCTAATGAGCCAGCTGTGAATAGAGAAAAAAATTAACCATTTCTGCAGCTTATTTCATCCTAAACAGTTCTCAAATATTGCTCTCTCTTTACAGAACTCTGATACAGATATCATACAGATGGTCCGTTTGATGGGTTCTATTTTAAACAAGCCACCAGGGAGACCATTGTTTTTATCAAGTGGTAGGAAAAATAGTTTATCCCAAGTCAAATGGGCCGAACTAAAAAGGAAGTAGGAATTGGACAAAATGACGTATGTTTTAGAGGGCAGTGTTGTCCGTTCATCTAGATACAATGCTCTGTCCCTTTGGAACTTGCAAATACGGGAAATAAAGATTGACTTGAGCACTAAACCACACAATCAATACATGGTGATCAGAGCTGACAGCGCAGATCTGCTTAGAGACCAAGCAGCTGTCAGGTCAGCAAGACTGGGCTAGGAAAAATGAATATAATATGGTACCTAAAGAATGTGTTCATCCAAAGGTGTGTGGAAGGGGGTCACAGAAATACAGAAAAGCGAGTGTCACTAGGGTAAGCGTTGGCTGTGCATGTCTAAGTACCGTTCAGAGGACAGAGAACCTTAGCCAGTGACTCTGAGTTACTCGAGTCTTCCTGTGAGCCAAATGCATCAGGCTATGAAAACCCAAGGCAGAGGTCACACACACCTAACATGGCTCACAGACAGATTTGTCTGGATCCTGTAGGTTTTCTTTTTAAATTTCAAACTAACTAGAAACATTTTTCTTAAGGTTTTTTTTTTTTTTTTTTTTTTTTAAGATTCTCCATTTATTGCTTTTCTTAAAAAAGCCCACATTCTCATGTGGCAGAAGTCAGCTAGTCCTGAGTAAAAGCTTCACTCCCCAATCAGTCACCTTCACTCAGCTCTCTCACCTGCCCGGACCCCAAAGGCATCTGTGTTGGCCACACACGCTGCCCCCCCTGCAGAATACCATCGGCTAATCTCACTTCCCGCGTGCTAACTCCATGCTCATACAATCTTCGGGTGCCAGCCTGACTTCTCCTCTTGGTCTTTTTACGCTGAGAGAATGAGTTGGTCCTGTTGATGTCGTCTTCAAGGCTGAGGATTGAAACACCGTTGCTGCTAAATTCACAGTGGCGTGCACCCTGGTTCAGTGACTTGGGATTGAACTACCCGATGTTACCATATGGAATCCTCCACAAAGAGGACATTGTCCAGTTTCCATTTTATATTTAGAAGGTACTTCATGGTCTAATTTTGTTTTATAAATCACATATGCTCATGTTATACTTTTGTATATAGCTGTGTGTGTGTGTGTGTGTGTGTGTGTGTGTGTGTGTGAAATCTGAAAATAGGAGTTAGGTTAGTGGAAGAGCAACCAAAATAAAAGTTTGGGTTCAAAAATAAAATGATCTTTGCCTTTCTAGCACTTCTTGCAGCATGCTGGGTGTATGTTTATGGTTGCTTTAGCCTTTCTATTAGTATCACGTTTCATGGCTCTTTATTAATTGTGAAAGAATTCTTGCTTTCTCTGACTCTCAAACCTTACCTTCTCTCCTTTGTTAATGTCATTGCCTCTGCAGTCACCCACTGGCCTCCTTTATTTTATAATTTAGAAAATGTCCACCTACGTATTGTACCTCAATTGTGTCATCTGCCAAAAAGCAAGGTGATTGGGAAAGAAAATCTTAAAAACACTTCCTACACGTTCACACACTGCAGAGGCTTTACATCACAGGCATTTGGGAGCCCCACTGTGTCTAGGAGAACTTTCAGATGATTCATGCAGGAAACAACTTGGGGGAAGATGAACTCTGAAAGATTCTCTTTAGCATGCATGTGGCAATGCTGCCTCAGGCAACAGCTCTGACATGCTTTAAGATCCTCCAACTCTTTCCACGTTTCAGTCAGAAACATAGACCTCTCATTCATTCATTCACTCAAAAAGTGGGTATCAAACATCTACCATGTGCCAGTGACCAAAGACACACCTAAAGCCAAGAGAAAACAGTTTTCCTAAACTGAGGCTCAATGATCATAATGATGAGGACGACAATAAGACAGACAGGACATTTTTTGCCTTTGCAGCCAGCCCCACAAGGTGATTTCTGTTGTTTTATTTTCTGCATTACAGGATAGGACTATTTGGCAGCTGGTAAGAATTTCCAGGAAGTGTCACATAGATCTATACTTATGATTTTTGTGTTTTCCTCCTGTAGGGAGGTGTCTTTGGACATCAAATTAGAGTTCACTACAAAATGCAGGCTGAAAGCTGACAACTACTTAGGGAATATTTCTCAGCATTGCTTCCAAGTAATTTTAAAAACATACCAGAGGGTGCCTGGGTGGCTCAGCCGTTAAGCGTCTGCCGTTGGCTCAGGTCATGATCTCAGGGTCCTGGGATCGAGCCCCACATCGGGCTCCCTGCTCGGCAGGAAGCCTGCTTCTCCCTCTCCCACTCCCCCTGCTTGTGTTCCCTCTCACTGTCTCTCTCTTTGTCAAATAAATAAATAAAATCTTTAAAAAAAAATACCAGAATGTCAGAAACTCATTTTCTATCTCTGTCCTTCCCACTAAATTGTTCCTATGTGAGCATCACTTACGGTTGAAGCATCTTACAGTGAACAATGAATATGCGGCATAGTGAGAAATAATAAATAGATCTCTTAAAGTTATGTTTTTGAAATCACACATGCATATGATTGATAAATCAGTCACATATAAAAGTATCCTGAGAAGTTTCTCAGTTTCATTTCTACAAAATATAATACTTCCAAGGCTGACATTTCAATAACTAAAATAAGTCTTCAACAACAGAAAGAAGTGTTTGGATCAACTCTTTACCTGGGTTACAAACTAAATTTATTTTAAATCTTGCTTTCTAAGAATCAAAGAGAATGACAGCAGAAAATTAAAATGACCACATTTTTGAAGGACCAAATATTGATGTTTTAATTATAGAATTGACAGTCTAGCTTCAACAACTCAAATAAGGCACCTGACATTGGCCTGGGAATGGGTTTTATCCCACAAAGATGTTTTGTGTCTGACCTCCAATGAGTACTTAGAATTTAGATAGAGATAGGAAGCTCAGAGATATAATTTTAATGTAAACATTATTGTAAATAGGATCTACTTTATTAAAAACTCATTTCTTCTCCTATAAACTCTGTTGGCAACAAGCTAAGGAACTTAAAAACCTGACAAATAATGTTATGGAAGCTATGCGTGTGTTGTGGAAGTTGTATGTTGTTAAAACTGTTAACTTTTAAATGACAACTGTACTATTTTATCATAGTAACAAAATGATGACTCTGTGAGTTCTATGTGGGAACCCTGTAGTTAATTTTAAAACTGCCCAGCAATCTACAGGTAGACTTAGAGATATGACAGCCAATGAGGACCTTTGATGGCCTCACAAGGGTGGGTTTGATATGGTATTTTATAATAGAAGGGGGAAAATATTGAGCCAAGTGCCAAGTACCTTGCATTCCGAACGTAATCACAGAATGGCCTTTCGGGAGGTAACATACATATTTACCTGGTCTACCCAGAGCCACTACCAAGCTGTTCTAAACTTGAAGGACAGAAGGCAAGTGACTCACCTGCCTGGTATTTATTTTGCAAAGCAAGGACTACAGTGAGTCTATTTCACTCCAGAACCTCAGGCTTCAGAGTTAGCTACTTAGGGTCTGTGTGACCTTGGCCAGTTTCCATAACCCGAGTCTACAATTTTTATCTATAAAATTAACAAAAGTAACCTATAAAAGCAGAATAGAAATACCTATCCCACAACAACTAAACGTTGTTAGAAAGGTCCAGTGAGATGATGTGCCTTAGCAGTGCGCCCGATGGATGGTAAGTGCTCAGGAAACGAGAGGACTTTGTATTACGCTCCCCACGCACTGTTGACCACTGCGGGGAAGCAAAGGAACTGAGCTGCTCCTGCTTTGTCTCTTTACCTCACAGATGTGGTCACCGCAGCTGAATTGCAGCAGTTTCTTCTGGGTTCTTCCAAGAGGACGAAAGTTGTACATCAGGAACATAAAATGCGTGAGTCCCCCTTCCCGACACGGGTGAGATGCCAAGAAAGAGAGGTGGTTTTCTGGGGAGGATTGCTTGGCGGGGGAAATGTGTGTATCCGCTCCTGTGACGTAGAGTGCAGGCCATTCCCCTGTAATTGAGAATGAATGCCACCTGTGTACACACAGGAAACAGGTGAATCATTTTTCTCATGAATGGGCTTGAACTGTTCTCCCCCATGAGGGTTTCTCAATGCAAGTCATTGCTTAAATATCACCTCCTCAAGGAGGGCCCCTCTGACTACCATATTGAAAATAGCAACCCACCTCCCATACTGATTCCTCTTCCTTACTCTTTTCTTCTTCCTTAACCCCAGTAATTTAATGGAATATGGTGTTTTCACATTTATTACATCTATTGATTATTGTCTGTCTCTTCCAGCTAGTGTGTAATCTTTTTGAGGACAGGAATCTGTGTTTGTTTTTTGCCTAAAGAGTTGGTAATTTGTTGAATGAACAAATAAATACATAGATTTATTCACCTTTGCTTGTATATGCACAAAGAAATTCTAGAAACTCCCTGAAAAAATAATAACAGTTGTTACTAGGGCAAGGAAAGTGGGAGAGGTGGTCTGGACGAACTGGGTGTGGGGGTTGGAGGGAGATTTCAATTTTTGATTTTTGAACCATGTGAATTTTTGGGGTGTGTATGTGTGTGTGTGTGTATTTCAGAAATCACTGTTTCTGAAGTCACCTGCCATCTCTGACAGGCCTGACTTCCATCTCTCCACTCTCTCAAAAGAGATCTGTCTTCCTCCTTTTTCCTGTGCCTCTTTAATTTCTCCGTAAAGCCTCAAAATAGTAAATTTTTCCTGCCACACATACATATGCATCAGTACATATCCTTTCTGTGTAAATGAATCTTGTAAGAAAAGTGTAATATTGAACTTTGGTTTCAAAACAGGGCTATCCTACTCACATACAGAATGTAACCAAGTGTTTAGTAAAGGCTTCTTATTCAACAGCAACAATGAAAAGTTGACTCCAGGAAGAGTGGTGGTGACCTTAGAGGGTTTGATAAACTGATGGTTCATGCTGGCAACTGCTTTGTCGGGCATTAGCCCTCTCTCCCAGAGGTCACCTAACAGAAGGTCCATTGTGTAGCAGGTGAAGTGACCACTGTGCTGGGAACATGTGCTCAGGGGTTCTCCCTGCTGCGCATTTCCCTGAGGCCTGGTATCAGCTTCCATGCTGCACCCTCCACCATTTTAATGGAAGGAGTCACTGGTGTTAAGCCATCTGAGGGGAATGCCTCAGAGAGACTGAGAGAACACAAACAAGCAGATCTGCAATGTGGTGTGAAGAAAACAGAAGAGGCACGTGAGTTGGGATGTGTTAAACATGATGAATTCATTTACACAGTCACCCGCAGAAGCAGCATTATCTAAAATCAAGACAAAGCCAGGAACCTTGCCTTCAAATCGCCAGTGTGTGGAACACAAGTAAAAGCTTAAAATATAGATGCTTTCTTCTTCCCCTCCAACATCTATTTCACCTCCTCACACATTTTCCAGACAGAAGCAAGCAAGTGAATTATTATTCTGGCCAAATTCTTCTAGGAAGGAAAGAGTAAACTCAATCCATCTTCATTTCTCTCCTCTGACAAAGTAGGTAAGACAGTGATGATATCAGTCTTTTAACTCACAGGATTTTGTCCACAGGGATTTAATGAATATTCATTAATACACTGTGATAAGCAATGCAAAATTATGAAGCATAGCGAAGTGATAAAGGCCATGAATTATAAATTCCTAAGCCCTTATGCAGAAAACTGATTTCTTCTCACTGCATTAAGATCTGACCATCCCTAGATCCAGTGCCTTTTGAGTACATCTATGAATTTTAATTAAGTAAATAATTAAAATCTGAAGAAAGTCGTTTCTAAAATTTTATTTTTAGTCAAAGTATAGTTGGCTAGTTGGCATACAATATTATATTAGTTTCATGTATAACATCGTGATTCCACATTTATATACATTACAAAATGCTCATGAAGTGAAATATAGTTACTATCTATCGCCATACAAAGTTATTACCATATTATTGACTATATTCCCTATGCTGTACTTTATATCCCATGACTTACTTATTTTATAACTGGAACTTTGTACCTCTTCATCCCCTTCACCTATTTCTCCCACCCCCGCCCCTTCTCCTCTGGCAGCCACAAGTTTGTTTTCTGTGTTTATGAGTCTATTTCCATTTTGTTCATTCGTTTTGTTTTTTAGATTCCACATATAAGTGAAATCACATGGCATTAGTCTTTCACTGTCTGACTTACTTTACTTAGCATAATACTCTTCAGGTCCATCCAGAAAGGAGTTATTTTAAATATAAAGATTTATTCCTAGTTTTTCACAAAATCATTTCCCTTTATACAAAACATTAGTGAACAGTAGTCCTCCAGCATTGAAAATTGTGCAAGTCACATATCACAGTGACCTATAAATGTCTTGTATTAAAACAAAGCTTAAAAAGATTTTTAATCGATTTGTTAAGACTGTATTCTATTTAATCCACTAACCTAGAAAATCATGTTACTGTAATTAGAAGTAGAAAGCAACATTTTCTAAATTGTTGCTGATATTTCTCCGTGTTGGCTGTTGCTTCTATCCTGAAAGATTATAATGGCACCACCCCTTGAGATCTGGCCCCCAAACAAGCCTGTCTGTCCTATGACACCAGGCTGCAAGGAGTTGACCTCGTTGCTACTTACCACCATGACTATAGTTATCTCTCCACTGTAGGGGTCATACCATGAAAGAGGAGCAAGCCCCATCCCACCTCCAGGTGACATAAGCGCCCAGCTGGCAGGGAGCAGCTCAGATCGTCTGAGCAGCACCCACACAGAGAGGACATCAGACCCCAAATAACAACTTTGCTGTGAGCGGCACGAAGAAGGCACCATTCCACTTATGATTTTCAGAGACTGTAATACAGTCTTTGAAACTGGGCTTTCCAGAGCACTGAAGAGAAGTCACGCTTCAGTGGTCAAGTGCTGGAGGAAGGGCCAAGCCAGAGGCAAAAGCTCTAGCAGTTGCCATGGCAGCGGCAAAAGGACCAGAAAAGCTTTCCAGATGCAGGTCTGTCTCAAGAGTGTGTGATGCAATCCCATGTTGTCTGTGTTTACCACATCGGAATGAAAACAGAGACTGTCTGTTTTCCAAGTCCCTCAGTCAGTTTGCATTAAGATTATCTGGTGAAATTCTGGAGGGGCGAGTGTGATGAACCGTCCGACCTGGGTCTTTAAGTTAGTCGGCAGTAAAGAAGGCTCGGGCCTTTCTTCCCGGCCGGCTTGAGCAGGAAATGGAGCATAAGCTAATCGCTGAGGCAGGTTTAGTCTGGTTGGCTGAAATTTCCAGCTACATTTGCCAGTCTCCAGCTGCAGAATGATTGATCTAATAGTAAAACTGATTTGGTCACGGGGCGCCTGGCTGACTCGGTCGGTAGAGCTTTGACTCGATCTCAGGGTCGTGAGTTCAAGCCCCATGTTGGGTGTGGAGCCTACTTCAAAACAAAATAAAACAAATATCTGATTGGGTCACTATACACTATTATTTGGAAATATTAAGAACTATTCCAGATAGTGCAGGGGAATGTTCTTTGAATCTGAATTCATTTCAGAAAAAGCAACAAGGGAGTAGTTCTTTTTCTCCTTATTCCTTTAAGTAACTTGCAGAGGCAAATCAGGCTCTCATTGCAGATGTCAACTCTTTCCCTGGGACAAGAGGCCAGACCCTGAGATGTGGGTCCATTCTCTAGATAAATTTTACCCTTCCCACACCCCAGGGGGGGATCAAGTTACTTTTTTTTTATTGTGGTGAAATATATGTAACTTAAAATTTACCGTTTTCACTATTTTAAGCGTACAGTTCAATGGCATTAGGTACACTCACAATGTTGTGATCGACCATCAGCACTATCCATTTCCAGAACTTTTTCATCATCCCAAACAGAAACTCTGTACCCATTAAAAAAATAACTCCCCAGGGGCACCTGTGTGGCTCAGTTGTTTAGGTGGCTGGCTCTTGATTTCGGCTCAGGTCATGATCTCAGGGTCGTGTCAGGCTCCATGCTCAGCGGGGAGTCTGCTTAAGGATTCTCTCCCTGTCCCCTTGCCTCTCCCCCTGCTTAGGTGCACACTCCCTCTCTCAAATAAATAAATAAATCTTTAAAAAAATAATTCCCCATTACTCCCTCTCCTCAGCCCCTAGCAACCACTCTCCTACTTTCTGTCTCAATCAATTTGCTTATTCTAGGTACCTTATATAAGTCATACAATATTTGCCCTTCTATGGCTGGCTTTCAGTTAGTGTAATGTTTTCAAGATTCTTCCATGTTGTTGCATGTGTCAGAATTTCCCTCCTTTTAAAGGCTGAATCATATTCCATTCTATGTATTTACAACATAAACACATCGTATGTGTATTTTGTTGATCTCTTCCACTGTCAATGGACATTTGGTTTGTTTCTACCTTTTGGCTGTTGTGAATAATGCTGTTATGAACATGGATGCCAATTATCTGTTTGAGTCCCTGCTTTCAGTTCTTTGGGGTATATACCCAGAAGTGGAATATGGTAATTCTGCTTAATTCTGTGAGGAGCCACCAAACTGTTCTGCACAGTTTGCACAGTGGGGCAATGCACACTGGCATGACACCAGCTGTACCATTTTACATTCCCACCAAGTGTCTCCTTTGAATGCCTTTGGGAAGATATAACCTCTGTGTTACTTTCCCAAGTTTCAAAGTGCAGGGGGGAAGATTGCCAGCAGAGCTAACCCCATGAGTCAAGGTCAGTACATTTCCTTGATGTCACACTGAAACCCTGATAATTTAAAGCCAGTAACCACTTGTTGCATGCCTGCTATGAACAAGGCAAGGTACCAAGCATTAGAGATACAAAGAGCTCATAGCTTAGTGAGAACATGTGGAGCATGTGCTCATATATGGACTTGTATCTGAGGGTAGGAAGCAGTGGGACTTCATCAGGTGGCATCCGGTCTTGTGATCTGTGGTCAAATGTAGGAGCATAGAGATGCTAAGTTAGCAAGGTGACTGCAGGGTGCTTTCTGACTCCTTGAGGCATATAAGTGGTTATTACCAAACAAAACATTAAGGCACCTAAAGATAGGGAATATGACCCACTTAGATCTTTAGCAAAATCTACTTCTGATTGATCCAATTTTAGCAATACAGTAGACTAAGAAACCTGAAAAAAAAAAAAAACCCACTGCAACTCCTAGAAAAGGCTTATCAAATACAAGAAAAATTCTTATAAACACAAAGCCAAATTAACAGATACACAACATAGGCACATCTCCTGTGCCAGTAAACGGGTCACTGGCAGCCAGAGCAGCAACCTGAAACTGTAGGCCATGTGGTTCAGGGACAGGGGTGCAGGATGGACCGTGAAGGAAAAGGCAAAGTTTACTGGCTTTTACAAAGCCAGCAGGAGAGCAAGAGAATTATCAGCGAGGGGTCTTATCTAATGTAACATGACTGTGGGAGTGACATCCTATCACCTTTGCCATATTCTATTGATTATTAGTAGGTCCTAAGTCTCAATCACACTCAAAGCAGGGGTGGGGGGATTTATAGGGCGTGAATACCAGAATACAGGTATCACTGTGGGTCACTTTAGGGTCTGTCCACCTCCTGGGTACAGACATTCTGTAGTGCTACATCCCAGGTTATCTATCAAGAGGTTTCTCCCCAGTGTCAGAGTATTGACTTCCCATGTCCCCTTTGGTGTGCTAGTGACACAGTTTGTCCTATAACCATTGCCTATAAATATAGAGGAACACAAGACTTACTAGTTTTTCCTTCGTGTATTTTACAAAAGTATTGCATGGTTATGGAAACATCCCAAGCAGTACAGCTAAGTGCAAGTACAAAGCAGAGATCCTCCTTCCCCTTCACAAACTTTCCAGTACGACTCCTCCTCAGAAGTAATTTTTGGAAATAGTTTCTGGGTGGTGCACGTAATTGAGACTATCGCCATTTCAGTAAGAGCACCATCTGTCCAAGAGAAAATAGGAGTTGTGCTGGGCAAATGTGGCTATTTAGTTCTCTGAGGAACCCAAGGTGGAGGGGAAAGGGTGAGAGATCGATGAAGGGGGTCAGGGGTACCACAGGGCAGTAACAGAGGTAGCTTCCATCCTACCCTGTGGTGCTGTGACTCAGAGAACAAAAGTTTAGTAGCAGGTTAAGGAGAGGTTAAAACCAAGTACTTAGTTATAAAACAAGAGAATTAAAAATTAAAAGGAACAAAATAAAGACATTTACATGGGAAAAAACCAACCAATTTTTAGGAGTAAAGAAGAAAAATAGTAGTATGGAAAGAATGCAAAGCATAAAAGTACATAAAGGTCAAAAGTTCAAATAAACCACATTGAAAATTAAAACTGAGAATTTTAATTTTCAGATACTAAAGTATCACAAAAGTTAGGCTTAATTCTTTAAAAAAAAATGTGGTGAAGAGACGAACTGATAATTTACAAGCAATACAGATGGCCCGTGTCTGTGAAAATAGTGTAGCTTTGTCTCCGTTCAACCAAAACAGTTAATAAGAATCACGAAATACTATTTCTCACCTATTAGATCAGCAAAGATTTAGAAGTTTTTTGATAATATCCAGTGTAAACTTGGGGAAAACAGTCAGTCTCATACACTGTGGGTAGGAATATAAATTTCTATGACCTGTTTAGATGGCAATTTGACAATATCCATAATAACTTATAAAGCTACTTGAATTAATAAATCCATTTTAAAGGATATATATTTTAAGTGTATTTGCATGTGGTGTGTGTGTGTGAATACACCATTTATCTTTATATGTTATAAAGATAGACTGATACATAGATTCTAGATAGATCACCATTAATTGAAATAGAGAAAAGGTAGAACAACTTACATGTCTATCAATTGGGAATTAGTAACATATAAATTATTGTGTCTCCATTAAATATTATTTATTCCCACAATATAGCTTTCTCCCACCTGAAATGGTCTTCCTTCCCTTCCTTCTCCTCCTTCAGGAAACCTCAGGTTATTCCATATTTTAGTGATGGTTTCTTTAGTAGCTAGGGTCTTACCCACAATATCAATTTTCACTCACTTTTACTACCCTCAAGTGGTAGGTTGATTGTATTAATGGTGTTAATGGTCCCAATCAGTGGCCACTCTATATGCATGCTCTTTGCCTTATTACTCTGTGGTTCTGACCCAATTTAAATCTGGACTTGGCCATGTAACCTGTTTAGGTCAATAGGAAAAAAGCAAATCTGAGACACATACACATGCAGACTTGAAACAAGAGTTTGCACATTTCTGCTTCCTCTGTTTACACATTTCTGGTGGACCACCGTGACTGCCAAAAAACATGCCTCAACAAAACTGCTGAGAATAAGTTATGTGGAGTGGAGTCCAGCCATCCCAGCTGAAACCATTGTAGACCAGCAAATTGCCACTTAATTGTCAGGCCAGTGAGTAAGCCCCAGCTAAAATCAAAGCACTGGCTAAACCAGTGAAGATCAGCAGAACCACCCAATCAACATGTAGATTTATGAGAAATAATAAGTGATTGTTGTTTTAAACTACTACAGTTTGGAGTTGTTTGTTATACAGCAATAGCTGATACACCTGCCAATTTATTCTTTCAAAAATATGTAGCTTTTCCCAAGCTACTCATGCTTCTTAATTAGCATTCACTATCTTAAAAAATATTCTAAAAATATAATCTACCATTGAGTTCAGGATACTCTGCTATCCTTATGGTGGTTTAATTATTGTGTCTTCTACAAACCTGGATTTTTTCTTTTAGAATTTAGCTGTTTATTTCAGTCTTCTTAAATCAACTTCCATTAGTCTTTTTAATTTTTTTTTTCCTTTCTGAAATTTTTTTTAAGTAGGCTCTAAGCCTAATGTAGGGCTCAAACTCACAACCACGTGATCAAGAGTTGCATGCTCCACTGACTGAGCCAGCCAGGCACCCCTCCATTAGTCTTTTTTAGACCAATAGTGTGGCCATCAAGAGGATAATGATTATGAACCAAGTAAAGAGAAAAACCTTTGAAGAGGAGTTCCTAAAGTCACCAGTTTAGGGGTTTCATTTTTCTCCCACCCTACCCCTGTTCCATCAGTAGCTTAGGACCTCAGGTGACACAGAACTGGTTTCAAATACAAGAGAATGAGGTATATCCACAACCAATCACCCATAGTAAGAAAAGATTTTTAAAAAGCAGGAGCCTTTCGGATAGAGATGAATATGCTTTTATTTTGATACTGAAAAAACTTTAAGCATTTTCTACAATGCTGCATAACACAAATTGATTTAACCCACTTTTATACTTTTAAAAGCCTATGGAAAACAGACTTTTAAATCCATCAGGTTTGTTTTTGTTTTTTTTTTTCCTGCTCAGCACCTTTTCTAAAATCTGTCTTTTCCTTGAATTCTGTTTTGTTTTTTGTTTTTTTTTCCTTAAACAGTCTTCAGTTTTTCAAAACAGAGGAAGATTGATTAGGACCTTTGTTCATGCTTCAGATGCCCCATTCTCAGAAGATGAAATGCTTCTTCAAAAATCCTTTGCAAACAAGCTCTCAAGTCAAATACTTTCCTTTTTTGGAATGTAAAACAAATTGTACCATTAGTCATTTAACACGAGCAAAACATCTCCCTCTGTGGAAACCACCAAGCCATTTCGTTTAAAAAACTAAAGGATAAATCACATTTACCTAATGGATGAAACTTGATAATTTATCCATATGTCATTACTAAAATTGACATGGCAGAAGTTGCCAAGAGGAAGTGATAAACAGTAACTCTAAAGAAAGAAATACAGTTCTTAAATCCTCATTAAACATATCTTTGTTTTAAAGTTTGATTCTGTTTCCACCAGGACATCAGCTAACATTTTCACTTACTCTTTTACCTACAATTGAATAACTTTTAGGAGCACTGTTTTCAAAATAACTATTCCCAAAGCCAGTCTATGGAAAAAGCAATATTCCTAAGTGACTTTTTATGGTATGTAGGTTACCAATGAATGGCTCGTGCATATGCCCTTCTTACATCAAAAAACTACAGGAAGCTACTCACATCTGCATCATTTATTTTTTAAGATAGTCAACCTTGGAACTGGGTATCACCAGTTAGACAGGAAACTAGAACCTTCCAGAGCAAAATGACCTAATCACATTGCTTTTTCTAAGTCCAACCTGCATCTCCTGAGGCCATTGCCAATACTCAAAAGGGACATTCACTTCTGGCAATTATGTCGTATACCAATGGAGCTTCCTCTAAGAAGCTGAAAACTCTATTAATTGACCTTAATCTCTTTTTACGATTTGGCAATGGTATCCCAAAAAAATTAATTGAGGGGCGCCTGGGTGGCTCAGTCGTTAAGCGTCTGCCTTCGGCTCAGGTCATGATCCCAGGGTCCTGGGATCGAGCCCGCAGGGAGCCTGCTTCTCCCTCTCCCACTCGCCCCTGCTTGTGTTCCCTCTCTCGCTATGTCTCAATCTGTCAAATAAATAAATAAAACCTTTAAAAAAAATTGAGAAGGCTGTAATGGCAGCCCCCACATCACTCTTACTCAATGGTGGAATGCCATCATTAAAAATACATTTCTGGGGGGGGCCTCACTAGTCTCCTAGTCTCCTTTGTTTTCATATTTTAAGTAGTTTTTGTTTGTTTGTTTGTTTGTTTGTTTTTTACCCATCTGGGCAGGTCATGGCAAAGGAATGTTGTTTTTTTAAATAATAAAATCACATTCATGTTGTGGTTCTTGAGGTTGTTGGAAAAGGTCCCCTATGAAATACCTAATTTGCAATAAAGTAATTTTTTTCCCCAAATACATCTGTCCACACCTGAAGGTGGCAAAACACACTTGAGAATTTGCAATCGCGCATAGAGGGTATGAACTTGTCAGCTTGTTCTGTCAACAGGCTTGATGTCTGAGCATTGTTGTCCATTAAAGAGAGGTATGATTCAGGGGCACCTGGCTGGCTCAGTCAGTGGAGCGTGTGATGCTTGATCTTGGGGTTGTGGGTTTGAGCCCCACGTGGGGTGTAGAGATTACTTAAAAATAAAATCTTTTAAAGAGAGTGAGAGAGGTGTAATTCAAAGAAAGGGAAATATAAACTAGGTTATGGTAACCTGAGCCAGGTGCTTTACATGTGTTAGCTTATTTAACCCTTCTCACCACTTTGTAATGTAGCTATTATCATCTCTGATTTGTAGTTGAGGAAATTAAGGTTCTCTAATGGATGAGATAACGTGCCCAAGGTCACGTATGGAGTTAGCATTTGATCCCACGTGGGTCTGGCCCCAAGCCAGTGATTTGTCTCCTCTTACTACCCAGATTTTAATATAACTTATTTGAATGATATTTAGGAGAAACCACCGAGATTCATCTGATGTAATTTCTGGATCTAGGATTGTTTTCTCCTCTTTTTAATTTAATCTACAACTCGCTTACCTTTGACCCCTTTTAGGTGACCAGAATGTAAGTAACACAATTAAACAACAGTCCCTTATTACACAACCGGAAGCTTCCATAACTTCCAGGCAAGACAGGCAAGCTCTTTGCCCGCAGCAGGATTTAAATACCATCATCAAGCAGGCCCATATTCAAATTCTTAGAGGGTTGTTAAGAACTAAACAAGGTCCTGTATGTAAGCACCTGATAAATGTGCAACAAACAGTAACTTAATCTGACAAATACTGAGTGGCAAACAAAGCTGACCTGACTCCTGTCCCCCGTTAGACAGCCTTGGAAGGGGAGAAGGAATGAAAAGTGAAGGTGGGGGAATGACACAAAGGGGAAGGGCCTCAGGGCCATGTAGTCAAACGCAGCTGCGAGTGCGGAGACCAAACCTCCCACTTTACAAAGTCAAGAGCTATGGCTTTTAATTGTATCTGGGGCTTGGTAAAGCTTTCTTCTCCATTAGAGAACCTTCCAATTCCCACTTGAGAGGGAAGCAATCAAGCCTGGCAGATAACAAGCAGCTCTGCGAGGACAACAATGCTCAGACATCAAGCCTGTTGACAGAACAAGCTGACAAGTTCATACCCTCTATGCGCGATTGCAAATTCTCAAGTGTGTTTTGCCACCTTCAGGTGTGGACAGATGTATTTGGGGGAAAAAAATTACTTTATTGCAAATTAGGTATTTCATGTGTTGCTCAGCATCCCCTGTAGTTTTGACAGGTGCAAGAGAGACAGTGGAGGTAGGTTTGCAAATCTAGCCACCATGCCTCAACGCCTCCCCCAGCTGCGTGACGTGGGTGATGAGCAGGATGTGCTGGTGTTTGTCCCATCAGGATGTAAGTGACAAGTGCTGTTTCTTAGCTAAACTCTCCCCACCTCCATCTTTCAGCCTTTATGGTGAATTTTTCTAGGGAGCTTACCCTGTGCCAAGTACTGTTCAAAGTATGTATATGTAACTAATCACTTTATCTTCACATCAGCCTGTGAGGCAGCCCCTGTGTTTACCCCATGTCACAAATGAGGAAACAGAGACACGGAGCAGTTAAGTATCTTGCCCATGGTCACCCCCGTAACTAAGTAGCAGGGCCATGTTTTGAACCTAAGCAGCAAGACACTGGAGTCCACACCTTATGCAGGACCTAGCGCTGAGAAGCTAGAGATGCTGGGATTCAGCCTTCGCTCTGCCACTTCCTCATAGCAAGGGCTTCATTCATGGAGTGCATACTGTGGTCCCAGCCCTGTGCTAAACACCTTCAGTACATTTCTCACTTAATACAATACCTGTAGGAACTGAGCGCTATTGTTATTCTTACAAAAGGGGAGACTGAGCCTTAGGAGGATAAGGAACTTGCCCAAGTTCGCAAAACTAATGAGAGTTGAAGCCAAAATGAACAGCTCAATCTCTCTGACCCCAGAGGTCTTAACTACTGCAGTTCCTGCCTCTGCCCCATACTTGAGTCTTGAGTATTTGACCTCTCTTAGCTTCATTTTTCTCATCTGTGAAATGGGAATAATATTAGTAATTATCTCAAAAGATGGATGTGAGGCTGAAACAAAGAAAGGTACATGAAGATGATCTACAAACTATAATGTACTAGACAATTCTAGATACTATCATTTTTTCTGAATTGCTCTATATTTGACCCTTAGCTCTTTCAAATACTTATCTAACCCCAACTAAATGCAAGTTTTTTCAAGAGTGGAAACAATGACTTCTCTGCCCACCATTTTATCTCCCACAGAATTTGGATATATGGTTAAGTACATAGTTAAAGCCTGATAAATGTTCTTAAGTAAGCATAAGCATGTGGGACAGCACTACCAAAAGTTTTGTCTTAGAGGAAGCTTGGTTAACCCATTTTGCAAAGGCTATTTCAGGCTTTTAGCCAATAGGAGTCCTATTTATAATAATTATGAAATACATATATGGTCTTTTACTTTAAAATGATACATGAACTAATGTAAATCAAATCAATGTGGGAAAAAAACTCAAAAAAAAAAAAGCCTCATTATTCCACTAAATCCCTTCATTTGAGGTGTCTGTCCCTCTACAGCTGTTCCAAAGGATCATGTACTTAGAAGAGAGAGAGTCCATTTAGTGGGAAATATGTGTTTTATATAGCAAGACTAGTGAAAATGACCTCCCTTTCCTTGAATTTTCTAACCTATTCTCCACTTTACAAAGATAAACTCTCTAAATTGTGTTAATTAAGGTATTCTCTCTACTATGATGTGTGACCATTATATTATCAATACACACTTGCTATAAGACATGCTGTAATTCACACTCTTCTCCAAGCAAATGAATTCAATCCTTCTCAAAGCTGAAGGCTTGGGCATGTGTGACCTCACTGATTTATATGAACTGAGACAGAATTCAGAGGGTAGAGGAGCAAAGAGAGAAAAGAGAGGACACATCACTTGCCTCTGTCTTCCCCACGAAGTGGTTTTGTGCAGGGGAACCCCAGGCCATCCTGTGGTATGACCATGTGTTTAGTCTCGAACAGGGTAATGGCAAATAACTGAGCCTTTTCCCTTCAAACCCGACAACTTCTTTATATGTCAGGGTCTTCGCATTTTGTTGCTCCTTCTGTCTGTGGTGCATGTCCCCAGATTCCCCCACAGCTGTCTCTTTTCCGTCTTTCAGGTTCTTTCTCAAGAGGCCTTCATCCCTGGCTAAAGTAGTCCCCTGCTCCATCCCACCCAGTAAGCCTGTTAAAGCATCTCCACAACATTTATCTGGGCCTGAAGATATCTTATTTGCTTATGTGTTTGTTACCTGTCTTCCTAACTTGGGCATAAGCTCCTGGAGGGCAGGCAACTCTGCCACATCCCCAGATGCTTGGCACACTGCAGGTGCTTAATAAACATGTGTGGACTTAACTATGGGGAGACAGGTCCTCCTGCCCACAAACCTCACTCCCAGCCCCAGCCCCCATCTCCATGCCAGAAAGGCCCTACTGAGGGTACATCCAAGGCAGTGGCGCTCCCTGGCCATTGGCGGTGCCCTGTAGTCTCATGGTGATTAGGGCACTGTAGCTCTGTTTGTGGTGTAGCCTCAGCTCAAATCCTCATCCACACACTTGGGACACTGTTTCAGGGAGTCTAAGTCATGACTGCCAGGGTACAAATTCCTGTGCCTGCTCTTAGCAGCTGGGTGATCTTGGGCTAGTTCTTGAATCCCACTAGGCCTGAATTTCTTTATCCTAGCAAAGCATATAAAGTATATAAAGCACCTCTCCTGCAGAGTTGTGAAAATTCACTAAGATGATGAAAGTACTGGGCTTTGCCCAGGGCCTGCCACAAGGTAAGCTCTCAATAAAGTGTAGCTCTGAATTTATTAATGATAGAAGATAATTCATCCTTGTGCCACTGGTCCCTCTCGCCTAGGAGACCTCACTAATTGATTATACCATTCTTTCTCTAAAAAAAAAAAAAATGGCTTCACAACCTTCATGTAACACCACCCTCTCACTAACAATCAATCATTCAGTGTTGGTGTGCAAATGGAAGCCTATTAGCCCTTCCTGATTCAGGAAACTCTTAACAGGCTGTCAGGATTATTAATATTGAGCTTGATGTCCAAAAGGAGATTGGTAGTTAATTTTGCTTCTGGACAAGTGGTATATTCAGCAATATACATCCATGAACAAACCCATTAATGTGGGAGAAAGAATAGTAATGGGAGAACCTGTTCTTGATAATTGAGAGTAGAGAGGAAGGCCCTGCCTCCTCCCATTTGGTCTGGCTCCCAAGAGGTTATAAAATCAGGACTATCAGAAGGCAGGGTGTGAGCAGTGCTCTGATTTATTCTCTGGTATATTCCTTTAGATGTAATAGCTCTGACAGAAATTGGAAAAAAATCATCCCTCATGACTGGCTCCCTTTGAATTCTCATTAAATATTCCAAACACCTCCTAACAATTTCTGGATTCCAATCAATATCAACAGAGGACTATAATTTTCAATAACTTATTTTTAAAATTTTTTTATTAACATATAATGTATTATTTGTTTCAGGGGTACAGGTCTGTGACCCATCAGTCTTACACAATTCACAGCACTCACCATAGTACCTACCCTCCCCAGTGTCCATCACCCAGCCACCCCATCCCTCCCACC
>NC_138377.1:42923773-43007877 GCF_054177405.1 Leptonychotes weddellii
CCTCTAGTTCCATCTACGTCACTGCAAATGGCAAGATTTCATTTTTGATGGCTGCATAATATTCCACTGTATATATATACCATATCTTCTTTATCCATTCATCTGTTGATGGACATCTAGGCTCTTTCCATAGTTTGGCTATTGTGGACATTGCTGCTATAAACATTGGGGTGCACATGCCCCTTCAGATCACTACATTTGTATCTTTGGGGTAAATACCCAGTAGTGCAATTGCTGGGTCATAGGGTAGCTCTTTTTTCAACTTTTTGAGGAGCCTCCATACTGTTTTCCAGAGTGGCTGCACCAGCTTACATTCCCACCAACAGTATAGGAGGGTTCCCCTTTCTCCGCCTGGTTCCCCTTTCTCCACCTCCTCGCCAACATCTGTCATTTCCTGACTTGTTAATTTCAATATAGAGAGTCCAGCAGATTAATACTTTTTTTGGTACCATTTTAGAAGTGACAATGAGATCATTAAGGTGCTTTTCCAATAGCTAAGGAGACTGCTGGCTTGGATGAATAGCAATAATACCTTCAGAACAAAAATGTGAAGAAGCTAAAAAGATGAAATACAGAAGTAAAAATAGAAAGTGAGGCTTGTGTTTAATTTACTTCTATTTAAGTCTGGCCCTCCCCCTAAAAACAAATTAGGAGATGCCAACTTTCCCACATCCCCAGGTCCCCTTTCTTATTCCCATTTTTGGTGGGTTTTCTTTATTTCCTGAAGGACCCAGTGCCTCAACTTTCTCCATCAATTTCATCGTCAAATTTTCCCCCAGGAAATTAGTTGGGGAAAAGCTAATTCATACCAGAGTGGAAATATCTAGTGGCTTAGTATTTCCTCTTATAGATAATACACAGACTTCATGGCTTAAAGACTTATGGGCGGAATTGTGTCCCCACCAAATTCATGTGTTGGAGTCTTAGCCTCCAGTAACTCAGAATGTGGCTGTTTTGGGAGATAGGGTCTCTAAAGAAGTAATTAAATGAAGTCATTGGAGCGGGCCTTAACCAATATGACTCATGTCCTTATAAGAAGAGGAGATTAGGACACAGACAGGCACAGAGGGAAGACCACTCGAAGATGGAGGGAATGAGGAAGCCAACCCTAACTGACACTTTGATCTTGAACTTCCAGCCTCTAGAACTGTGAGGAAATAAATTCTTGTTGTTTAAGCCACTCAATCTGTGTATTTTGTTATGGCAGCCCAAGCAGACTAATACAAGTAGATTTGAAATCAGTCCAACTTACGTTACAATCTCAACTCTTCCATTTAGTAACTGTGAAATCTCAGGCAGATAACTTTCTGAACTTCAGTTTTCTCAACTGTAAATGGAGATGACAATCCCTACCTCATGGGGTGCTTGTAAGGATTAAATGAGACATTATACATTACTGGTTAGCATAGTACCTTCATGGTACCTGGCACTTAGCACTTCATCAAGTATTATTGTTACTACTATTACTACTTTTATACTGGAATTTTAACTGGATACAGATGGATGAGATCAGTACTTTCATACTATCACTTGTCTTTACTGCAAATACCCACAAAATATTCATTCCTGGATCACACTGCCCTGGTGGCTTCTCACTCCTAAGGGGCCCTTAATTCCCATGCAGATGACATTGCAAGCTATAGGTGGACTTGATCTTCAAAATGTAGATAAGAATTGTGGAAAAATATAAGTAAAGTCCGTCCTGCAATAAAGGAGGTGAAAAGAGTCTACACCAACAAATGAAATAAATTTAAACTTATAGAACTATCAGTGATTATGGTTAGACAAATAGTTTATTAAATGATTAATACTAATAAGGAAGCAGGTTGCTTCTAATCAATTTTCTGAGAAAGCCTCTTAAATGTAGGTTCTCAGATAAATGTCTTGACTTGTAGAACAATTCTGTGATAATTATTGTTTCAGGTCAGACACATTAAATTTCCTTTTTTTTAAAAGATTTATTTATTTATTTGAGAGAGAGAGAGAGAGAACATGAGTGGGGGGGAGGGGCAGAAGGAGAGGGAGAAGCAGACTTTCCAGTGAGCACAGAGCCCAATGTGGGGATGATCCCAGGACCCTGAGATCATGACCTGAGCCAAAATCAAGAGTTGGATGATCAACCGACTGAGCCACCCAGGTGCCCCCAGACACATTAAATTTCAAAAAACCATTCTGAATTTTGACATTTAAATTATTTTTAGTATATATGGCTTCTTTAGCAATCAAAACTTCTGATAAGGGAAGGGAAGACCTCGCTACATCTAATACTATATCCCCTACCCTACAGTTTCACAAAAAGATGTATAAAACAGATGACGCAAAATATTTACCCACAAGGCATTCTCCATAGTCAGTACAAATGTGTCATGTTGCCTTGCATCACACCAGCAAGCAGGAATAGAGCCTCTTTGGACCTCTGGGTTCTAGGATTTTAGAAGCAAGCACAATAGCATCAACTGCATATTTTAATGCTTTCTCCAAGCTTTTATCAATTAATGGAAGTAAGGCTGAGATTGAACCAGCCAGGTACAGAACACTAAAATATAAAATTGATACAGGGCGCCTGGGTGGCTCAGTTGGTTAAGCGACTGCCTTCGGCTCAGGTCATGATCCTGGAGTCCCTGGATCGAGTCCCGCATCGGGCTCCCTGCTCGGCAGGGAGTCTGCTTCTCCCTCTGACCCTCCTCCCTCTCCTGCTCTCTGTCTCTCATTCTCTCTCTCTCAAATAAATAAATAAAATCTTTGAAAAAAAAAAAAAACTGATACAGCCTTCCTTCTGAGTTTTGTTCTCAGTGTGCACACTCTATCCCCCGCCATTCCTTGCCAGCAGCAGTGAGCTGTCCCATCTTTGTCTCTCTACCCCAACTATGGCAGGAAATTTCTCCATTCATTTATCTTACGTCCATAATGTTACCTGCCCTGCAGCTGTATTTTCTATTCTGTCCCCCTTGTTCCTCTTGCTGGGCCCTCTCCTCCACTCTCTGGTGCCCAAAGCCCACTACACCCTCCTCTTCTCAATTATCTATCTCTTACCTATTTCCCTGTGCAATACAGCTGATCACACTGTACAACAGATTCAAGAAATCCTGAGCAGAGAGGCTGAGAGGAGGGGGGACCTGGGTCCCACTTTTAAAAAACTGAATAGGCCAGACTTTAGGAAAGGTACTATCAACTCTTTCTGGGGAGTTCCTGCAGCACAGCTGTTGAGAGTGTATCATTAGATTGTCAATCAAAACCTCCCCAAATCTAGAACTGACCCAAAAAAATACACATTAAAATCTTTGGAGAAGTAGCCTTAACAAAACAAAAATAGACAAAAGTTTGATTTTTTTGGACTTCTTTTTAAATATTTATTTATTTACTTATTTATTTTTAGAGAGAGTACGTACGTGGTGGGGGGAGGGAGGGGCGGAGGGAGAGGGAGAGGGAGAATCTTAAGCAGGCTCCATGCTCGGTGTAGAGCCCAACGTAGGGCTTGATCTCACGACCCTGAGAGATCATGGCCTGAGCTGAAATCAAGCGTCAGACATTTAACCAACTCAGTGAACCATGTGCCCTGTGATTTTTTTAGACTTCTTTTATAGTTGATTTCGTCTTCAAGAAGAATAAGAGCATGATAACTTCCTTTGAATTGAAGTGAAATTCTCTGTTGTGAATGGTTATGTACGCAAGACTTGCAGAAAACTGTTTCTCAGCATCTCCATCAGCACAGAATGGCCACAGGGACGTGTTCTCTTAGCATCTGTTAGGGTGACACCTCCCCATTGTCTAGCAGAGGAGAAAAGAAGACTGCCTTGTGGTTATTATACATGGTATAATGGAAACTTCATTGCATATGTATTTTTGCTCACTGAGTTGCTGGACCCAGCAGAAAATTAAATTGTTTTCTGCTTTTCTTAAGTAATGATAAATCAGTAGATTTATTCAGCTTAGCCTCTCTGTGTTCACAGCTCATGGTAAATCATGGAGGTGGAAGACAGGGCCACACTTCATCTCCTTAGTATTGCATCCTTCCATCCCCAAGAAGCTTTTCTGCCGGTTCAGGCGACCTCACTCTGTAGGCTAGCTTTGCTATTCATGGGTAAATTTGGTTTGCAAGTGCACACCCATAGTCTTTGATTCAGCAGGTACCCACATCACTGATTTTGTGTCTGACCTGACTTTACTGGCAGTCTCTCCTTTCATCACATTGTGATTTGTCAATCGATTTTATCAACCAGTCAGTATGTTTTATTTTTAAAATTCTTTTAGGCTATACTGATGAGAGAAGACAGAAGCTGATAATGTTGCAATCCTCTGAATTTTTTTTTACTGATTCATGGAGGAATTTGGATTGATATTGCTGGATGTGACAGCTTCCATGAACATCCACGACATCTCTTGCAGGACCTGGTAAAATCTTCTCATGCTTTCACAGGCAGATCTATTATATTGTACATGGGAAAGAACCCACTCGAGCATGCAATTATGACTAGCTCAATCACAGAATTCCCTAGGACAGTAACCAAAGGAATAAAAGCAGAGGTTAAAAATGACATTAAAAGCAGCAAATATAATGCAATGCTCCCCATAAGCATGTGGTAGATACTCATTAACAGATTAAGAGACAAAGAAGATACCAAAATGTGACTCGGGTATCCACCCTCAGAAAATACAGTCATTGACAAGCTGCAGATACTCAGGATGGGAGGCTTCACCATCCCCTGCCACAGGTGATGGTGAGAACTTGAATGAGGCAAGTGTCACTTAAAAGGGAAAGCTTCTTGGGGCACCTGGGTGGTGCGGTAGGTTAAGCATCCTACTCTTGGTTTTCAGCTCAGTTCGTGATCTCAGGGTCTTGAGATCAAGCCCTGTGTTGGGCTCAGCACAGAGTCTGCTTAAGACTCTTTCTGTCTCCCTCAGCCCCTCCCCTCTACCATGTGTGTGCGTGCTCTCTCTCTCTCTAAAATAAATAAATATATCTTTTTTAAAAAGGGGGGAAGCTTCTTTTGTCTTTAGCAGTGGTAACATCAATGGAACTTCTTTCTTTCTATCTGTCTTAAGATCTCCAAATGAAGCAAATATGTATCTACTGTTTGACAGAAAACTCTGCCTTGTCAACATTAACTGGAATGCACATACTTCCAATTGAGATATTTAGTCTTCGTTTTAATAATGTGTTGACTCTATTTGTGCCCTTATAGAAGAAAATGTTTACCTAAGTTTAGCCCTAGACTCTACTGTCTTTGAAAAGTATTATTTATTCTAGTACTTTTAAAAAACTGAATAGGCCAGACTTTAGGAAAGGTACTATCAACTATTTGGACTGTCTAGACCTGGGGCCAGAAGCTGTGATTGATACGGATTTACTCCTAAAGGGAATGGGGTCAGAAACTCTGGGGTCAGAAAAGGACATCCCATTGCCAGTGATCTTTGAACAGGAATACGGGTGGGTCTTACAATGAGGATGAGAAAGGAACTTTTCCTTTCTCTTGGGCCAGAGGTTGAACTGGCCATCTAGGGTATGGTGGTGGTTGGAGATTTAAATTTTTTTTTAAGATTATATTTATTTATAATATATAATCAGGGGGATTATATATTATTCCAATTCTGTTATCTTTCTGACATTATTCTTATCTTCTATTTTTTTTCAGGGGGAGGGGCAGAGGGAATGGAAGAAGCAAACTTCTCCCTAAGCAGGGAGCCAACGTGGAACTCGATCCCAGGACCCCAGGATCATGACTTGAGCTAAAGACAGACGATTAACTGACTGAGCCATCCAGGCGCCCGGGAGATTTTAATTTTTGAGGTTGAGCCAACCTCTGCTACTCAAAGGCCTATCCAGCCATGGGCCTAAGAGTAGCCACTTTTGATGGCATAACTAAACTATTCTCAAAAGTCAAGTGATACATACAAGGCAGTTTCACTATATCATCTTTGTCACTTGCAAATCTTATTCTGAATCTAAAAGTAGAATTAAGTTTTTTATTCACTTTTGTATTCCTGGCATCTAGCATAGCTCTTGGCACACATTTTATTGGATTGAATTTTCATAAAATTCTATGGAATTATCAGTATAGGAGTTTTATCTATATTGAATAAAGGCAGCAAGCCCTTAAGCGACTTATTTCTAACTTGAGCTGCACCCGTGGAAAAAGTCTGGTTCAACTAGTCTGCTTTCATTTTTGTTGAACTAAATTGGTTGATCCTGTCACTGAAAACAGATGAACCCACTGGTATTCCCACAGACACAGGGGAGAGAATCCCTGATTCATCCCACTCTCATTCTGAGCATCGTCTCCATTTCTCTCAGTGTAGTTGCTTGGCTGGGCCAGCAAAAAGCTACAAAGCCAATAAATGGTTTGTTTTCCCAATCCATGTAAAGTCACATTTTCATGGTGTTCTTGGACCTACTGAAGTTAAGCCACATATTCTTAAAGCCACTTATATAGTCATAAAATAAAAAAGGAATTAATTAATGAAAGATATAGTTAGGTGCACCTTGATCTGAGAATGTAAAGAATGTCGTGTTTTTAGAAACCTGGTATGTGAAAGGTACGGCGTTACTTTCTTTAGCATTTTCTTTTCTTCTCTTTTGTTTTAGTATACAATTTATTTAATTGGTTCTCTTTGGTCAAACATTTATATTTTAAGACTTTTGTGACAGGGCGCCTGGGTGGCTCAGTCGTTAAGTGTCTGCCTTCGGCTCAGGTCATGATCCCAGGGTCTTGGGGTCGAGTCCCATGTCGGGCTCCCTGCTATGCCAGAAGCCTGCTTCTCCCTCTCCCACTCCCCCTGCTTGTGTTCCCTCTCTCGCTGTGTCTCTGTCAAATAAATAAATAAAATCTTTAAAAAAAAATAGAAGATAAGAATAATGTCAGAAAGATAACAGAATTGGAAGCTCCAGCCGTAGTTCCTACACAAAGACACTGACTTAACAGCAATATACGGACCAAAATGCCTTTATGAGAACTCCAGAAGCTGGTTAAGTCATGATACCCCAGGTGAGTGCAAAGCCAAGATCAGCTGCGTTAAAATGGGTAAGAAAAGCCATTGCATTCCTTTGGGGAGGGGGCGGGGAGCGGAGCAGATAACCGCATGCTTAATTCACTGAAACAATGCTTCTTTCTGTATAATGCGTCTTTCAATTACCATCTTCTTTCATTATGCTACCAGTGTTTGTAAAGTTATGTGTAGAAGCATAAAGGAATAGCTGTAGGCTTAACTCACTGAAAGTACACTGTGTATTACGCATCCCGCAACTAATGTATTCTCTCGTTAAGATATAAGGATTTCTAAACAGAAGTATAGATGCATATTGGAATGTCTTATGATTAACCCATTGAAACTACACTGTATGTAATGCATCCTTCAACTAACATCTTATTTCATTAGGTTACAGTATTTGGGGGCACCTGGGTGGCTCAGTCAGTTAAGCGGCTGCCTTCAGCTCAGGTCATGATCTCAGGGTCCAGGGATTGAGCCCAGAATCAGGCTCCCTGCTCAGCGGGGAGTCTGCTTCTCCCTCTGCGCTGCCCCCCCCCCCACTTTGGCACCCTGTCTCTCAAATAAATAAAATCTGAAAAAAAGATACATATATTTGTAAACGTATGTGTAGAATCAACGGGAATAGCTGTATGCTTAATTCACTGAAACTACACTGTGTACAAAGCATACGTCAACTAATATCTTCTCTCATTAGGATATGTGTTTCTAAATATGTGTGTGGGAGCATATGAGAATGTGTGGTGAACTCATTGCAACTACACTGCATGTAATGCATCCTCTAGCTAACTTCTTTCAATAAGATACACTCTTAATCTCAGGAAACAAACTGAGGGTTGCTGAAGTGGAGGGGGTTGGGAGGGATGGCGTGGCTGGGCGATGGACATTGGGGAGGGTATGTGCTATGGTGAGCACTGTGAATTGTGTAAGACTGATGAATCACAGACCTGTACCCCTGAAACAAATAGTACATTATATGTTAATAAAAATTTTTTAAAAAAGATACAAGTCTTAGTAAACGTATGTGTAGAATCATATGGGAATGGCTGTATGCTTTACTCATTGAAACTGCACTGTGTCTAAACCTTCTTTCAAGTAACATGTTGCTTCAGTAGATATAAGGCTTTTTCCCAGGTTTTTGTTTAAATTCCAGCTAGTTAACATACAGTGCAATATTAGTTTCAGGTGTAGAATTTAGTGATTCATCACTTACATACAACACCCGGTGCTCATCACAGCAAGTGCCCTCCTTAATATCCATCACCTGTTTAACCCATCCCTCCACCGACCTCCCCTCCAGTAACCATCAGTTTGTTCTCTATAGTTAAGAGTCTAGGAAAGCCATTGAATTCTTTTTTTTAATTTAAATTCAATTAATTAACATATAGTGTATTATTAGTTTCAGAGGTAGAATTCAGTGATTCATCTGTTTTATGTAATATGCAGTGCTCATTACATCACCTGTCCTCCTTAATGTCCGTTACCCAGGTACCCCATCCCCCACCCTTCTCCCCTCCAGCATTCTGTCTGCAGTTGCCCCTCCCCTCAGCTGACACAGCCCAGGGGAGAAAAAGCCTAACTCACGGCTTCTCCTTTAGAATAGAGAGAAAAGTGGATTGTGCATGAAACATTCCAGCTGCCCAAGAGACTGGATTCTGTCTTGCCTGATTTGGAGTGATGATGGAACCAGCAAACTTTGGTTGAGGGGGCCAGAGAACAAGAGAGAGAGTTCTGGGGCTCGTTGTAGGCCCAGAGAACCTGCAGTACCACAAACAGACACCAGAAGGAGCAAGAGAATATATGCTCCTAAAAAATAAGCCAGCAAACCTTTCTAATTGGGAAATTACGTGCACAACAGAAAAGACACATCCCCTAAAGAAGTTTCAGAGGTCCCCAGAATCTCTGGCTAGTCTGACTGGGGAAGGTCTTCCTCTGTATGGAACTTACTTACCATAAAGACTTGAAGAGGTGGCTGTTTTCAGGGAAACATGGCCCAATCAGAGGAACAACAACAGAAAGCTCCAGAAATTGACCATAAAGAAATGGATCTGTGAATTACTTGACAAAGAATTCAAAATAGGTGCCTTTTTTTTTTTTATAACTAGGCTCCATGCCCAGTGTGAAGCCCAATGTGGGGCTTGAACAGAGATCCTGAGATCAAACCCTGAACTGAGATCAAGAGTTGGATGCTTAACCAACTGCGCCACCCAAGCGCTACCAAAATAAGTGTCTTAAAGAAGTTCAATGTGCTTAAAACACAGATAACTAAATGAAACAAAACAAAAAAAAATGACGCATGAACAAAATGAAAATATAAACAAAGAGGTAGAAACTAAAAAGAACCAAGTGAAAATTCTGGAGCTGAAATTAGGTGGTATAAAAGGCAGAATGGGTAGAGCATCACTAACGATGGAGGAATAAATGACAATTTCATGAGAAGCAGCTCCCCTTCCTGGCCTACTTATGCATACAAAATAGTTACCTTGGTTTGGATTCCTCTGAGAAACATACCCAGAGACATGAATTTAAGTGTAAGTACTTTATTTGGGGGATGATCCCAAGGAACACAATTAAGGAAGTGAATAATGAAAGACAAGAAGTTATCAAGCCATGTTGGGCATCTTGAGCTGATCCCCCTGGGGACTCTGGGAGACAAGGTGGAACATGCCTCAAACTGATCCCAACCAAGAGATGTTAGGAACGTAGGTATTTAAATGCCAAAACCTTCACCTACCCACCATCATTTGTTGGGGCTGTTTCCAGGGCATTGACTCTCCAGCATCTCTGGTTTGCCCTGTGTCTTGACTGAGCATGCTCCCTCAGCTAGAAAAAGCCTTCAAAAACTCACAGATTGTCGCACAAAGCAGCCTTCAGCACAAAGAGGTACATGCTAAGAGCACCAGCAGCATCTGCCACAGTGAAGATCTGAATATGTAAGTAATTAAAATGTGACTAACTGAATAATTTGATTTTGGTCTTTTGAATGCCAGGAAAAAAGGCACCCTTTAGCTACCCAAGAAAAGCTGAATATATTAAAAAGATACTATTAGGTTTGTGAGCACACAGAGTAATAAAGAAACCAAAGTAATGCCAGGTCTAATGGGAACTGTAATGAAATAAGCAGTGTAGCTGCTTTGTCTCTTTCAAGGGCCATACCCATGACCATGACTGGTCTCTGCCTGTGTCTTCCACTCATCTCCCTTTACTATACTGTATCAGTCAGGTTAGGCCATGCTATGTTACAATAACATACCGCTCTCACATCTCTGACTTAATGTGACAAAAGTTAATTTCTCCCCCATTGTTCTCCAAGCAGTGAAACAATTCTGATAACTGTTTTCCCATGTGGTGATTCAGTAATCTGGGCAGCTTTGATCTTATGGTTCAGCAAAATCTCAACACATTTTCCATTACATTGTGCAGGAGCTTTTCACTGACTCCATCTGGAAGTAACACACATCACTTCTATACACATTTCTTAGGTCAGAACTGGTCACAAAGTTTTCCCAACAACAAAGGGTTGGGATGCATATTCTCCCACATGCACGGGAAGGATGAGATACCTACGTATTGCTATGCATTGGCAATATCTACCACACCAGACAAGTTCCTCGAAACTTTAGCTTCTGTATAACCATATTGGCTCATTTGGCCTCTGGTACACTTCTCACTCTTTATACTTAGCCACCCCCCCCCAACTAATGTACTCAGTCTTTCCATCTTCAAATTTCAAAACCATGAAGAGAAGAATTCTTATAGTCAGTGTCTTCTAGCATGACCAAAAGTAGGAACAGCTAAATTTAAAAGAAATTGTGGTGGGAATGCAAACTGGTACAGCCACTCTGGAAAACAGTATGGAGGTTCCTCAAAAAGTTAAAAGTGGAGCTACCCTACAACCCAGCAATTGCACTACTCGGTATTTATCCAAAGGATACAAACATAGTGATCTGAAGGGGCACATGCACCCCGATGTTTATAGCAGCAATGTCCACAATACCCAAACTATGGAAAGAGCCAAGATGACCATTGACAGATGAATGGATAAAGAAGATGTGGTGTATATATATACAATGGAATATTACTCAGCCATCAAGAATGAAATCTTGCCATTTGCAATGACATGGATGGAACTAGAGGGTGTTATGCTAAGCGATACAAGTCAGTTAGAGAAAGAAAAGTATCATATGATCTCACTGATATGTGGAATTTAAGGAACAAGGCAGAGGATCATAGGGGAAGGGAAGGAAAAATAAAATAAGATGAAAATTGAGAGGGAGGCAAACCATAAGAGACATTGAACTTTAGGAAACAAACTGAGGGTTGCTGGAGGGGAGATGGGTGGGGGGATGGGGTAATTGGATGATGGGCATTAAGGAGGGCACTTGATGTAATGAGCACTGGGTGTTATATGCAACTGATGAATCACTAAATTCTACCCCTGACACTAATAAAAAATTTTTTAAAATAAGATAAAATTTCTTTTGATTTCTTCTTTGAAAAAAAGAAATTATGATATGAATGACCTCTGCCTCTGAGACTTAAACATCTTCTCGAGCCTAGGGTACTGTTCACTGAACACATAAAGAAAAAGGATTCTGCCAGCAACTTTGTTTTTCTAGCAAGCTATCTTTTTCATAAAGTCAGGGGAAAACATATTTGAAAACTTACAGAATGTAGGGAAATTCACCAGGAAGACAGCTCCAGAGAACATTACAGAAAACAATGGCATTGGAACTGTATTGGGAGGTTTAAGGGGAAAGCAGGTGTGATTTCTAACAGAGACAGAGTAAGTGGTGTAAAGTCGGGTTAACACCATAATAGCATATTGAAAGTAGAATTCCAAAATACAAGATCAGGAACGTAAGGGGTGCTTTCTGAATTCTGGTATGTGACAATGAAGATTAGATCAGAGAAAGGGAATTCCAGGAGAAGTGCTCACACTCCTTCAGAAATTCGTTCAAAATTCTTCTAAAAATTATTTAGTAGATGTTTTTCAAATTATAACACGTTTGTAACATATGCTTGTTATAAAAATGAAATAATCTAGTACATAGAGGTTTAAAGTCTAAGCCGATCATTTCTCTCTTTGCTTCTTCCCCAGCCCCAACTCAGAAGCAGTGCTGATGATATGGTATTCTGACCCTTTCTCTTGTTCATACATATATATTCAAGTGAATACATTTATACCTAGTGGTGTGTGGGAAGGTTGGTTGGTTGGTCTTTAACAAAAGAGAATCCTAAGTGCACATTAGCCTACAATTTGCTCTTTTTCATTTTAAAGGATATTGGGATAACCATATATGTCAGTATCTATATATCTAGGTAATTTTTCTTTAAAAATGTACGTGTGTGCATATAAAATACATAAGACACTCATAAACTTTGTTTATATAAGTGGGATATCCTATGTGCTAGGAAAATAGAATTGGTACATTTTTAATGACTTCCGTACTTTCCCTGCATCTCCACCTACAATCCATCCCTGACCTCCCCTGGTAAGCATGGTTTACAATTGATGGACATGCTTTAATGAGTTTCTACATGTTTATATAATCATATGCAAACATATTTACATAGATATTTTGAGCAGGGGTCATTGTCAACCTACCAAAAACAAAATCATCTTGTGTACATGCCCGTGTATCTCCCTTTTCTGAAGCAGCAATACTTAACAGAAATCCCTGTAAATCAAGTAAATGCTAACCAGTTCAATTCTTTTTTAATGTCTTCATATTCCATGGTATGGATACAATATAATTGTATCAGTGAAGGTTTTTTTCCTACTTTGGGGACAATATGAAGATCTTGTAACTGAGTCCAAGCTGGTTCCATTCACTGCACGACAGGCCAGTAAGTCAGGAGGCAAGATGTAGGGGTACGAAAGCAACTTTATTTGGAAATCTGGCAAACCAAGGAGATTGCAGACTATTGTTCTAAAGTACCGCCTTAACTCAGCATGAAATGCAAGCTTTTAGTGTTAGGAAGAGGAGGAAGTGACAGGCAGTTGGAGTCAAAAGTAACTGACATCTATAGGCATTCAGGTGCCTGCAAGGGTCCAGGGAAAGTCATGTAACTTCTTTGTCCTTGGCCAGTTGATCTTTGCAAACAGGAATCTGGTCATGTCCTTACTGTAAATCTTAAACATAGCGTTGTTATTTTTGTACATACTTCCTTATCTCCTTGGGGAGATAGGTTTCGGGTAAAGAGCAGTTTTTGCAAATCTTAGCTGTAAGCAAAATTCCTTTGATGATTAACATGCATATGTACAAGGCTAAACAGAAGTTTCTAACCTATAGGTCACAGCAGCAGGGGAGACAGAAGCAACAAGGGGTCAAGTGTACTAAGTTTTTCCCATTACAGTCTTTCTACACATACTCTTACATATTGATCCTTTTTATAACATAGCTTCCTGATAATGGAATTGGTCAGTTGAACTTTTCAACTTTTTTAAATGGTTATTTTGACTTTAATACATGTTTCCATACAGCTTCTCTAGAAGCTTTACCTACAATTAATTAGCCATAGGTACATGAGTCTGTTTCTAGATTCTTTGTTTCCTTGATTTATGTCTGTTCTTAAGCCACAGACACAACATGTTGATTACTGTAGTTTTATAGTAAGTCTTAAAACAATATAAATTTTTCAAGTAGGATATTTCTCAAAATACTTTTGGCTATTCTTGTTTCTTTGCATCTTCAAGTGGATTTTAAAATCAGCTTGTCAATTTCTACACCTCCCCCCAAAAAAGTCTTCTGAAAATTTTAATTGGAACTGCATTGAATCTATAGATCAATTTGAGGGAAATTGCTGTCTTACACAATATTGAGTCTACTAATCTATGAACATGGCTTATCTCACCATTTGTTAAAGTTGCCTTTAATTTCTCTCTGGAATGTTTTATAGCTCTCAATGTATAGATCTTGCACATATTTTGTTAATTCAATTTCACGTTTTTTGATGATGTTGTAAATGGTACAGTTTTTAATATCAATTGCTAATTGTGCACTGCTAGTATTTATAGATACAATTGATTTTTGTATATCCAATGAGTTCTCTTCAACCTGACTGACGGGAATATGAATGACTTCTGGTCCTGTGTGTACTCTGAAAATTGTTTGTATTACAATTCCAGTAATCGCTCTTTCTTTGGAAGTTATTATTGCCCAACCTGGTGGTGGAGGTTCACCCTATATGTGCCCACATTATATTCAACCAGAGACCCAAGCAAATCTCTATGCTGGAACTCTTTCTCTGTCTCACTCTTTCCTCTTTGCAAATTCTAGCTTCCTTGACCTTCCCCAAATCCAGTCTGTGTCCTCAACTCAAAGAGATTGGTGGGCTTTGTTTGGGTTCCTCTTCCCTCTACCGCAGTCTAGAAATTACCATCTGGTAGAAAGCCTGGCTGAAGGTAGGACTCACTTCTTTGCCTTCTCTCAGGAATGACAGGGCTACACTGCATATTATCCAGTGTCTGACAATAGCTGTTTCCTATAGTTAATCCTGGTTTTTATGGAAGGAGGATTATTCCCATATGGCCCAAAGACAGAATTGTGCCCTTTTGATTTTTCATGTAATAAATGGTGTTGATAGTTTTACTGACATTAGATTCCTAAGAAAATCCCTACTTGGTCATAGTTTATTAATCTTTTGATACAATGCTGAAATCTGTTTGCTAATATCCTATTTAGCACTTTTGCATCTATTACTTAGGTGATTTTGGCCTATAGTTTTTTTATTTATTGCATTTTCTGTTAACTATATTATCAGATTTTATTGGGTTACCTGGGAGGCTCAGTAGGTTAAGCCTTCAGCTCTTGATCTCAGCTCAAGTCTTCATCTCAGGGTCATGAGTTCAAGCCCCACATTGGGCTCCATGCTGGGTGTGGGGACTACTTTAAAAAAAATTATTAAAGTTATGATGGCTTTATAAAGCAGACTGGGGAACATTCTATATTTTTCTTTAATTTAGATTATTTCAATAACATTAAAATTACTTGGGTTTTTTTTAAGATTTTATTTATTTATTTGAGAGAGAGAGTGAGCAAGTGAGAGAGAACCCGAGCCGGAGGCAGGAGAAGCAGAGGGAGAGGGAGAAGCAGACTTCCCCATTCAGGGATCCTAACACAGGGCCACGGGGCTCCATCCAGGGACTCCAGAATCATGACCTGAACAGAAGGCAGATGCTTAACTGACTGAGCCACACAGGCGCCCCTAAAATTACTTGTTTTTTTAAAAGTTATCTAGAACTCATCCATGCAACCATCCTATCTTTTTCAATGATTAATTTGAAATTACCTTTCAAATTTGTTTTCTGGAAGTTGGTCTACTCAAGCTTTCTACTTTGAGAGCATTTGAACATCTTTTTTTGAAGAAACTTTTGCAATGTCATTCCATACAAAAGCAATAGAAACATAACAGTCCCGGGCGCCTGGGTGGCTCAGTTGGTTAAGCGACTGCCTTCGGCTCAGGTCATGATCCTGGAGACCCGGGATCGAGTCCCGCATCGGGCTCCCTGCTCAGCGGGGAGTCTGCTTCTCCCTCTGATCCTCCCCCTCTCATGCTCTCTGTCTCCCATTCTCTCTCTCAGATAAATAAATAAAATCTTTAAAAAAAAAAAAAAAAAGAAACATAACAGTCTTAACAAGTTTACAATAGAATATTTGAACAAAAATCTGTATACATTGTCCTTTACAGCAATTTTACACAGTAAATTAACTGATTGTTTAAAAATGTTCCTTTTAAACACCTGTGCTACCTTACTTCTTGGAGTATTATAGGTAGAGAACCTATGTAGTGCTATTTACAAGTACAAAATTAAGACTGTATAACTTACATGGAATCCATTAATTTAAGAGCTTGATTTAATATCCTTGACTGTTCAGTGCTCTGTATGAGGAAAAAATCAACCTTGACCTACTGACAAAGAGCCAAAACTTCATTTTCCATAAAAATATAAAGGTATCCAATTCTGAGAATATTTAGTTGGGCACCAGTAAAGAAATCTAATGCTATGTCGATGCTAGATTTGAAAGATTAATTAAGTTAAAATATATATTTTTAAAGATTTTATTTATTTTATTTTGACAGAGAGAGACACAGGGAGAGAGGGAACACAAGCAGGGGGAGTGGGAGAGGGAGAAGCAGGCTTCCCGCGGAGCAGAGAGCCCGATGTGGGGCTCGATCCCAGGACCCCGGGATCATGACCTGAGCCGAAGGCAGACGCTCAACGACTGAGCCACCCAGGCGCCCCAAGTTAAAATATTTTTGACTGAAAATGTATTCATTTCCTTTAGGCTTTAAATTTTGTTGTCATAGCATTTCACATAGTATTTTCCCAGTGTTTGTTAATTGTGAGTTCTATTGTGCTTTCCATTATGTCAATAATTATATTTCCTTTTGCAGGTCTCATAATGCACATATTTATTTACTATTGTGTGAAAAAGAAAAGGATGGGTCCTAGGATTGGGGTGTGTAGAGCTCCCTGCTCAGCAGGGAGTCAGCTTCTCCTTCTTCCTCAACCACTCCCCACCCCCCAGCTTGTGCGTGCCCACTCTCTCAAATAACTAAATAAAATCTTTTTTAAAAAAACATCATTTGGGTGCATAGTTGAGTAAGTTTTAGAGGATAATAAAGCACTTTACACAAATGAGAACATCTGCAGTCACCCCAGGAGTGATAAAATTACAGGGCTCTGAATCCTCATGCTTCCGGGCACTGGCTGATCACCAGCTGGAAGAAGGAAGATATTCCCTACCGTATTTCTATGATACCATCAGTTACATTCAGATTTTTATTTCCCTTTAAACCCAACTCATTGGAGGACTTTAATGTACATTATGACCACATAGTGCAGCATGAGGAGGAAATCTTCAAAAGTTTACAAAAAACTTTTTAGAGAAATGAATTCAAGAAAAACCATAAACTCTCAGGGAAGGTAAACAGAATAACATAGAAGTTAACAAAGATCATTTTGAGTATTTCTTTTTTTTTTTTTTAAAGATTTTATTTATTTGACAGAGAGAGAGACAGTGAGAGAGGGAACACAAGCAGGGGGAGTGGGAGAGGGAGAAGCAGGCTTCCTGCTGAGCAGGGAACCCGATGCGGGGCTCGATCCCAGGACCCTGAGATCATGACCCAAGCCGAAGGCAGTCACCCAACCAACTGAGCCACCCAGGCGCCCCTTGAGTATTTCTTATACACAGAGCTTGACAGAGAGAAAACTCGGCATTTGTCAAATGAATGAGTGAATGAATGAATGAATGAATGAACAAACAAGGAAGCAAAATTACATGTGCCTGGATTCAAATCCCAGCCTCACCAGTATTTGACCTTGAGTACTTTATTTATCTACTCATCTTTAAAATGAGGATAATTATGCCCACGTCTTTTTGGAAGGCAGCTATGCTAACCACTATACCACCAAGGCTGCCCACCTCTTTTTGTTATCACAGGGATTGAACTAGGTAATCCATGTAAATAAATAAACCCACTGCCTAAAACAGAATGAACACTTAACAAATGACAGTCATTTTAAGAGCTCTCTTGGGATTGATTTAGCTAATTCCTGGCCAAATAGATCTAACAAATAAATCACCTCAATATATTTCATAATAGGTCATTCTTCATGTATTGGTTATATTATAAATCTGTATTCTGTTGAGTCTCTGTGAAACCAACAGTGTATTACACAGCAGACATTCCCTAAGATTATTCTTTATTTTTAACTAAGGATATGTTTTCTGCTAATAAGCAGCCCTCTCAGATGGTGTCTTTTTCTGTTTGGGCTGCTAAGACAAAATATCACAGACTGGGTAGCTTATAAACAATAGAAATTTATTTCTCCCATTCTAGACGCTGAGGATTACAAGATCAGGGTGTCACAGGTTTGCCATGTGGTGAGGGTCTGCTTCGTCATTGACTGTGGCTTCTCATGGTAACCTCACAGGGTGGAAGGGGGCAAAGGAGGCTTCTTGGGCCACTCTTATAAATGCATTGACCCCGTTCATGAAGGCTCTGCCCTCATGGCCCAATCACCTCCCAAAGGCCCCACCTCCTAATACCTTGAGGGTTAGGATTTCAAGATATGAATTTTGGGGAGACACATTGAATCTATAGCAGATGGTATACTATGATAAACAAAGTCAAACTCATAAAGAGAATATTTGCTGCTCACTTTGAAATGTCCATAGCCCTGGCCCAAGGCTACTGTGACTTTCAGCCAAATGCATACAAAAATCCTGGAAAGGATTTTTATGTATTTTTATATATTAAATTATGCGTGGTACTGACAATTTTTTCTAACAGTTTCTCAACAACTAACTATTTGGTATTAGCGAATTCTCTTGGGACCCATAAATTGGATACATCCTGCAGATACAGATAATGTTCCAAGTCCACATGAAGAAATTATATGGCTGTAAACAGAGTACATATGCCTTTGGATGCTCTGGACTTAGCTAGTTAAAAACCAGATTAAAAAGAAATCATATAGCATTTGTGGTTAGCATAACTTTAAATAACAATGAGAACCGCCCCCCCAACAATAATCAAGTGCTGTTTTCATTGCAACTGAGGAAGGTTTTGGAAAGATAATCTAGTTTATTGGACTATTTCTCCAAGGGCAGCATTATGGGTCATTTTTTACTGGGCAATAAAATGCTTTTAAATTGTAAATGTTGCTGCATATAATCAAGTTATCTCTTTTTTGGAAGATGAAAAATGGAAGATTTCTTAGACCTTGGAAAGAGTTTTTGCCATTTATTTATGAATCACTCAGCAAAAAGCAGTCATGTACTATTTCAAATAAGCTGCTATCTCAGAATGTCACTGTCACTTGACTCAAAGATTTTTCTTTCTTTTTGGGGGGGGGCGGGGAGGGAGTTCCTCCTCCTCCTACATCATCAAGTCAACAATTCTGTGGGCAAGGGACAGGACAAGATATTTTCATCAATATTTAGAGACAGAGAAGAAGGGTGCTTAATATATGAGGACTAACACTAGATCTCGCCCCCATCCCTCTACCTGCACCCCTCCACCAGCACCATCACCCCACGCACTTCACTGGAGGAAACAGGAAAAAAAAACACCATTCTGAAGCTGTGCCACGTGACACTGAATAATGCTGTTTGGATTCAAACACTGAGACTCCGCAGTGACACAGTGATTCATCTGCAGCTAGTTTACTAAACTGTGGGCACTGAGAAATAGGCAACCGTATTGAGCCAAAGGTACTGCTGGCCTCGCGAAAGCTCAGCCAGGTGCTGAGAGTAGGGTGACAGCACAGCTTTGGGAGGAAGGGAGAGTGAAGAGGGGAGAGAGGCACGTTCACACCATAAGGTTCACACCGCGCCATGAGAAAGCCTCTGGGCCGAGCCTGAATTTAAAGCGGGAAATTAAGGGGCAGAGATTTTAACTAATATACTGAACCTTTACATCGGTCACCTAGCTTCAATCTACAGCAACACTAAGAAATTGGTATTATTAATCCCCTCTTAGACCCGAGGGACTGAGGGTGAAAGAAGCAAAGAGGCTCTTCCTGGGACTTAATGCCCGGCGCGCCAGACTCCCAGGAGTGGGGAGCGCCCGGGGCGGGCTGCTCCGCTTTCCTGGAGGGGAAAGAAGCCCGGCTGCGGCACATAAACCGAGGCCTGGGTGAGGCGCCAGCCCAAGCTGCCAGCAGCGGAAGGAGAAGGGGGGTCTCGCAGGCGCGCGGCCCTCGCCCGTGGTAGGTCGGTGCGGAGACCAGAGCTGGAAGCCAAACGCAGACAGTTGGCGAGAAGCACCAGCCCCCTCCGCCGGCCTACTCGCTGCGGGGAGGAGTTTCTCACGCCCCCCGCTCCTGGGTGACTGCACCGGAGGTCGGAAGGAAGCGGGGCGAGGGATGAGTCATCCCGCCTAATTCCTCCTTCCCGGTCCCTCGCCTCCGCACGCCGGCCCCCTCCCGAGATCGAGCAGCCGGGAGCGAAGACTCGCTTATCCTCAGAGTCCGCTACCAAACCCGCTGTGGCCTGCAGAAGAGAGGAGAAGGACGGGGCGTGTGGCCAATGAGAGCTTCGCCCTCTCGCCGCCGGCCAATGGGCCGCTGTTTACAGGGTAGGGCGGGACTCGAAGGGGGGCGGTCCCGGGCTGGCGCGCGGCGTCGCGGTCCCGTGGCTCACAGAGAGAGTGGCTCGGAGACAGAGCGCCTCACAGGGAGTCGGCGCCTAAGCGACGCGGGAAGGCGCCACCGCCGCCGCCGCTGGCCAAGGTGCTGGAGACGACAGGACGGTCGACCGCTTCGCCAGCTCAGGCACCCGTTGCAGCTGCCGCGGCTTCGCTCCCAGCCCGGTCCTCATGGAAGAGATGGAAGAAGAGTTAAAATGCCCTGTGTGCGGCTCCTTCTATCGGGAGCCCATCATCCTGCCCTGCTCTCACAATTTATGTCAAGCGTGCGCCCGCAACATCCTGGTACAGACCCCGGAGTCTGAGTCCCCCCAGAGCCGTCGGGCCTCGGGCTCCGGGGTCTCCGACTATGACTATCTGGACCTGGACAAGATGAGCCTGTACAGCGAAGCGGACAGCGGCTATGGTTCCTACGGGGGTTTCGCCAGTGCCCCCACTACCCCGTGCCAGAAGTCCCCCAATGGCGTCCGCGTGTTCCCCCCCGCTATGCCGCCACCGGCCACCCACCTGTCACCGGCCTTGGCCCCGGTGCCCCGCAACTCCTGTATCACCTGCCCCCAGTGCCACCGCAGCCTCATACTGGATGACCGGGGGCTCCGCGGCTTCCCCAAGAACCGCGTCCTGGAAGGGGTAATTGACCGCTACCAGCAGAGCAAAGCCGCAGCCCTCAAGTGCCAGCTCTGCGAGAAGGCGCCTAAGGAGGCCACCGTCATGTGCGAACAGTGCGATGTCTTCTACTGCGATCCGTGCCGCCTGCGCTGCCACCCGCCCCGAGGGCCCCTAGCCAAGCACCGCCTGGTACCCCCGGCCCAGGGCCGCGTGAGCCGGCGACTTAGCCCGCGCAAGGTCTCCACCTGCACAGACCACGAGCTGGAGAACCACAGCATGTATTGCGTGCAGTGCAAGATGCCTGTGTGCTACCAGTGCTTGGAGGAGGGCAAACACTCCAGCCATGAAGTCAAAGCTCTGGGGGCCATGTGGAAACTGCACAAGGTGAGTCCTAAGAAAACCCACCCCTAACTCCCCTCGCCTCCGATCCTCCGGTTTTGCAGCAGACGGTCTCCCTATTGCGCACAGTGCATCCCAGTGGGGGTGCAATGCAGGTTCTCCTGTATCTGCTTCCCCCGTCTGGTGCACTGCAGAAGCGCAGGGGGACCTTAAACCGAGGGCAGGGGAGTTGAATATCCCCAGAGAGTTGTTGCGGGGATGCCTGAGAACCGGTCTCCCCGGGAGCACTGCCTAGCACGGGGCGTCCCCGCTCCGCGGCGGAGGCGCAGCCTGCGGTCGCCGCCGGGGTAGTGGAAAGCGCTGCGGAGCTGGGCAGAGGCACGCCAGCGCCTGGGGCTGCCAGGAACGCTCCAGGGCAGATCCGGCTGCGGTCCCCAGGGACGAAGTGGGGACGGTGGGGCGGCGCGAAACGCCAAAGGCTGGAGCTGCGGGGTAGGCGGGCGCTGTGACTCGCGGCGGGGGCGGGGAGAACTCCGCGGGTGGAATACTGATGAGTCCGCCCTGGCCCAGACCCGGAGTCCGCGCTGGAGCGGATGCGGGACCGGGTGCTTTGCTCCCAGGTGGCGGAGGTGGTGCAGCCGAGGAAAAAAGAATCCTGTGGTCGCCACGGCAACAAGGCTTGATGGCTGCGGGTCCTGACCACACACACCCCCACCCCCCGGGGCTAGGGACCTGGGGCTGAAGTAGCAGGCCAGAGGTTTCTGTGTGGTCTAGGCCTGAAAGCTAGGCAGATGTGTATCCCAGGGTAACCCCATCCTCCCAACCACCACACACGAATTTGTCCAGGATTCAACCCTTTTCCTCTTTCAGTAGTTGTCTTTGAAAGCTTTGAGGCACCTGTTACCACCAGATTTACCTTTCTGGTCTCTTTTGATGGCGCCTCCACCAAAGCCAGCTTCAAGAAGAGTGCCTTTAACAACGTTTAGGTAAGCCACTCCTCTGCTCAGAATCCTCCAATTGTCCCCCACATTTCTTAGACGGTCCCTAGAATGGTCCACTAGGACCTGCTTGACCTGTTCACGTTTGGCCTCATCGACCTCATTTCGTCCCACTCATTCCCTTTGCTCCAGCTGCACTGTCCCTCAACCAACATCAGACACCTTCCGGCCCCCGGGCCTTTGCATTGGATGTTCTTTACGCTTGGGACAGCCTAACCCAATAAATACCTTGTATTCGAATGGCTCACTCTCTTGCCTCCTTAGATTGTTGCTCAGATGTCACCTTTGCAGTGAGACCCTTCTGAACACAGTTGCTGCCTCTAGTCTCAGACACCCCTAAGTGGCATGCTATGTATTTTAATTATCATGTTACTTTTGTATTTATCTATTGCTCCTCTCCACACATACTAGAAAATAAACTTCATGAGGAAAAAGATCTTTATAATGTTATGCCCACCCTGCTTAGAAGGAAGGGAACCACTCTTGAGGAGATGTGTATAAATTTCACTTGTAATTTTTAAATAATTTGCTTGGTTGGGATGCAAAGGGTAAGGCAGCGATTCAGGATTATTGTGGAGATTTTCTTCACATCATTGAGTTGCAAGCCCAAGGATCAGGTAGGGCGGTAAAGATGGTGTTCAGGCCTCAGCTATGCCCCACTAAGGGTTTCCCAGCATTTCTTGGAGACTAGAAAGGCTAGTCTCTGAGAGAGACCATGGGGTTCAGGCTGGAACATTGATATTTTATTTACAGCAAGAAAAGAAATAAGATATCACCTTTTTTCAGCAATCGAGGTTTTCTCAATTCAGTCTTAATTGAATGTGACCCGTGTTTATGGTTATTTGGGTTCTCACATATAACCTATTAAATCTTATTCATACTGATGGAAATTTAAGTCAGCACAAATTTGAGCCCTACTAGGCATATGCATCTATTTTTGAAGCAATTTCAATTTAACTTTTTTTAAATGATATTTTATTTTGAAAGTTTTCAAAACTTGAGTTCATGGCCAATTTTTTCCTTCATGTTATGATTTCACTCTTAAACTGCTAACTATAGCCTATGTTAAGTTACCTTTCAAAACTATCCTTGGAACTAAGAAATTAATCACCCTGACTGAAAAAAGAACTTAAGAGTCACACATTAATTAGGATGGTCAAACCACAGCATAATTTTTCTGTGAAGAGTCTATACGTTTTCCATTAAAACCAAAAGCAACCTTTTAATCTTTGTCAAGCCCTGTATAGATTTGAAATGTTAAATCGTTGATTTTATGGGTAATGGAAATTGTGAGTGGACACTGGTGTGGACTGGGTTGAAATTTGGATGTCTGTTAAAAAACCAATAATGTCAAAGCCCTTGAGACATGACATAAGTAAGCTAGAAAAGGAAGGTTGGTTTGTTGAAAAAAAAAAAAAACATTTCTTCTCTGATCTTTTGCACACTTTTTCCAAAATAGTGAATAGGTATAATTTTTGTTCAGTCAATATCAGAATTATTAAACTGCCAAAAAAAAATAAGGCAGAAAGATGAGAGATTTTAACATTTGCTTACTGTCTTAGGTGAACAACAAATATTGCTCCCCCATCTTATCTTCTTAATAAAGTAGTTAATGTGTTAACGCTGGATTTTCTCATATAGTCTATTTATGTTCTGTTTCCACAACAGCTCATGGGCCAGAATTTCTATGCCCTTCAAAACATAAGAGAGCAAAGAATTACATGAAGTAGTTTCCCCAAAGTTGGGCAGTAAGTTATCAACACACATTATTACTAGACCTGAAAGTTTTCATTAATGTTCTACCATATTAATTAGTTATTTCTAGGGATAAAAAATTCTGTGAATAAGTATTTCCCTCGAGCTCTAAGTCATCATCTTACACATTTAAGACAAAATGGCTGAAATTTATTTTTAAAGAGGTTTTAAAAACAACTGGTTGAAATTCACTAGTTGTCAGTTGACCAAATTAAAATACTTCTTACACATATATGACTTTCAAAATCCATGAAAAGTAATACTGCATCAAGTAGCCATATAAGACAAATACCTGGTAACAGTTTTCATTTAGTAGGAGCACTTGCTATATTCCTTTATCCAATTTAGTTTGGTATAAAGAATTGCTACCAAAAAAAAATCATTTTGTAGATACTTTCAAATAGGCAATTGGAACCATTATTACTATTCTGTAATTTTAGCAATTCACATTTCTAAATCTAACATTATCCTTAAATTCCTGGTGTGTTTTATCAATCTCTGAATCAGTACATTTGAAACCATTCTGTTGTATTTGTGCTATTGAGCAAAGATTTTCTTTTCCTTTCTGTACTAACCACTCTGAATCTTGTCTCAAATGTTATTTCTCTTAGAAGATTTGCAATTTAAGGAACATTTTATTTTTTAAAGATTTTATTTATTTATTTTAGAGGAAGAGCTAGGATGTGGGAGTGGGGGTGGGAAGCAGCGGGGGAGGGAGAGGGACAAGCCGACTCCCACCCTGAATGCAGCACCCCTGGCAGGACCCAGTGCCACGACCCTGAGATCATGACCTGAGCCTAAACCAAGAGTCAGACGCTCAACCAACTGAGCCACCCAGGTGCCCCAGCAACATTTTAAAATAAACTTTATCAGTTATGCTTTCATTTTCAAAGCATTCTGAAAAAAATATCTGCTTTGTAATATGTTGGTATCTTATCAAATATCTGTGTAGCAAAGTGTTATTTAATGTAACCAAAATGGTATTTGGTTAACTATCAGCAGTAAACACAATATAATCTAGATGTTCCTATGATAAATATAACAGGTAGCAGATCTTCATGGGTTTTTTTATATTTTTTAAATTTACATCTGGTACAGTCAGAACATTCTGTGCACGGTGGTACAAATATTAAGGAGAATGTATCAGAGGAGTCAGTTGTTCCTCTTTGTACTGAGGCATAATAGAAAGAGCTAGATGACAGGGGATCCCATTCCAGACCTGATGGCTGCCACTGACTTCCATTCTTCCTACACACAAATCTGTATTTGTGGAAATATTTTGAAAAAATAATTTAAATGTGTGTAACATACTCATTTCAGTTTGGCACAAGAGAAAGCTTTATATAAAACAGAAGTTGTCTCACTAGTCAACAATTATTTCATAGAACCTCTTTTATGGGATATTTTGCTTGCTCCTTTCAGAGCACAGAGTGCAGTAAAAGGCTACTCTTGAAGGTGCCCCAGAAGGGTGAGCCACAGCCTCATGAGTCCAGAGAATATTCAGTTGAAGTAAGCTCATGGAATAAAAACACTACACAAAGATTTATTTATATATTAAACAAAGGCATTTTGTTTTTCAGTAGTGATGCTAAAATGCTAGTTGATATCACTCAGTTTTTTCAGATTCTCCAGGGAAGACAGTGTTATATCCCTCTGAAGCAGCAGAAATTGTTCTTCCCGTATATACCATGAAACGATGCTATTAATTGAAATTTCAGGTCAAGTCACAGTTTGCATAAAGAGAAAGTTATCATAGCTACCTGTTATTGAGGATAGAACCCATTACATGGTAAAAAAGTAAGAACAAGATAGTTCTAAATAATATTGTTATCAATTTTATCAGGGACTCTTGGTTATAAGGAACAGAAAACCCACTCAAGTGATCCCAGAGGATTTCGTGGGGAATGAAACAAATCAACTCTCAAGGAAAGCGGAACTGGAAAGCTAGAAACTAAGTTTATTTTCTGTTATCAGTCAGGTTGGACTAAGTTATGCTACAGTAACAATTTCCTAATCTCAGTGAATTACAACAGTAAGTAATTTCTCACTCCCCTCAATGCCCACTGAGAATCAGCTGTGGCCCTTCTCCACATCTTCCTATTCTTGAACTTCAGCTGAAAGAGCATGTTTGGAACATGCCAACCTTATGATAGAGGGAGGAGAACAAAACAGAACTACTCAATGGTACTTCAAGTTTCTATTCAGATGTGGTGTGTCATTTCTGCTTATATTGATTGGCTAGAATAAGTCATGTGGCCATGCCTCCGTGATGCAAGGAATACACTCTTCCCACAGAGAGAGGCACCAGATAAGGACCCTGTAGTGGGGGCTAGAGAATATTTTGAACAAATAATACAATGTGCCACATGTTTAACTCTCTTACCTGTGCTTCTATCTCTTGCAATGGGCCTCTTTGGCCTGCAAAAGACCTGACGGACTCTTCCAGCCCCAAGACAGCATGACATTTCAGTGCAAGTGTCCACTGTCATCTAACTAAAGTGTCTCTTCACATTTTCAACTTTAGAGAAAGAATCTGATTGGCTCAGCTTGCGTCAGGTAATGACTGATGACTGTCTGGGCCATGACCCCACCCCTTTGGTGAGGTGGATGTAGACTAGGTTGAGACAGGTGAGGCACTCACCTCAGGGGCAAAACTTAACGGGGCACCAAAACTCAGTAATCAAGATAAAAAAATACTGTAATGCAATATCTTAAAAAATAAAAATGAATGCAAGAAATCCATGATCAACAAAATGTCAACATTTTAAATAAAGGCAAGATCACTAAGAGTGCCATGCTGAGCCATATTGGACCCTGAGTCAAAAGGAAAAATCAATAATATCGGTCCCATCTTTGTTTAAAATATTAACCTTTGTTCCTCATAGAATCTTTGCATTGATTTTTGTTTTTAAAAAATACCACATTAAAATAGTATTGATGTTGATTCCTGAGGTTTTTGGCACTCCCTTAAATTCCACATCTGAGAGTGCCTCACTCCCCTCCCCCCAGTCCCAGTCCTGAGGGACAGAGTCACTTGGTACAACACCTGGCTCCCAGTTTACTGTTCAGCTCGAGAAAAGCTCCAGGCAGAATGCTTCAGAGAGCAGCGGGGGCAGGGAGGCACTGACCAGCACTCTGGTACGGTCTCAGAGGAAGCCATGCTGGGTGCAGAAGAAAGCCCTTTTGCTCTACTTGGATCTTCCGTGTTTTAGCCACAGCACTAATTTCTTGAGCTGCTTTGACAGTGAAGCAATAGAGTTGATGATGATGAAAAAAAGGACAGAAAAGTATAGAGAACACTGAGAGCTGGAGCTCAGTGCTTGCTCTCCCTAGCAATGCTCCAGCACCAAGTGGTTTGTGTTGTTATCTCTGTCGCATACTCTGGTGAACGTGGTCATGTCAGAGCAAAGCAGTCCCTCATTTTGCTTATGTTTGAGTGGAGGAAGGAGGACAGAAGGTGTCATAACATGATTTCGTATTCACTTTGGGTACGAAATCATGTGGTTGGGCTGGGAGTGGGAGAAAAATAAAACCGCATAGCTTCCTGTCAGTAATATTATCTGTTTATTAGAAGGAAAGAAGAGCGTTAGTAACCATGGAGTTCAATGTTTTGTGTTTTTTGTCTTTTGGCTTCATACCAGCAGTGCTCTTCTTGCTCTAGTTAAATGTTTCCCTCCCCACCATATTCCTGCCTCTGCCCAGTCCCTGTGATTCTGGTGGGCTGCCAATCCAGCGCCCTGCCTTACCTAGCCAAGCGGGAGGGCATGGGACATAGGCCTGGCCAATTGTCATACCCTATCCCTCTGGCCAAAGTGATTAATTTTAAAGATTAGCACGTAACTCAAGCCAGTCCAATCCGAGTCTTTTTTCTGAGGTTTATATATACGACTCAGGGACAGAGGAGTCTTGCTTTCCTCTGGGTGTGCTGCAGTTGGAATAATAGAAGCCAGGAGCTCTCTGTGTCCATGCCGCTTCCTCCTACCACTACACCAGTAGAAGAAAATAAGGCAACCCGCAGAAATACAGAGCTGAGAAATGGAGAGAGAATTCTGAGAACAGTATTTGAGCCTCTGGAACCCATCATGAGTGAGGCCAGCTACCCCCTCCTGCCTTTTGAGTTACTCGAGTCAATAAACATCCCCACCTTTTTTGCTTTAGCTAGTTTGTATCGGCTACTTTCAACTGAGAGGTCCTCACTTATAAAAGCATATGAATTAACACATGTGAACATTTGTATTTGAAGATATTCATTCTAGATATTGTCTCTAGAATACTATACTTAGAAGGCTGCATTCTGATGCCAAAAAAACCCCCCAAAAAACAAAAAACAAATGGAAAGCAGTTTCAATTCAGTGAAGCAGAAATCATATGATATTTAATCTAATGCTGTTTACCTGTTCACTAACAGTGTGTCCTGTACTAGCTTATTGAGCAATAGTCTGGACAGGGAGGTTCTGAAGTCAAACTTCGGCCAATAATCAATTTTATTTGTTTTCAAAGGCAGGAAACCTCTGAAGACATACATCTTGCTTTGACCTGTTCCCTAGGTCAGAATTTCTCAAACTGTGTTCCCACGAAGTTTCCATACTTAAATAATTTTGTAACTCTCCACTCTAAACCTGTTCCTGGTGGTTCACATTGTACATTATTATATCAATGTACTGGTCCATTCTGCAGCAAAGAAACCTGCTTGATTTAATCTAGAATTTTCTAAACTTACTTGACTTTGGAAACTATTATTTATTTATTTATTTTCTCATTTTTCCCTAGCTTTATTGAGATATCACTGACATATAACATATGTAAGTTAAAGGTGTACAAAGTGATGATTTGATACGTGTGTATATTGTGAAATGATTGCCACAATAAGGCTTGTTAGCACCTCCATCCCCTCACATAATTACCTTTTTTGTATGTGTGTGGAGATAACTTTTAAGAATTACACTCCTAACTTTCAAGTATATAAAAGTGTGTTGTAAATTATAGTCACCATGTTGTATATTAGATCTCTAGAACTTATTCATCTTACAGCTGGAAATTTGTACTCTTTGACCAACATCTTCCATTTCCCCAATCCTCAGCCCCGGACAACCACCATTCTATTCTCTATTTCTTTGGGTTCAGCTTTTTTAGATTCCACATGTAAGTGAGAACATATAGTTTTGGTCTTTCTCTGACTTATTTTACTTAGCATAATGCCCTCCAGGTCCATCCATGATGTTGCAAAAGGCAGAATTTAAAGGAAATTCTTTAAAATTTATGGCTGAATAATATTCCTCTGTGTGTGTGTGTGTGTACCAAATTTTCTTTATCCATTCATCTGCTGATGGACACTTAAGTTGTAGAAACTTTTTTTTTAGTGCTAAATGAGTTTGGGAAACACTATTTTAGGCAATGATTAGCTAATAAGTCAGTAAGAAAGTAAGCATTCTTAATTTCTGGTGTATGGAGTAGACTATAAAACTCCAGCCTGTGGATAACTGTCCCAAATAAGACTATCTTTAAATCTTATGTTAATCCTTAAAACAAGTATTAAAAGTTAAATTTGTTATTCTTTGAATATTAAAGCCAAAAATAGAGGTAAAAGCAATTAATACAAGTTTTGTAGTGTTTATATGCATATGTTCAATATATGTTGCTTCCCATTTTATTGTAAATAACTGAAAAAATAGTTTAAGCATCAGTAATACTAATGTAATAAATTAGAATTAACTGCTTTGATCCATTTTTGACTATTTTTAGGCATTGTGTACATGATGCCAAATGACTTATTTGATTGGGTTTGCCATTAAATTGTGGTAGATAGAAATAGATTGTTTTTAAACTACTTATTAAAACAAAAAAGATGATTTAGCTTGAAGGTTAAAACTCTACAGGTGCTCCTGTGACAGCATATCACAACAATTTATGAAAGTTAAAAGAGCAGTGCTTTGCCTGTTACATTCCAGGCTTTGCTAATATTTTCAAAATGACATCTGGAGTCAGTTTGTAACCTTGGAAGAAGAGTTAGTGATAAAATGGCCCCCAGTAGTGTACCTAGATTATTAGAGACGATCCAGGTTTTGTCAGCAGCATGTCTAATGTCCCCCAAAAGACATCTCAAAGCCAAAAACACTTCTCCGGGGTGTTCTCGCAAGCAATTTCTTCCCAACCTTAACCTTGTCTTAAACTGAGAACTATCTCAGAGTGACATTATTCAGAAAAACCCAAGCAGAATGCCCAGAATGCACTTGACACATCATCAGGGAAATCATCACAATTACACTTCACTTTGGTTTAGCCCTGGCTTTGCCATCTTTTTAACTTGTGTGGCTTATGGTGCAGCATTTTGGCCACGGATCCAGCCATAGTTCCATCTGCCTGTCTAAGTTACCTCTTCTTTCTTGACCTGCATGGCCTTCCAGGTTCCCCACGGAGCCCTCTCCCTGTCCACCAGCCCTGCCCTCCAGCATTTTCTTAAACTAGACCTTCAGATCAACTGAGCCAACCTCACCAGCCTCGCAGCAGACCAGCCTGCCATCGGAAAGCTGAGTGCTGCTCCCTGTTCCCCCATAGTCACTCCTGCACCAGCGGCACTCCACCCCAGCTGGGTTGAATGAGAGACACATTTTTTTCTTAACTGTAGAAAGAGAGTTTTCTTCATTTTGACTCACTCATTTTATGCTGACAAATCAAGAACACTTGTCTTGAGTTTCTAGTCATGAATAAATAAGCATCACTGACTTTTCCCTCTTCCTCAACATGCCTGTCCCTAAAGACTCACCTACCCATGGTCTCAATTCCTTGCACCTGAATATCTGAAACAGAGCAGGTCATTCTCAGTCCCATTCCCTTTCACAATGTGTTCCCAAACTCTCTTCTATCTTCTGTCCACCCATCTCCTTAGCTCCCATCTCTGAGTTTCAACACTGAGCGTCCCCCACTGTACTATAATTGCATATGTTAGAATCTTCCACTGGACCCTACGAACTCAAAGTCATAGATTATTTCTTATCTACCTTTGTTTCCTCCATTAATGCTCTTAGTAGATGTTTGAAAAGGTTTAATGAAGAAAAGAGTCAGTAAGAAGATTAATGATTAGCAAATAGTCCACTATTTTAAATTTCTCATATTAGCCTGATAATAATGGTTAAATTTGAAAGCCTTCAATTTTATACTTTTGTTAAAAACTTACTGAGAACTTACTACATGCCAGGAACTGTTCTAAGCTGTTTCCAGGCACTTTCTCATTTAATCTTCAGAATTCACACATATTCCTGAGAAAACTGGGGCGCAGACAGATCGTAAAGTCATACTGGTTGTAAGAGGCAGAGCCAAGGTTTGAATCCAGGCTGTCTGACTCCAGAGTTCACAGATTGAACCGCTATTCTGTCCTACTGTCTGATCATCACAGGAAATGCATGACCTAGAAAGCACCGTTTTATGGTCCTATAAATTATAATGGCATAACAAGTAAACTGAGTTCCATTAGTTCTCATGCATGAAAATTACTGAAAAATTAAGTCATTTGTCCCCTAAGTTTCCTTGTGACAAAACAAATTTAAAGAGGAAAATATGGGGCAGAAGGAAGTGAAAGACAAGTAGGTTGAATATTCCATAGACCAGATCCTCGGAGGCACACAGGGTAGGGCAGATTCCCTTGGGAGGGGTCTGTCCTGCCTCCTTGTCAGAGCCTGTCAAGCAGCAGATACGCAGTGTGGTTCTATCAGCTCAGCCATTGATTTATTGTCCTCTTGTAACAAAATCACCATCTTAAAATTTATAGACAGAAATGACATAAAAGGGTGCCTGGGTGGCTCAGTTGGTTAAGCGACTGCCTTCGGCTCAGGTCATGATCCTGGAGTCCCGGGATGGAGTCCCGCATCGGGCTCCCTGCTCGGCAGGGAGTCTGCTTCTCCCTCTGACCCTAACCCCTCTCATGTGCTCTCTCTCATTCTCTCTCTCTCAAAATAAATAAATAAAATCTTCAAAAAAAAAAAAAAAAAAAAGAAATGACATAAAAGTTTAGGTTGAGGGTTTTCTTTTGCATTTTCAGCATCTTTATTTCTGCAGATCTAAAACATTTATAAGTCTATCTTGGAAAGCACAAAAATATGTTGAAACCCATAAAAAAGTATCTGTTCTGTTTACTTTCCATTTTTTTCTTGGGCCTTTTGCTGAGGTGGTTAAAAGAAAATACATACATTCCTTTTCAAGAATATATGCCTGGCCCGCCTTTTCCATAAATACAAAAAGGAATATGTGAATTGGAAAAGCCTATTGTTTAAGAATGGGTTTAAGCACTGCCAAATAAAGTTTGTTTTTCATAAGCCTTGCATAGAACCAGAACTGTGTGTTTTATACTCAGAGCTCTGCTCAAAGAAGAAACTGTTCCTTAAAGAATTAGCTTTGGAAGGAGAATGCTAAACATTGTTCTTTGGTGTGGGAATAGCCACCTTCTGTCATTAGCCAGTACACATAGATGGTTAATTCTCATCTACTGCTGATTTATTCATGTGAAGCTGACTTTCCAGCCAGATAGTATCAATTCCGCTTTATTGAGATTTTTGTTCGTCCTCTCTTTATTCTTACTTTGCTTGCAGCTTGCATTTTAAGAAGCAACTGTTGGATACCAAATACTTACTTCTCTCTCCCATGCTCCAGGAAAAGCCGGGGAGAGGGCCCTGTTGCTCTGACCCATGCTGTACATCAGCCTAAGACATTATCGAATCTCTGAAAAAGCAGGTTGCAGAGGGAAGTAAATGTGAATATAGGGTATCAAACATTTTCTACCTAAGTCAGCTCTTCTTCATAGGCTTTTTGATTTTGTAGGGAGCAAATGCTTGGAAGGTCAAACATATACAGGCTCAACTACAATTACAACTCACCCAAAGCCAAAGGGAAATAACTCTATAATATAATCTACCAATTTTTATTGTCTGTACTGTAATTTCTTATCATCGCTACAAACAACCAACAGCTGATTTTCCTATGGATATGTGTAGTACATTACACAGTGCTTCTGCTGATGTTTCTGCCATCACCCAGACACACCAGTTCACGATAAAATGGATAACATGATAAAATGGTGTTGCCTCTGCTGTCCCACTCCTACATATATGAAATGGGATCCCAAGAGCATCAGTCACATCAAATCAAACGTAAAATCGGACTCCCATCCAATCTAATAAATCTTACATGGTGCAGATAAATCTGTGGTGCTTTTAACAAGCCGTTGTTACTGATTTCATTGACCATCAATCATCTGGCCCAGAGTTAGCAAGGAAATATGATAAAGAGCTTTCAGCACACAATCAATACAGTGTGAAGAAGCTTGATGTTTACATTCAACTCATGTTATCCGGCTACCTTCTGCCATTGTGGAAGCAAATCTGCCATTAGTGGAGCTAAAATATTGTTCAGTATTAAATAAAATTTTCTCTACTTTCTACTTTGAGAAACAAGAGGTATGGAAATACAGAAATTTGGATAAGCACTAAATTTCCAGGCTGGCTTCAACAAGCATGATAAGCAAGGGTACTGAGTGTAACTACCATTCTGTTAGTGTTCAAAAGTAGCACCTTTACACCTAGACTTAGGACATGGATTTCTGATTGCTCTGGTCACTGCATATAAAAGTGTTGTGAAAAAATTTGAGTTGATAGTGAGGTCCCGTTATGTACATATGAAACATAATAGTAGATATTGGTGTTAACTGGCAAATCAACACATAAATATTTTGCATTAATTTTAAAAACCATCAAACCAAAGAGAAAATTCATGCTGCTGGCATCGATAACATCCTTGATTCTTGATTTCCAAAGAGGCTGCACCATCTTACATTCCTACCAGCAATAGATGAAGGTTCTAATTTCTCCATATTTTCACCAACACTTGTTATTATCTGTCTTTTTGTCTAGAGCCATCTTAATGGTTGCAAAGGGAGGGCTCATATGGTTTTGATTTGCAGTTCTCTCATGACTAGTGATATTAAACATCTTTTCATGTGCTTATTGGCTGTTTTTGTATCTTTTTTAGAGAAATGTCTATTCAAATCCTTTGCGATTTTTAGTTGGGTTATTTCTCCTTTATTGTTGAGTTGTAAGAGATCTTTTATATATTCTGGACACTTATTCACTCATTTAAAATGGAAGGGACAGAGATGTAGACCTCTCTTCTCTTGGAAACACAGAAAATAAAAAACAGACACATAGCTGAGTGTGAGGAAAAAGTTGTCAAGGCTGGCGCACCACGACCTACTGGTAATTTCTTGCCCAATAACCTCATCAGCCAGTTCTGAGGCAGAGCTCAGATAAGCTCTACTAGAAGTGATTCCTGATGAATAGGATACATGGGAAAGTCCAAAAGTTGGAGGAGGAAATAATTTGGTTATCAAGGTACCTGGATATGGTGGCTGTGCTTCCTCCTTAACTTGAGTTACCCTTCTGCCAACTTTGGTGATAGGGTTCATTTCAGTGTAAGAAAGTTCCAGTGGTGCTATGGTTTCTGTTACAGGTTACCACGTGGTATTTAAAAAAATCACTTCCAGGTGTCAAAATGGTGGATTCTTCCCCTGTATTTGAGAGTTATAAATAGATAGAATTGAGACACTGGATATTTGAGATCACTTGCCAACCCCCTCCAAAATGAAAGGAATAAATCCCAGAATACTTTAGTAAATTACCAAAATCACCCAGCACGTATCACCAAACAAACACGTTGATTTCTTAGGACTTATATTAAGAATTCTGAACATCCGAGGACCCATTTTCAGTTGATTCTGTGTGTGTGTGTGTATGTGTGTGTGTTCAGTGAAGCTCAATTAAAACACCTATTCTCTTTTGGAAGCTCTCCCATGCCCCCAGACATCCATAATCACAGGTTTTTTTTCTATACTCCATGACCATGCTATCAAAGTTTACTTGAACCTTGTTGTTCTCTCTTTAAGGGGAAATTATATATGTCTATACTATTGAATTAATGTTCCTTCATTATATATATTATTTTTTTAACATTGGCCCTCAGTAGACAGCGCCTTTACTCAAAGGATCAATCTCATGTGGGAGTTTCAGCATAAAAGCTGGAAAGGGAAGAATTTGTAGAAAGTGGGCTTTGTTTTGTCCCTCACAAAAGGAGAACTGCTGCACTGCAGCATGGCTGTCCCCTTGGATCGATTTTCTGATTGGCTCCTGCCCTAGCGAAAAGCACAAAAGAAGTTTATAGGATGAAGCAAAAGAGAGTCTCCAGTTTCTCCTCTCCCCCTTCTGGTACAGTACTTGCCAACTCTGTTGGCACCTGACTGACCACCAGTACTCTCTCCCCTCCCCTCCCCTCCCCTCTCCTCTGAATCTTCTGGTTTCTGCCTACGTGTCTGCAAGCCCAGCTTTGGTTCTGATGTATGTGCCTTTGCTTGGTCATCTCCATGCCTTGCTTTGACCACTGTGTGTCCAGTCTGTTCATCCAGCCCCAGACCCTTGACCAGCCACTTCCAGGGAGAGTCTCTCTGTCCAGCCCATCTGGCTTGTGCACCCTCTGCCTCTAGCCTGACACTGGCTTTCCCCACGCTGGCTTCCTTCCCAGTGAAGGACCCAGTGCTGACAACTCCTCAAATCATACCTCATGGGTAGCAGCTTCAGAGCTGGCACTGATCCCAACAATAGATTATTGTAATGTACTTGGCCCATCACCTGTAATGTTAAAATAAGATTATAACATATACATCTGGGTTGTATAAAAATGCACTCACATAACTCTTTTCATTTGAAACATGCCATAAAATGATTTAGCTAAATACAAATGCAGAATCCATTGACATATAGCCACCACTGAAATGAAATATGACAGATATTTAGTTGGACCTGGAAGTTCTACTTATGTTGAAGGCAGAAAGTAAAAAATAATTTACAAATTTCATCTGCAAAACAGGGAAGGAATGAATTAGTTAGTAGAAGATTATTACCCAATTTGGAGGCTAGCCAGAGACTGGTCAATTACTGTCTTCTGAGTAGAGCCAAATGGTTCAATTATATTGCAGTCTTACCTCCATGGGTCTTCTATTTACTTATGTGAAAAAAATGTCATCAATTTACCGTTTATATATTGTTTAATTTGCATGTTACGATGGCTTTTAGGTAATGATCGATTATTAAGTGTTCTAAAATTATATGTACAAAAGGTTATTATTGTGAGCTATAACCCTCAAAAATTAACCCAATGTTTTTAGAGAAATTCTTTAATTAGCATATATATCTGAGGAGATTGGTATAAAAATTACATAAATACTAGATTTGAAAATTAACTTCATTTAGTATTTGTTCATATCTCATGATTTTCTTCAGGGATTAAATCATATTTATCAGTAGGATACTAAACCCACTACATTCCTTCCTGTCCTGCTGTTCTTTAATCTTCCCAGCCATGTTAAGGGATTTAGAAATCAGATCTCCATCCTCACGTAACTACCACAAGGCCCAGTGTGGGCTGAGGGAGGCCCTTCCTGTTGCTGATTGTACTGCAGGATACTGAAGCATAGACCACTGGCTGTTTAGCTGGCCCTGAGCTCCAGGGGTTTTTTTGTTTTTTGTTTTTGGTTTTTTTTTAAAGATTGTATTTATTTATTTGACAGAGAGAGAGAGAGACACAGTGAGAGAGGGAACACAAGCAGCAGGAGCGGGAGAGGGAGAAGCAGGCTTCCCGCTGAGCAGGGAGCCCGATGCGGGGCTCGATCCCAGGACCCTGGGATCACGACCCAAGTAGAAGGCAGACGCCTAACGACTAAGCCACCCAGGTGCCCCGAGCTCCAGGTTTATTCAGCTGCTCAGATGGGGAAATTCACACAGTCAGGGAGATTTCCAGTTTGACCACATAGACAAAGCACTTTTATGTGCCCAGAAAGAGGAGTGGATAATGGTTACACAGATAATGGTGTATGACCATGTCAATTCCCAAGCACCTCTAAGAAGAACTTGTTCTCATAATGTGTTAAAAAACAAGGTCATAGAACAGTTGGTGCTAGAACAGGATTTGCTGTGTGAACCGTGCCGTGAGATGTGATTTCGTATCAGTGTCTTTTCCATCATGAACTATTTCTTTGATTTCATAGCAAGGATCATTAGAACTGTGTTAGGAGGGCTTTGTGCATATTGAAGCTGAGACCGAGGACCGAAACTTAAGTCTGACAGCTCATGAACACCTTACCTCCAAGCTTAAAAAACACTATTGAGGCTCTCATGTCTCCTACGAAACATGGGACTCCTTCCTCTCTGCTCCTAAAAGTAGTCGATCATGTCTGCCACTTGTGGTTGCCACACCAGTGCCTGCCTGGCTAGCTGAGCGCAAATGATGACAAGCATTTTGACTCTGTATGTAAGCTAGGAGAACTGAATATGCACAGCAAGAATTCAGGTAACAGATAATAAAATAGTCAAGAGAAACAGGAAATAGAATGTGCATGGCAGAAATGCAAAAACTAGTCTCTGGTTAAGCCCTTTTATAGCAAGTGCTAAAATGAGAATTAGGGCCAAAGGACTAGAGCCTGGCTGAAGAGGCCTTTTTGTGATAAAGCTGTAGTGCGTGTAGACTGCCCTCATCGTATTGTGCAGCTCACTGGTATGGGGCCCAAAGAGCCGGGGTCTGTTCCTGGGTCCACTATTATCCAGACAACACAACGAAGGGCTGAGAACACGGGCCTTGAAACAGACTGCCTGTGTTTAACCCCTGGCTTTTCCACTGCTTAGCTGTGTGAACTTAGGTAAGTTACTTGACCTCTCTGTGCCTCAGTTTTCTCATCTGTAAAATGGAGATCATCATCAGAGCATATAGAGTTGTTGAATCACTGTATACCTGAAACTAATGTAACACTGTATGTTAATTATACTGGAATTAAAAAATTGTTTTAAAATCAGGCCAGACCCCAAGGATTGTTGTGAGGATGACAGGTATGGTAGATACAAAGCCATTGGAAGACAGCCTGGCCAGAACAAGTACATGATTAATGTGAGCTATTATTACCTATGAAATGGGACTTGAAATTATAGATATAATTTATAATTATAAAATATAACTTATGTTACTTATATTATATATATGATTTATTATAGGGAATTAGCTCATGAAGTTGGAGGCTGTAAAGTCCCATGATCTTTGATCTGCAAGTTGGAGACAGAGGCAAGTTAGTGGTATATAGTTCAGTCTGAGTCTGAAGGCCTGAGAACCAGGGGAGCTGATGGTGTAATTCCCAAACTCAAAGGCAGGAAAAGACCAATGTCCCAGGTCAACAATCAGTTATAGAGAACAAATTCTCCTTTCTTCCATTTTTTGTTCTTTTCAGGCTCTCAATACATTGGATGATGCCAGACATACTGGGAAGGGCAGTCTGCTTTACTCAGTCTACCAATTTAAATGCTAGTCTCATCCAGAAACATCCTCACAGACACATTCAAAAATAATGTGTAGCCAAATATCTGGGCAACCCGTGATCCAATCAAGTCAACACATAAAATTAACCATCACATTGGTTTAGTCAGAAGTTGGCTGAGAGCAATGAGAAACTGAGATAGATCAGATTCCTCCCTGCAAAGTCATGAGAGTTAAGGCAGCTCAGCTACCTGCATTTGCCCATTTGTTCTTGCCCAGGGCCTGCTCAGAGGCTTCCTGACTCTCACTCACCTCTGGGTATTTGTAAGGAATTTGGGCAGTGACTTCCAGGAAGGCAGCAAAAATGGGAAAAAAAGATTGACAGGCAACAAGTTGCTTTTGAAACGCAGCCCCAGATGGGCATGTGTTCCTAAAAACTTTATGTAAGTCAAACTATATTTTAAATGTACTAAGACATTCTCAATATAAAGAAATCTGGTATATATTTTTTCAGACATAAATATCTATTATAAAGCCATGATGACTAGATTCCAGGACACCAACAAGTTAATAATAGCCTCTTAAATTGTTTTCTAGAAAAAAAAGAATTTTAAAAAGAATTGTAAGGTACATCCCAATTTCAGAAACATTAACGTGGAGTAGGAGTGGGATTGGGATCCATCAAGAAATTGAGAATGCTGGTGACCACATAGAATAGAAAAAACAAGAGACACGGAGCTAGGGGCTTCTGTTTTGATCCTGTATCTACCTCTTGGGCAACAAACTTGACTCCCCTGGACCTCCAGCTTCTCGTGTATAGGATAAGGGTATAGAATTAGATGAGAGCTAAGGTCCCTGTCAGGGGCAAATTTAATTGGGATCTACATTTATTGATGTTTCTCTGGCTCAGTTCCTGAGAAGAGTTTCTTGGATAAAACTATCTGCTACCTGCTGTTTGTGCCTTTGTGAAGAGACGCTTTAATTTTCCTCCTGTTTCAAGTTTCCCAGTTGGGGTTTCAACTTTTGGAAATCAAAGGAAGATGGACCAGATAGCAGCAGCATCTTCCATCCCCCTCATTTTACCCCTGGCTTGGCAGAGCACCAGGGCACCAGAGCCACGGGGTAGGGGCTGACAGTGCAGGTGGAATGGGCAGAGGCAGCTAAGTGGGCAGAGGTGAGCACATGCTGCCCAGCTTTGGCCTCTGCTTCTCCATCCCAGGTGGAACAACCCACTGGTGGACCTGTAATGACCCTTGTCTACAGATGATACTCACTGTCATTTCCTTGCAGAGGAAGAAAAGCATGGGGTGGAGGGGGGTGTTCAAGAAGGAATAAACAAGTTGTTTTTGACTATTTACTTCCTGAAATGAGAAGTAAGATTTAATTGAGAGAGGTCAAAGATGGAAACGAAATGGGTAAATATGCTTATGCCTTCTCACGCCCCCATCATGGGGATTTTGAAGATTAAGTGTTGATATGAACCTGGCCTAGAGTTCCTTACCTCAGGGGAAGATCCAGTTTGGTGCCATACTTCTAGGGGGAGTAAGGTATTTTCCAAATTCCTTCTATTTCAAGTGATTATTATTTATGCAAAAGAAGTAGGTAGTTGGTTTCTTGTCGTTATCATGGCTGTGATTCAGTGGTGTGCTGGGAAATATGCAAACCCTTGATTTGCAACATTTGCCAGGGCTGACTTCCAGCCACCCTGACATGAGGGCACTGACCTTGAAGTTGAGGAGAGAGTCAGAACAAGCCAGCTCCAGCACATCACCACTTATTGTTAGTTCTTTTGCTTTATGTCAGACTGGAGGAAGTGCCAGATTGCAAGTTTTCTAAAATTATTTAAGCCTGCAGCTGCAAAAAAAAAAAAAGATACAGAAATTTTTAGTGTAGAAATCATTAATGTACAACTCAATGAATTTTCACAAACTTATCACACCTGTGTAATTAGCAAAAATCAAGAAACAATATTATCAGCCCATGCCCCACACCTCCCCGGAAGCCTTCCCCATGCCCCCTTTCAGCCAACAGCCCCACCCATCCCTGCCCAGGGTAACCAGTACCCTGCCTTGGAACAGCATGTTAATTTTGTCCGGTTTTGTGTTCCACATGAATGTACTCCGACAGCATGCCCTACAGCATGGCGTCTTTAGCTGATCTTTATGTTCATTGGCTTCATTCACATTGTTGTATGTAGTTTTAGATCATTCCTTCTCAATTGTTTTATAGTATTTTATTTAAGGGATATTCCACAATTTATACGTTCTATCATTGGTGGGCATTTGGGCAGTTTCCAGGTTTTGGCTATGATGAGTGGGGCAGCTGTACACACTATAGAACATGTCTTTTGGTGCCCAAATGTAAGCAGTTCTGTGGGTTATACCTCCAGGAGGGAGATTGCTGGGTCATGGAGTATGCACAAGCTCAGCCTTAGTACATGCCGCCAAACAGTGTTACCAAATGGTGGTGTCATAATACATTCCCCCGGTAGTACTCCTCATTGTCAGCAGCATTTGCTATGAATGGTTTTCACGTGAGCCATCCTGGTGGGTATACGGCAGCGCACGGAGTTGTGGTAACCAGTGGCGGTGAGCACATTTTCATACGTTTTCTGGTCCTCTGAATATCCTCTTTTATGTGGAGTCTAAGTAATTTGCCCACTTTTTCATTGAGTTGTCTGCCTTTTTCTTACTTGTGTTTTAGGTCTCTTTTTTTACCCATAAATACTAAAAAAAAAAAAAGCCTTAATTCTGAAATAAAATAAGCTGCTCTTCCCTGTGGGCCAAGGGTAACTAATTAGAAAAGATTTGCCCCCTCTGTTTCCTCGTGTAATTTTTTTCTCAACGTAGAGTTTCTCCTACACTGTACATTGCTCTTTATGAAGTCTCTATCAGATTTTGTGCTTATTTCATAGCTTCACTTAGAAATATTATAAAGCAATTTGGGGGGAAAGGGTTTTTTTTTTTTTTAAGAACAAACAGTGCAAATGCAAATGCATTTTCAAAAGCGAACAATTCTTTCTTAAATGCAAGTAAGAGCTGTTCAAATAGTCTGTAAGAAAAAAAATAAATTGAAGCCTCAATTACCTCTAAAAAGCAATTCTGATTTCATATTAAATATGAATTTTAAAAGTTTCCAGAGGTAAGACTTCATTTTCCTTTCTATTATCTCAATAGAAAAACCTTGTTGCTTATCTGTAAGTCCTTTTTTAAAAAACCATGCTCATTAAAAATTGAATTCCTCCTATGTATTGTGTGAGCTGTCTTATTTTTTAAATCCTTATTTAGATATGGGAGTGCAATCTATTCATCAAAAACTGATTCTATGGCAAGAATATAGAAAATGTTAAAGAATGGTTCACTATTTCAGAAATTAAGGAACTTTCCTTGGATGACCGAATGTGGGTCAAACATACCAAACAGTTTCTTCATAGAAGTCTAACTGCTTTACCTCCTTCATTATTCTTTCTCATATAACAAAATAGAATAAAGTATTAAGACTACTATTTCAGGAGAGTTAAGTCTCCCCATGAAGAAGGGAAAAGAAATTTCCTGAGATGTTCCAGAAAGAATTGGGGATATCTTCAAAACCACCTGAAGGCTCAGGCAGATTGCCGCATAGGCTAGGCCTGACTGGTCCTGCCATGTGTGTCTTTTCACTGCACATAGCATGGACAGCCCAGAGCAAAACTGGGAAGAAGGGAAAATTTCCCTTCTGTGCATTCTGCTTCTCTCGTCCCTGTGCTGTCCCTTCATGGTGCTTCCTCACATTACTGAGACCAGGATTGGCAAATATAAAGCACCTTGCCACCCCTCTGTTCTGGCCCATGGCAACCATCATCGTCAGTCGTGGCCCTTTTCCCAGTGAGTCCAGGTGTAACCCAAATGCAGCTCAGAATTCTTAACACAGCACACTGAGAGACCTGTACCAATCCATCAGAGGGGGCATTTAAGATGGTATCTACTTGGGGTGTATGGGTGGCTCAGTCAGTTAAGCAATAAATAAGTTGGTTTTGGTTCAGGTCATAATCTCGGGGTTGTGAGATCGAGCCCCGCATGGGGCTCTGCACTGAGTGCAGTGTTTGCTTGAGATTCTCTCCCTCTCCCTCCCCCTCTGCTGCCCCCCCCACTTGCATGAGCACACACTCTCTCTCTCAAATAAATAAATAAAAATCTTTTAAAAAATTTTAAAAAGATGATATCTACTTGCCATCACTTTCTTAGGCAATATGACTCTTACTCCATCTTTTGCAGCAGCCCCAAAGTGTAAATGTATTACTTTTCCCAAGATTATTTACATTACCTTATATGATGGTTCTTATTGTCTGAATCTCTGACTCATCATTTTCTATCCTGGTTCTGGACATCTTCCATCTCAACCAAAAAAAAAAAAAAGCCTAGGATTATGAGTCAAATGCCTAAAGGGACCAGATGATACAGGCAAGGTTTTCATATTTAGTCAAGGACAGCAGTAGCCTTCACCTTCAGAAAGAAATACACTGTCCCATCTTTCAAGTAACATATGGCCTTTAGTCTACCTTTGGTTTATCCACTTTTGAAAAAGGTATACAGTTTATTCTCATTATTCAAGGTACTTATATTGTATAGAACATTGAACATTGAATTAGTGAATACTGAACCATTGCTCCTGTGGAAATTTAGGGTTAGGTTCCTGTGAGTTCTGGTCACATTTTTGACAATGATCAATATATAACCTTGTCTTATGTGCTTTTCTATTTATAGATTCCTTGTTTAATACATATTGTTAATTGGTTATCATTGAACTTCTGGCCAACAGCACTATGACTCACACCTGAACGAAGCTTATCTAACACATATGTTTTCTCCATAAGGCACATCACAGCCTTCTTGCACTTAGGAACATCAGACAAAATTTAAACACTACACTTGGAGGTCATATTAAATAGCAAGATCACCAACAAAGCATATAAATGCAAAAACCATAGCACTAAATATACATGAAAAGGACAGTTGTTTGTAAGTATGAGAGTTGACAGAAGAAGGCAGGGCATCTACCTCAGGTAGGATGTGTACATTGGACCACTCAGATTTTTTCACTGCTCTGTACATGAATGACCATGAAAGTATTGTGAGTATTGATTTTCAGGTTACAAATGAATTTTAGGAAGTAGGCAAATGTACCAATGTGGAATCTGCGAATAATAAGGATCGATTGCATCATTGCACCATGAGGAAAATAATAGTAGGAAACACAAAGACAAATGGTGTCTGAGTTTGGTCTCCATGGTAAGAGAGAAAATGGGAGTCATGAGGCTGGCAAACCGAGGAAGGCGCAGTCAGTTACAGTCAGATATCATCCAGGAAAAATTGGGAGCCAGAGTTGGCACATCTTCCAAGAGAAGCCTGCCATCTGGATCATTTTAATGTGAACACTCCTGGTTTTAGATGTTGATTTAAATTAAAAACAACAGCACCATAGAACAAACTAAACACATCTCCTTATCTTGTCTGACTTGCCTGAGGGCCTCAGGTTTACAAATGTGTCCCTGTAGTCTGGAGCAGAGTTTCTCAATCTCAGCACTATTGACATTTTGGGCTGGGTAATTCTTTGTCGGAAGGTGGATGTCCTATGCTTTGTAGGACTTTGACAGCATCCCTGACCTCCGCTGTCTAGATGCCAATAGTGTATCTGTCTCACCACCTACCCCCAAGCTGTGACAACCAAAAATGCCTCCAGATATTGCCAAATAGGCCCATAGGAGCCAAAATCACCCCCAGCTGAGAAACACTGGTCTAGACTGAGACAGATGGACCATATAAAGGCACTTTTTTTTTTTTTAAAGATTTTTTATTTATTTGAGAGAGAGAGTGAGAGACAGCACAAGAGGGAAGAGGGTCAGAGGGAGAAGCAGACCCCCTGCTGAGCAGGGAGCCCGATGCGGGACTCGATCCCGGGACTCCAGGATCATGACCTGAGCCGAAGGCAGTCGCTTAACCAACTGAGCCACCCAGGCACCCTATAAAGGCACTTCTGACTCAACTTTTTTTGTTCCTGAGACTGCCACTTTCCTGATTATCCTGGCCTAAATCCTCCAAATACTTGGATATCTCCCTTTCTCATATGGATTCCATTTCTAAACCTAGCAGTTCTTACATTCAACTCTCCCTTTATTACAAAAATCCTTACCTCAATCCCCTATGTCCTCCCATCTAGACTACTGAAATAGTCTCCTAATGGGGCACAATACCCTAGTCCACCCTTTCTATATTCCATCAGACCATCACTCCTAATTAATATTCCAAAACACTGTTTTTTTTTTAATTTATCATGTTGTTAACTTCATACCATTCCAGCCCTCATCGAAAATGTTAAACAGTGCTTCTTTTAACGGAAATCATTGCTAAGCACCCAACAACTCCTGTAAGAGCTTATCAGAAAAGGCATGGAAATATGGCAGTAGAATCAACAGGGGTTCTAGAATGCCAGGAACCCTGGACTAAGCCTTGGCTCCATCACAAGCTAGCTTCTTCTTCTTTTTATTTTATTTTATTTATTTATTTAACAGAGAGATAGAGAGAGAGCACAAGTAGTCAGAGTGGCAGGCAGAGGGAGAGGGAGAAGCAGGCTCTCCGCTGAGCAGTGAGCCCAATGCGGGGCTCAGTCCCAGGGCCCTGGGATCATGACCTGAGCTGAAGGCAGACACTTAACCGACTGAGCCACTCAGGGGCCCCTGGGCTAGCTTCTTCTAATTCCTCCTCTTCTAATTCTACCCAACTTCCCATCCTTTCTATCCCTCTCAACTCACAACCCACCCGTGGTGGTAGAACAGTGACTGGCTAAGTGCTTGGGTTTCGAGATATGCAAACTAGGGTTAAAATTCTCAAGAAGTTCATTAACCTTTCTGAGTCTCATTTTTGTCATCTGTAAAATGGGAATTAAACATAATACATACCAGGTTGTTATGAGACTTAACTAATATTTTCCATGTAAAATACTATAAGCCCATTATAGGCACACAGGAAGCTCTTAATAAATGTCACATGGTATTTATTCTTATTGTACCTTCCTCTTGTGAGATCTTATTAATCTTACCACTTATGCTGCCTATTTGACATCTCACATATATTGACTTATTTTATGTATATGTGCGCATACATGCATGTACACACACACATATACACATAAACTCTCCTTATTTATTTTTTTAAGTAGGCTCCACATCCAGTGTGGAGCCCAATGCAGGGCTTGAACTCACGACCTGAGATCAAGACCTGAGCTGAGATCAAGAGTTGGATGCTTAACTGACTGATCCACCCAGGCGCCCTTAAACTCTCTTTATTTTTTTAACTAGAGTTGTGCTTATTGGGGGTCAGAACCCTGTGTTTACTTCTTCTTAATCCTCATGATCCTAGCATAGTGCTAAAAAAATAGCTGACCCTCAGTAAATACTAGTCCAGCTCTCAAGGTGGGGTCTTTAGACCATCTGCTGGGAACTTGTTAAAAATGCAAATTCTTGGGTGTCACTCCAGACTTATGCTTCAGAAATTCTGGAAGTGGGGCCCAGCAAACTGTATTTTAACAAGCCCTCTAGGTGATTTTGATGTACAATAAATTCTGATTATCACTTAAACTTCAACTCATTTACTCAGCAAGTATTGAACACCTACCATTGTCAGTAACTTTTAGGAATTGGGGAGACAGCAATAAATAAGAGTATCTCTGCTGTCATGAGGCTTACATTCTGTTGGAAGAAAGAGACATAACACAAACTCAAATAAATAATATATTTTCAGATAAGGGCAGGTGCTAAGAATAAAATAAAATAGTAAAATGAGATGGAGAGCAATTGGAAAGAGGCAGTGAATAAGGAATGGTTTGTGCCTAGTTTTGGTTGCTCTCCAATGCCTTCAAATACCTTTTTTTCTTTTTTTTTTTAAGATTTTATTTAGAGTGTGTGTGTGTATGCGTGTGCACGCTTGCGCGTGCGCGCACAAGCAGGAGGAGGGGCAGAAGGAGAAGGAGAATATCAAGCATCCTCTGTGCTGAGCACGGAGCCTGATGCAGGGCTCGATTTCAGGACACTGACATCATGACCTGAGCCGAAATCCAGAGTTGGACACTCAACCGACTGAGCTACCCAGGTGCCCCTCAAATACTTTTTAAATACACATTTTTCCTGTGGTTTATAACTGATACTTGTACAAGGGTTATTTCAATAAAAGCTATTCCACAATTAGCAAAGCTGGCAATTCTATTGGTTTTGTTTTTTTTAATGCAATTGCTGGCATACAAACAAAAATTGAGACATATGAAGAATCAAGAAAACATGACCACGGTCAAGACAGGAAGCAGTCAACATAGCAGACACAAAGATGGCACAGATACTAACATCATCAGGGATTTCAAAATAAGTATGATAAGCATATTACAAGATTTAGTAGAAAAGTTGGATAACATACACAAACAGATGAGTAATTTCAGCAGAGAGAGGGAAACCATAAAAAATATATATAAATATTGGAAATGGAAAGTACTGTTATCGTAAGTGAAGGATTTATTAACTGGACTTAATAACAGACTAGACAGTAGAAGAACCAGTGAACCCGAAGAAGTAATCATCTGAACTATAACACTAAGAGGAAAAATAAGGGAAAGCAAACAAACACACGAAAATCCAAAACAGAGGGTCTGAAATTTGTGGAATAATATTATATGACCTAACATACATATTGCCAAGCCCCAGAATAGTGGAGAAGGGGAATGCAACAGAAGAAATATTTGGAGAGATAATGCCTGTGAATTTCCCAAATTTGAAGAGTTGTTTCAACCCATGGATCCAAAAAGACTAACAGAAGCCTAAGTAGGATAAATGATGCTAAAACAACTGGCTACTGTATGCAAAAATAAATTAGATAGATAGATGATTGATAGATAGATAGATAGATAGATAGATAGATAGATAGATAGATAAAAACAATGCAAACCTAAAGTCTTATATCAATCTATATACAAACAATAATTTGAATTGAATCATAGACCTAACAGTATACATTAGAATCGTAAAGCTGCTAAAAGACATAGGAGAATGTATAGTCAGTTTGGAAAGAGCAAAAATTTCTTAGAGAGGACACAAAAAGTGTTAACCATAAAGGAAAAAAATATATAAATTAACTTCATCAAAATTTTGAAATTCTTACAAATCAAAAGGCACCAAGACACAGACTAGGAAAAAATAAAATGTGTGTCAAAGAACTTGAATCTGGCATATATATTACTGTAATAAAAAACAAACAATCCAATTTAAAAATGACAAGACTTGAGGGAGATATAGATTTCCAGTTATGGAAGGAATAAGTCACAGTAATAAAAGGCACGGCATAATGAATACAGCCAACAACATTGTAAAAGCGTTGTAATGGGACAGATGTTAGGTACACTTGTGGTGAACACAGCATAATGTACAAGCTTATTAAATCACTAAGCTGTACACCAGAAACTAGTGTAACATTGTGTGTCAACTATACTCAAATAAAAATGATAATAGTTGAGCAGACACTTTACAAAAGAAATAGGAATGGCAAGCTCACAAAAAGGTGTTCAACATCATTAATCATTCAAGTAAGTGTGAATTAAAACCACAGTAAGATACCATTTTATATTATACATTAAATTTTCTGTCATATTTATATAATTTTTTATTAAAAGACTAACAATACCAAATATTAACAACATTATGAAGCAACTAGAACTTTCATCCACTGCTGGTAGAAGAATAACTTGACTTTTGGAAAACTGGCTAATTTCTTGTAAAGTTAACCATTTATCTATGCTATGAATCAACAGTACTACTCTTAGGTAATTACCCAAGAGAAACATATGTCCGCAAAAGGCTTGTACAAGAATGTTCATGGTAGTCATACTCCTAATAGCTTAAAACTGTAAACAACTCAAATATCTATAAATAGGACCATAGATAGACAAATTGTGGAAAATCTACATAATGGAATGCTACTCAGCAATACAAAGGGATGAACTCGTGGTACATGTGAATGAATCTCAAAAACTTTATGTTGAGTAAAAGCAGTTGACACAAAAGAACACATACTGTATGGTTCTATAAAAATAGAAAAAGTATGATATATGCAGAGAATGCTATGATGTTGACCTCAGAGTACTGAGGGGGTAAAGAGGTCAACTAGATAGTAACAGGAAGATGGGCCAATATAGGGTAGTCTAAGGGAGTGAGAATTGACCAAACAAAATAATAGTATTTAGATTCTTGATAGATAAATAATATGATGAAAATGTTTCTGAATAAGTGCAGTTTGACTTACAGAATGAAGAAACAGAAAGGTAGAAAACCCATCACAAATTCTGATGTGTTCTAGGCAGGAGGAGGTGATTCTTCTGTGTATTCTGCTTTGATGGAATTCTTTTTGAATGAAAGGCCTATAAAAATCTTCAAGTTATGATAAAACATTTCTTTTACAAAATTTATTTCATATTTTCCACTTACTGTGTTATTTGGAACCTGGTTTTATGGCTTTGCCAGTAACCGATATTCTACAGAAGCTACATTGAAGGTTTAGATATTCAAAGCCATAGTAAAGGAATAGGGCTGTATTTTTTTCCCATTCTGTTCATTGTGCCCCCAATTCTATGCCTCCAATTTGAATATTGGTGAACAAAATTAAAAGTAAATGTTGAAAAATATATCATGTGGGGTACCTGGGTGGCTCAGTTGGTTAAGTATCTGACTCTTGGTTTTGGTTCAGGTCATGATCTCATGGGTCAGGATCTCAGCCCACTTGCGGGCTCCATGCTCAGCAGGGAGTTGGCTTGATTCTTTCCCTCTTCCTCTCCCCCTCCTCATGCTTTGTCTGTCTCTCTCTTTCTCTCTCTGTCTCTCTCTCTCTGTCTCTCTCTCTGGGATAAATAAATACATCTTAAAAAAAAAGAAAAGAAAAATACGTCGTGTGTATTTTTAACAGATAGCCTGTATTTTCTATTAATAATGAGGGCACCTGGGTAACTGCTATGCTCTGCTCTGCCACAATGGCTGTTTCTGTAGAAATTAATTCCAAAGTCCTGTGGTAACCATGGTAACATGAGGCAAAGTTGTAGAAGTGGTGTTTAGGGAAAATGAAAAATCTGCCCTTCCTCTGCTCTCTGATCTTCTATGTTCCACTGTTTTTCTCCTTGGAGGAAAGAGTTGATTTCCCAAGAACCACCATGGGGAGGAGGCAGGGATTTGTGCTGATATTAGGCTGGTCCTAGGCCTGGCCAACTAAGCCTCCAATTCATCAGTTCTTTCTTTACGGACATATTCTGACCTGCCCTAGAGAACATGGAGAACTGTGTAGTCAGCCCAAGGGTTCCTGAATCCTTGTGTATTACTACAGTCTCTGAAGGAAAATGCAAATGATCCCAAGAGAATTCTTCCTTATATGTGGAGAGCTAAGAATATAACCTATTTCAGCTTCTGAATCAGCAATATTTTTCTTATTCTTCAAGCATCTTATAACAAATCCCATCCAAAATCCTCAGGACATTTGTCATTCTGACTTGGTGTGAGAAAGACACACCACATGCAGCTGACTTGAAGTGGCTTCCACAAGATAGAAATTTCTTTCTTTCAGGTAAGAGTCTGAGCTGAGTGTATCTGTTCTGCTGAAGCAGTCATTGGGAATGCAGGTGCCTTTGGTCTTGTTGCCATCCTCCTTGTGTCTCAGCTTGGCTCACCACCCTACCTGCATTCTCACCACCGCAATGGGAAAAGGCAAAAGGAGGGCACGTTCTGGAGGATGCTTTCCCCTCACATCAAGTGGCCAGAGTTTTTCTAGGACCACACTCAGCAGCAAGAGGGGCTAAGAAATGCAGTCTTTATTCTGGTAGAGAGGATTTACACGAAGCTGAATCGATAACCTAACTAATACATATATGATCTCAGTTGGTCTTCCCAACCAGTAACGTTGAAGGAGTAGGCAAGGCAGAAATAACTCTTTCCTTTCTGCGGGTGCCAGGCTCCCAGCCCCTGCATATTCACTCAGGAGTACTCAGGTATTAAGTAGTTATGTCTAGATTAGACTCTGGTTTGAGCTCCGAGTTCCAGTGCATGACCATGTTGTGCTGTAAGGCTGGGACATTCTCAGGCTACTGTGCTAGCCAAGGTCCCTGGATTACCAGAGGCTTTTTTTTTTTTTAATTTTCACTTGTTTTTCAGTCTCTTTACTGACAGACTCTCAGCTGTTGCCTCTTCTGTAATCTTTTTATAGAAGTGTTACCTTCAATAAGTTGTAGACTTAGAAAGTAAATAAACAAGGTTGTTAGAATTTAATTTAAAATCATAGTAAATCGGCTTGGCATCAGAGCCCAAAGTTCTCTCCTTTGAGTAAATTATCTTTAATTGGTCCTTAGTGGATGAACTTGGGTATCAACTTGGCTCCTCAGGCATCATTTCCACTGACCTCTTCTTCCTTACTTCAATTCCAGAGAGAAGGTTTAGTCTTATACAAATGTTTTGGTCTCAAAAGAATTTTTTAACTTATAGATTTTGAAAGCTTGGCCTATTTTTTAAGTCAATAGAGTACATTACTAGAAGAAAGATGAATAAATCAGATTAAAAGATCATGATTTTGATTTTATAACAAAAATAAAACATGATTTTCTTACCTTCTGAAAACTGCCAATGTACAATGCTACTCTGCCTGTGGATGTCATATTTTTAGTGTGTCAAACAGTAGATAGGCAGATTTTAAAGGTGAAAAAAAATCTAAGAAAATTTTTCAAAAATAACAAAGCGGTCTTTTAAATTGAGTGTTTTATTTTAGCAGATACAGTATTACTATAAAAGGGAAGCTCTTTTTAATAATATTAATTGTGATGACTTCAAGAAAACAAATCCTTTCATCCATAAGAGGAAATAGTATGACTTTCATTATAATCATCATCACTGAAGATAACTAAAGGAATATTTAATTTGTAAACATTTGTAAATTTCTTTGGGTTATTTTCGAAGACAGAAACATTTTAATTCTGTAAAAAGAGAAACACTCCTGATAATTAGGCAGTATTAGAACAATTCATTAGCTAAGTAATTGCTGTCATGGCCCCCCAAGTAATTTGCTTCCCATTGAAAGTGTGAGCAGCAATTTCTACCAAAGGGTGATGGGGTTTTTAGAGTATGGCATCAGTAGTGATGCGGATAGAATATGTCTGACACCTCATGCTGCCTACCCAAATGCTCCAGAAGGTAAAAGGCTCCGGAATGGTTGTGTTAATGAATGTGAGATGGGTTCATTATTCATTCTCTTATCTGATAGGCAGAAGCTAAGCCATGCCATGCCAGATGAATGTTAACAGGTACAAGATATTGCCTTGAATCTCTCACCTTAATAAATATTCGCTTCCTGATCCCAGAAGCAGGACACACTGACCTTTGATTTGAAGGAGGTAAGGGAGAAGCTTGGGCAAATTGTATTCCATATGACAGGACAGCAATGATAGAGGAAACAAAGAAATGAAAAGAAAATAACCGGTTGCCACAAAAATCAAGATCTTGGACCAGTTGCAGTTAAGATCCCAGAATTGTGAAATTGGAAAGAAGGATAATGGCATAAAAAAGCAAAATACTGCAATAGCCTTTTTTGATGGTTTGCTGAGCTGTGGATCCAAACAAACTGCCTGGGTTGTCTGTTTTGTATTCAGAGTGCTTTGCTCTCTGATGGATAGCTTGCTGTGCACATGTGAGGTGACATTTCCAAGCTGCCTGAAAAATGTTAGACTCATTTGTTTAATGTCAAAGTTTTATATGTGAGATTATGAGATCTAGGATTTAGAGTGTGGCATGTCTGGTGTTGGTAATTATTTCATGATGAGTTTGTTTATTGTTTACTGTTAGAGATTCAGCTTTGGATTTAGGTAGGATGGTTGCAAACTATGCATTTGTATTGAATTAATGTATTACGTGCTGGACTGAAGGCTAACAAAGAATTTGATATTTTTTAAATAGTTAAAACCTAAAAAATGCCAATTAATGTTTTTCAGGCCATTGCATGGTAAAGATTCACTAACTATAAAACTGATTTCTAATTAGAGAGGTTTTAATACTTCTGGAATCTTCTAACTTCTTAGCTGGATCAAGGACTATGAATGCATAAGCATAATTTTTGCCTCATTGTAAAGATTTGCTTTTCCATATCTGCAATAAATAGAAGTGAACAAAACATCAGAGACCTGAAAGGAGTATTGAGTAGTGAGGTGGGATTTTGAACATACAATTTATAATTTATACATCCTAATGTATAATTTATGCATACCAATGAAAGTTATCCCCTAAGGCAGAGGAGTACCATAATTAAGCTTTTCAGGATTGTCTAAAACTATTTATTTATGAATAATAGTTGAATTCTCATGAATTTATGTATCTAGTAAAAGTTAAATATTACAATTTCAAATTTGTACCAGTTATATTGTATTCATTGATTCTAAGATGTACATTCTATTAGCTTCCTAGCCCTGCTATAACAAATTATACAAACTTAGTGGCTTGAACCCACACAAATATATAATCTTTTATAGTTCTCTAGGTTAGAAGTCTGATACAGGTCTCTCTGCGCTGAAGTCCAGGTGGCAGCAGGGCTGCATTCCTTTCTAAAGGCTATAGGGGAAATCCATTTGTTTGCCTTTTCTAGCTTCTAAAGGCCATTCACATTTCTGACTCATAGCCCTTTCCTCTAACTTCAAAGCTAGCAACATTTCTTCTTTCTAACCATTCTTCTGTAATCACAGCTCCCTCTGACATTTCTACCCATCTTCCATTTTAAGAACCCTTGTGATTACATTGTGATTATGATCCGGGATAATCTCCCCATCTGCTGATTAGCAACCTTAAATCCATCTGCAACCTTAATTTCCTTTTGCCATGTAACCTAACATATTCATGCATTCTAGGGATCCAGATGTGGACATACTTGGGGGCCGTTGTTCTGCCTACCACATCTTATTTTTCACATTTTATCATCTCTACGAACAGGGTACATCTTACAATCAATGTGGTAAGAAGATATTGCTTCTTAGTTTAATTGGCAATTCTTTTATTTCTTATCAGAACATAAAATAATGATGTTTCTTACAATTGATGGCATTTAGACTTAATGAAATAACTTACTGTAGCTTCACAGTAATAAACCAAATCAGTGTAAGTAAGATTCAATTCTTTCTCTTCTGTGTGAGTCATAAGTCATACTCTCAGAATGATGTCAAAATGATTTCTAGAGGGCGCCTGGGTGGCTCAGTTGGTTAAGCGACTGCCTTCAGCTCAGGTCATGATCCTGGAGTCCCTGGATTGAGTCCCGCATCGGGCTTCCTGCTCGGCAGGGAGTCTGCTTCGTCCTCTGACCCTATCCCCTCTCAGGTGTTCTCCCTCTCTCATTCTCTCTCTCTCAAATAAATAAATAAAATCTTTAAAAAAAATGATTTCTAGAGAAAGATGAATAAATTCTGTGATCATCTCTGGATTTCGGTTACCAAATTTTAAAATAATGAATTTTTAGAATTATTCAGGTTGGCCATTCATCTATCTTTAGAGATGGTAGCTGATTAAATCAACAATTTCCTTTGTTAAAGATTATAAGATAGCTGAACCTTATAGGCTCTTCCTTGACTGTAAATATTTCCTTTACATTTTATAGTCTTTATGTTTGGATGATAATGTAACCCCTACCATCCATAAGAATACCTGTTCTGATCAGTTGTGTGTCTGAGGCACTCCCAAAGAGCATGAAGTGTGCACTACAAACTGAGTGTTGAATGAACTTTTCCACATTTGAATTGAAGCGTCTCCTGTTGTCAGTGTGCACTGTGTATCACTTCCCCATCATCTCACACACACACACACACACACACACACACACACACACACCCATACCCCTCCAGAAAGACTCAACTCTTTTTAAAAGAAAGTACTGAGAGAAGCAGAGGATTACCCTTAAGACCTTGGGAGCAGATGAGTATTTATTAACTTGACTCATCCTAGGACTCTTAGCAGTCTGATAAATACTAAGAGAGTACCTAAAATAAGCTTATCTTATCATTAATAAAACATTTCAGAAATATGAAGTAGCATTGCTTTGTGCAAGGCGTTTTTCAAGATCTTTTTTGATTCTGAGTTTTGTTTTCTTTTTTTTTTTTGCTCGAAAGATACTAAAATGACATGTTCCATCTGTCAGTGTCAGAAATGAGGTATGGGGCTTGTATGGTGCACCAGTAAGTGGTGTGACCTGCCCAACCCTAACCCTCCACAGGTGGAGTTTATAGGCAATAGTGTCTGTTTCTGGAGTCTAAAATGAGGGCTGAAGAAATCTACTTATGTAACAGAGTCTGAGTGCGTTGTGGCAGCAACTAAACTGAGTGTCGCAATCTTGGCAACCTCTCTGCCTACACCAAAACTCCTACTTTGAAATCAAGGACTCATATCATTGAAGAGTGATGATATGTCAGTTCAATGGTGTGCTTCAGGCAATCCAAATCATTGTCTCCTTCCCATTCAGAATCAAATCTATAGGGATTAAATACAAATTAAATGTTGCTAATAGCAACAGTGGCCAAAATACTAAAGGATGAGGCTGTTGATGATCACATTTAATTCCCAGGAGAAAAGGAATTCCAGCAGACACACAATAGGGGGTAAAAATGTTTTGAGGAGTTGTTATTAACTAAAAAGTAATTTCTAATCTTGTTTACAGACCTTGGCTCTTTTGTGATTTTTCAAGGGTCTCTTCAAGTGTTAGGGAGTTGGCAGTTTGCTTTACAGGATTTATAGGTCTTTTTTTCACCATATTAATGATTGTGGAAAAATATATGTTGTAAGAATTAATTTAATGCCAAGCCAGATAAGGATATTAGTAGAATTCAGTAGCTGGATCATTGTGACTATCATATAAAAGACTTTAAGTATGGATTGTCTGACTGCCATCTTTTTCTTCAGGGAGCCCACGTTTATACCTCACTAACAATCCAAGTTTAGGGTGATTTAGCTCTTTGCATTATACTTCTCTGCCAAGTACACCCCACTAGCAAATTAAGTGAATGCATCTCTTCCTGGGTGCTTTGTGTAAAAATCTCTGATCTTCCAATCCCAATGTGCAACAGAGACCTGCCAGGCAAGATTTGCCTGCCCCCACCCCACCCAACCCAAATTCCTCTTTGATCTTTTCTCCACAGTGGTGGTTTGGCTAAGAGCATCATGTTCCTCTGAGTGGCGTTGGGCAGGACACTGAGGGATGGGTTGAGATAAGAATAACTGAGAGAAGGACAGGGAGCCAAGAGGAGTGAAGGAAGAAATAGAGCTGGAGAGAGAGAGACATTAAAGAGAGAACAAGGATGGAAGAGAAGAAATAAAGAAATAGGAGGAAAGAGAAGAAATACATAAAATTTTTAGGGACAAAGAGGGTTTCCTTTGTTATCTGGTTATGATCATTTTTTTAAACTGGTAAATCAGAGCATATCAATTCCTCACTAAAAATACTCCAATGACTTTCCATCAAACTTAAAATTAAATCCAAGATCCTTACCATAATCTACAAAGCTTTACATGATCTTACTCTTAGGCACCACTTGGTAACTAAAAACAATTCATTATCTCTCACAGTTTCTGTGGGTCAGGAATCAGGAGTGGCCTGTAATTCTGGCTGAGAGTCTCTCCTGAGATTGCAGTCAGTTGTTATCTGGTGCCAAAGGCATCGTAAGATTTGGGTAGGGTTGGAGAATCCATTCCCAAGGAGGCTCATGCATATGGCTAACAAGTTAGTGCTGGCTGTTTACACAAAGCTTCTGTTCATCTCCACATAGGTCCCTCCAGGTAGGCCAGGCTCCCTTACAAGCTGGCAGCTGAGTTCCAGTGGTAAGCATCTATGGAAAGAAAGAGGAAAGGAAAAGGGAAAAGAGAGAGGGAGGGAGGAGAGAAGGGGGGAGGGGGGAGATGGAGAGGAAGAGAGAGAACAAGAGGGAGAGAGAGAGATTGAGATTGGAAACCAGGCAGAAGTTTTCCCTTTTTCATGAGCCTTGGAAGGTCCATAAGATCACCTCTGTCATACTCCAAGAGCCTCTCCAGACTCCATGGATTCCTTCTCTTGGAGGATCATATTGTTCGAAGTATATCTAGGAAGAGATAAACACATAGATATGGCCAACTTTAGAAAAAATAGTCTTCCAGGGGGAAGATTTCCTATGGTTAAGTGGTTATAACTCTTTTATATAACTGGTAAATCAGATCATATCAATCTCTCCAATGGCTTCTTATCAATTACTTCCAAAATTTCTTACCTACAAAGCCTTATATGACCTACAAAGCCTTACTTCGGAGTGAACCCCTTTCCTACCACACCCTACCCCCTTCCAGCCACTCTCTTTTCACCACTTCTCACACTTATCAAGCTCATTCCATCTGCCTGGATTAGTTTTTCTCCCAGATATTCACATGATTTACTTTCTTGCTTCATTCAGGTTTCTGATTAAAAGGTGCCTTTTGAGAAAAGTTTCCCAGTGACCCCACACTACCTAGTGTGCTCACACACACAGTCTTTCTTTCTCTCTCCCTCCCTTTCCCCTTACCCTGCTCTATTTTTCTTCAAGGCACCTATCACTAAAGGAAAGAACTCGTTTTGTTCAGTGCATGAAACAGCGTCCACCCCAGAGTAAGTGCTCAGTGTGTGTGCGTGTGTGTGTGTGTTGAATGAGTGGATGAAGAAACAAACTGATGGTAACTCTTTCTGAAGGCCATTCCCAGGTGGCTCTGACCAGCGGTGGAAGCACTGCTGTGAATATGTCTGGGAGGATTAGGCAGGGCAGGACTCCAATGCATGCACAGATTCTAGCTGCCAAGAAGCATTGACATTACTGCAACTCATAATGGGACCTGCTATCATCTTTTCAATCTCGATGAATGAATAAGAAAGGCCCATAATGGCACTCACATAAACTATGTTAATGCAAATAAGACAAAGATGGGATGACTTTTAATCTGTGGGTTCAGAATCCAACCCAGCAATTTGTTTTTGAATTTGTTCGTCATTTATGCCAAAATCAACAGTCTTTGAGGCTTTTTGAAATGGTGGAGTGCTATCTTAATGATGCTATATCAAAGGATTAAAACTTCAGGGTAAATAGAATTCTATAATAGATTTTAAAGGCAGGCTTGCCTTGCATATCACTGGGTCCAAGGCAAATTGTCCTGCTAATGAGATGATAGGTCAGACCTTTTCTGAAAGCCAGCAGCATACAATCAAGATTAATGCCCATGCTTGCTAATTTAAGAAATTTAGCAACAACTTCATCAGCGATGGCTGTGCTTGCTCTGGGATGCAGAGAAAGCACCAAGGCATCTCTGGACCATGTCTCCTCACTGCCCCGCTATAGCCATGCTGAACTGCTCACCATTCCTGGCCAAGCCAGGCCATCTTACACCTCCATGCCTTTGCTCACTGTGTTCCCTGTTTGGGGAATGCTACAACTATTGAGCTTACCTCCTCTCTGAAGCCTCTCTTAACCCACACTCACTTCAAAGTGGAACCAGTTACTTCCTTCTCTTGACTTCACAGTACCCTGTACTCACACTTCTCACAGAACTATAACACTTTTTTACATTTAATATTTTGCATGCCTGCCCTTTCCTGGATCACCAGTATCTTGAAGGCAGAGTCTGGGTCTTATTGGTCTTGTTGTATCTCCACCAAGAAGCCAATGATTTTTGCATAGGACACATTCAACAGGAAGATTTGCTAGATAGATAGATAGATAGATAGATAGATAATAGATAGATAGACAGGCAGACAAATGTGTGAACCTTCTTAACAGTGCTCTACTAAGAAGGGTCTTGAAAGCATGAGAGAAGACTTACTCATCCTGATATCCTACTCCCTGGAGAAAAGGGTTGGGGGCTCTCTTCCTAGACTGGCATAATGAATCCAGCTCCTGTCTAGAAGACCTGTGAGATGAGAATTCTCAGGACTGGCCTTCAGGGCCAGAGCTGCGTGGTATTCAGCACAGCCTCTACATCACACACAGCTGAACGTTCACGAGGCAAAGACTGCCCATTGCAGTGATTCTTCGTACGCTGCCAACAACCATTTTAATTCCGAAAACCTTGGCACTGCACAACAATTGGGGAATTTAATTCGGTACAGCTAGATATTCATTGTTCTAAACTTAACAACAGCATCTTGTGGGAGTAAAATTTAGGAAATAGCATCTTGGAACAACTATTAATCAGGAAGGAAAATGTTACCTTTGGGTGCCCGAATGAAGGCGTATACTGCATGGTTATAACATTGGCTTAGGGGATTTTTTAAAATAATAAATTACATAAGAATATATATACTCAGAGTGTTCTTTTATGTTAGGGGTTTTTAATTAGAATAAAATATAACTTTTTATTAAAGACTATATATTTCCATTGAAAATATTTTTTTAAAGATTTTATTTATTTATTTGACAGAGAGAGACACAGCGAGAGAGGGAACACAAGCAGGGGGAGTGGGAGAGGGAGAAGCAGGCTTCCCGCAAAGCAGGGACCCTGATGAGGGGCTCGATCCCAGGACCCTGGGATCATGACCTGAGCCCAAGGCAAACGCTTAACGACTGAGCCACCCAGATGCCCTGAAAATATTTTTTATATAAAATATAAAAGCTATATATTTCCATTGAAAGTGGTGTTCTTGTTCTCTAAGATGTGTTGTGTTATTCTCACTTGGGGGAAAAAAAAGACTCTCTCAGATTCACCGATAACATTTGGTTGATACCCTTCTTTGGCCATTTTTCTTACCAGAGACAGATCATATGTGCAAGTCTTTCCTGTACTACACCATACATCCCTTGAGTATGTGCCTTATCCTGTTTGTCTTTGTACAGCAGGGCCTAGACCAGTGCCTTGCACATGTTAGGTGCACCATGAATATTTTAATTAATTACCCATCAAATAACTTGCTGCAGAGTGTTCATTGTTCTCTCTTGCTTCCTAACTTTGCGACACCTCTGATGATAAATCAGTCCCATGATTTCATTATCCTACAGAATGGTTTCCTTAGCATTATGTTCATTTCTCAGTAGTCAACCATTGCATAATGCACCCGTTCTGGCTGTCAAGGAGGTCCAGTGAAATACACAGCCATAGAAGAATGAGTGCATGTAAAAAAAGAAAGAAAGAAAGAAAGAAACAAAGAAAGAAAGAAAGAGAAAGAAAGAAAGAAAGAAAGTGCATGGATGGATGAAGGTGCTGTCAGAGTGCGGACTGATGGTCTCACCTGGGGCAAGGCAATCAAGGACGTCATCTCATAGGAGGTGTGTTTGAACTACAGGACTTGAGAAGTAACACTCTATGCAGACAAATGGTGATCCCTGTGTGTCCCTCCCCAGGGCATCCCCCCCCCCTCCATTTCCAGAGACATTTCTGTCCTGAATTTGTATTTATCACCTCCATGTGTTTCTTTATAGTCTCACTGTACACATATGGATTCCTATTCTAGTATCACCTATTTTCAAACTTATATCAGTGGTATCATAGCATTCATATAATAAGAACCAACAACTTACTGGGCACTTAAGATGTGCCAAGGACTATTGTGGACTTTGTACATATATCGAGCCAGTTTATTCTCACAACAACTCAATGACATGGGTACTATTGTTATCCCATTTTACTAAGAAAGAAACTAAGGTTCAGAGTTTAATTTGTCCAAAGTTTCACAAATGATAAGTGGGAGAGCAATCTGGTTCTAAAGCCTGAGTCTTTTTACCCTTGGCTTTAAAAGTAATATTATTAGTGAGAATCATCCTGTTTTTCTGTGAGGGTGAATTTTTAAAAATTTCTATCATAGAACAGGAGACCAAAAATATTTTCCAGGTTTTTCACATTTGAAGCAATGTTTCTTTCTTCCTTTTTAAATTGAGAAAACTGTGGATTCATATGCAATTGTAGGAAATAATATAGATAAATCCCTTCTATACTTTTGCCAGTTTCCCTCAGTGGTAATATTTTACAAAACTATAATACAATATCATAATATCACTGGGTATTGACATTGATACAACCCACCAATTTTATTCAGATTTCCCAATTTTACTTTACTCGTGTGTGTATGTGTACATTAAGTTTTATACAACTTTAGCACTTGTATAAATTTATATAGATACTACCACAGTCAAAACGATCAGTAGGTCCAACCCTACAAGGATTCCTCATGTTGCCCTTTTAAAAAACCATACTTTCACTTTCACCCCCTCAACATGCTCCAACCCCCATCCCTAACCCCTGACAACCACTAAACTGTCCATCATCTCTAAAATGTTATCATTGCAAAGCCTGACTTTTTAACCCATCCATTATATTGCAATTTGCTTCTTTTCCAATGAACATTATATTTTCAAAATTGATACATTATGTTGATGTATGTCACTCTGTTCATTGTAACTGCTATGTGGGTATTCCCTGACTTACTTATCTTTTCTTCTGTTGATGGACATTGAGGTTGGTTCAAGGTTTTTTCCCACCATTACAAACAATTCATGAACATATCTCCTTGTGCATAATGTTCTTCTTTACACTTGAATTGGGGTCTGCCTTTGATGACCAAAGAAAGATGAATGAGAACAATTTATTACCGATGATGGACCTATTTGCTGCAATCATGCTCACTAGATGGACTTAATTGCTATAATCACGCTCACCATGCTCTTATCAGGACAAACTGTCCTCTTTTTAATGAACATCCAAATTACTACATCATCCATATTATAGCATACATCAGTACTTTATTTCTTTTCATTGCTGAGCAATATTCCATTGTATGGATATGTCACATCTCATTTATACATTCATTGGTTGATAGACATTTGGATTGTTTCCACTTCTGGGCTTTTATGAATAATGCTGCCATGAATATTTCTGTACAAATTCTTGTGTAGACCTATGTTTTCAGTTCTCTTGGAATTGAAGTGGAATTTCTGGGTCTTTTGGTAACTCTATGTTTAACTTTTTGAGGAAGTTGTTTTCCAAAGTGGCTGCACCAACTTACATGCCCACCAGCAATGTGGTTCTAATTTCTCCACATCCTCCAACACTTGTTACTGTCATTTTTATTATCCTCATCCTAGTGGGTGTGAATCGATGTGTTTTGACTCACATTTTAGTTTGATTCTTTTTTAAGATTTTATTTATTTATTTGAGAGAGAGCGTGTGCATGAGTGAGCATGAATGGGGGAGGGGCAGTGGGAGAGGGAGAGGGACAAACAGACTCCCCACTGAGCATGGAGCCTGACTCAGGGCTCCATCCTGAGATTATGACCTTAGCCAAAGTCAGATGCTTAATTGATTGAACCACCCAGGTGCCCCTGGTTTGATTTTTATATGCATAGTGTTCTTGGTCATTAAAGAAGACTTAATTTGCTTATTCTAGAATTAAATGTCTTCAGAACACTTCTCACCTTTCTGTATCAGTCAGGATCCAATCAAAGAAGCAGTACCACTAGGCAATATAGCTGGTGGGTTAGTTAGTTAATTAGGTGGCTTGTTACAAGGATTTGAGTTTGCACATTTGTGGGATGAACTGATTAAGCAGTCTCTGTAAGGCTTTGTCTTCACATCTAATCCTGGAGCTTGAAGTTCACAGGGCAGCACTAGAGAAGGCTGAACCGTACAAGCACAAGCTGGAGCCCATGAGGTCCAACTGAAACCCATGTCCGTTCTTGCTTCTGACCTTGATGACGTGATGCAGGTGTCCTGTAGAATCTGGGGCCTTTTGTCATTAAACTATACACACACACACACACACACACACACACACACACACACACACACACACACCCCTGGCCCAAGAATTGGAGAAGCTGAAGGAGGACCCCAGGGAAGGTGGAGCATTTGCTGGTTCAGCTGCTGCCTCATGCCAACTAGCTGAGACAGCAGATGTGACAATGTGTGTGAGCTACAAAATGACTGATAATTCACTTCCCCCTCCAAATCTCCCACAGGAATCTTTCCTGTGGCCCACCCTACCTGTACATACAGGGAAGGGAATTCTGGGGGATGTAATTCCACCTACCTTGACACATTAGGAAGCTACCACCTCTTCTGCTTTCTTTGTACAACCATGAGCTGAAAAATATGCATATAATTAGTGAGCTGCCTACTTCTGCTAACTCGGATTGCACGTCATATAGAAACAGATGAAGAATCTCTAAGTTACACAGTGGGAGAAAAAAAATCTCTAAGTTGTAAGCCTTAATATTTGATTTTCTGTCCAGATTTCATATAACCTCTGTGGCATCGCTGGTTCCTCAAGGTTAGACCCAGTTGATGCCACTTCACCTAGCTTTCTGGGCCAGCCATGGAATTGATCAAGAGTGCTCTGGAGACCACAGGCCTTTCCCTGACATTCCAGATGGTCTGATATTTGATTCTAACTTGTTCCCCATCTTCCCTCTGTCTCTCTTTACCTCTCTCCTCTTTCCATTGTTCCTACCATTCCCTGTCTCCTTCCTTTGGATAATATTCCTTCTCCCAGCTTGATGTCTCATTCGTAGTCTGCTCATGAGACCACATGTTCTACACACGCTCATTTTTACCTTCCCCAATACTTCACCTCTCGCCACACTTAACTCTCATTGATTAGCCATTTGCATACCTGAGTTCTGTCATTTTAAATATATAACTAGAAACAGGCAAAAGGTGATATTCTAAATGTAAGACGTTCAGGAAGATGCAGTCTATAAATTGTTATAAAATTGATGCACTCCAGTAACAACAATCTTTGTCAGAAATTCAGAGGTAGAAACACAATAGGAGATAAAATATATGCATTTTAGGACCTCATGTAAGTAAGTTATGCCATTGCCATTATTAACTATCAGCTTAGATCATGTTTTATGCCAAGTCCTATAGCAGAGGAGGCAGAGAAGGAGGCCAGCCCGTTGTTCACCCAGGGAAGGTTGAGGACAGGTCGGCAAGAAGACAAACTGTGGGCATGTCTGTACCAGGTTAGGCTTGGCTCCTGGGAAAAGCTCATAAAGAAGGGATCAGTTCCTCCACTCTTACCTGCTGATAGGTCTAGGCCTCCAGTGACCTCAGAGGGATGTTCTTCCCCTAAGGCGAAGATGCCCAATGGGAGGGATGGAAGGAGAGAGACTTCGTTCTGAAAAGATGATATCAGGTTTGCCTTTGTAGCCAGCAAGGTGAAATTAACATAATTTCAAGGTCCCCTTTCCTAAGCAAAATTGTTCCCACTTTTCTAAACATTACTGAAAATTTCCTTAACTACAAAGTTCTTCATCTGACAACTAGAAATGAAAAATGTAAAAGGGAAATCTTTGGTTTAGACAAAAATTTAATAATCATTAATTTCAATGAAAGGCTAATGGGCTACTTGGCTCATCATTCTTAAGGGAGGGGTATTAGATTCTTCCTAAGCTTTGAGAGGAGGAAGGAAAAGGAGAGTTAGCATTGGGGGACAGCCTGAGGAGACAAGGAAGGTGTACCACATGAAGATGCAGATTTTACCAGCCTTAGCCATAATTATCTTCTGCTGACTGGGGACAGCGACAGGCTGGGTACTAAGGGATTTCTGTTGCATACTTGAAATGGCTTTTTAAAACCAGCTCACTGAGCATAATTGTATGCATCAATGTGCTGGGGTGGGAGGGAGTTGATTTAGATATTGAGTTTGCACTTTGCAGAGCGTCCTCATCACAGTCCTGAATATTTGCATCCTTATTCAAAGCCACACACTCATTCCATCTTCACATCTCTGCTGAGGATACCACCTCACCACAACAGAAGTTCCTGCTTCAGCAATGAGTCCCACTGTTCAGAAGGAAACCTGGCTTACTGGATCCAGGAATGGAACTAATGGAATTCACTTTAATTATATACCACTCAATTGATAGCAATTATTTTCTTACAGATCAGAATTAACCATTATAATTTGTATAAATGTTATTAAGAAAATATGTTTATAAACCATTATTTGGAACACAGCATCATGTTAGGTTTTAAAATGAAAATTAAAAATCTGAAAGTGTTTCTATATATTTTTAACTAATAAATAAGACAGATTATTAAAAAGGGGGAAATGATAGTCAAGAGACAAGAGTATTCTGAAACAATAGCAGCACCTAATTTAACCGAGAAATAGACAATAAGCAATTAAATTCATACCATGCCGGATACCTTAAGCATAGCTCTGGGAATCGTGTCCTTTCAAGGAACTAATAGTTTCTGGAAATAAGAGGAAAGACTTTCGGGGATGAACACTTGTCATTTCCTATGAGGTGCTCTAAAATCTATTCCCTCCACCTGGAATTAAAACATCATTGAAATTCACAAGAGGGCCAGGCTATGCAGCCCACATTTGGTGGGTGCAGAACAGAGCAAGCTGCAGCCCAAAACAGACATTTCCCCGCCCGTCGCTCTGTCTGTGTGATGTTAGCGGCAGATTCAGCAGTCACCTCGCATAACCTACCCTTGCTCATGCAAGCTTTTAACAGGCTTTTCTTTGGAAATGATTGCACAATTATTTAGTCGTTTACAAAATCAACCAATTCCCATGGTGAGATCTATTTCTGTGGGAGTCAAATCTTAGATTCTAACTAACAGAGCGAAAATCTGTTGTCATGGAAACCATTCCCTTTTCACTAGGCTAGCACTGCAATTGACTTGCATGGAGATGGATTGACAGAGATGCAGAGGGAAGGGGTGAAAAGAAATCAGACATGGCTTGAATCCATTTTCCTGAACAATATTTATGATCACTATTAATTTTATGTTGGATGGAAATTGACCTATAAGTACCGGATCCTAACAAATCTTTCAATACTGGGGGGAAAAAAACCAAAATATGTTTTAGAAGCTATTTAAGAAATCCCAAATAGTTTCTCTTTTGCCAAAGAGGATCATTTATTAGAATAAGATTGTGTTTTACTTTGTTCTCAGAGTAACTGGAGCAATGGTAGTGAAAAGGAGAGGAATACTAAGGATAACTTAATTTCCTTATATTTGGGCTTTATAAATTAAATGTTAGGACTGTCAGAGAGGGAATGTGTGGATTTATCAGCAAAACAAAAGGATCGACATGCCTCTCAAACTCATAGTCAAAGTAAAGGAACCAAGAACATCTGCACACAAGTTCTTCTTCCTATAACTTATGGCATCATAAGTTGACCCAAAAGGGCACATTTGCATTATGAGCCTTATGACATTTGTGCCTTCCCAAAGGATAGGACATTTCTGAGGGTGGGCAAAGATACTGGCAGAGGTGGTGTGTGTCATCCCATTTCTTACTCCATGGCGCCAATCATTCCTGCTCCCTCTGAGGAATTGCCACTTTTCAAATTAGACATACCTTTCCTCCTAATTGACCTTTACCAGACACATCTTTAATATTAAAATCACATCATTGTGAGAGGGCACACAGACCAGTTAGCAGTGGCCAGGTAACTGGATTCCAGGGGCTGCTGGGTATCTGCAACAGAAGAAAAGTGCCAACATGAGCAGGGGAAGGACATGAGTTCATCCAAGGCAATAAGAGCCTGTGAGTGGAGGGCTCCCAGTCTCAAGTATTAAACAAAATTGAGTGAAACATTTCTATTGGTCCATTATAAGATGCTTGAGGGTTTTATGGGTCTCTATTTAAATTCAGAGATTAAACTGAAAAAACAAGACCATCTGAAAACATTTTTTTCTACAAAGCGTGGGGTCTTAGTAAACAGAGATTAATTATATATTGAGTATTCACTTACCTTTGGGGAAAAGTGTTCATTATTTTAACCTATTTATTTATTACGGAGGTATAACTGATATACAACATTATATTGGTTGCAGGTGTATGACAACATAATAAGGAATATATGATTAATGATAAAGAATATATTGTGAAATGATCACATTTAGTCTAGTTAACATCCATCACCACACATAGTTACAAAAAAAATTTTTTTGTGATTAGAACTTTTAATATTTACTCTTTTACAACTTTCAAATATGCAATAGTCTTATTAACTATAGTTGCCATGCTGTACATTACATCCCCATGACTCATTTATTTTAGAACTGGAAGTTTGTACCTTTTGACCCCCTTTGCCCATTTCACCCACCATCACCATCCATCCCCTATCCCCAGCTTCTGGCAACCACCAATCTGTTCTCTGTATCTATGAGTTTGGGAGTCTTTTTGTTTTGTTTTGTTTTAGATTCCACATGTAAGTGAGGTCATATGGTATTTGTCTTTCTCTTTCTGACTTATTTTACTTAGCATAATGCCCTCAACTTTTATCAGTGTTGTCACAAATGGCAAGATTTCATTTTTTGTGGCTGAATAACTTTCCAGTGTGTGTGTGTGTGTGTGTGCGATATCACATCTTTATCCATTCATCTACGAACAGACACGTTGTTTCCATATCTTGGCTATTATAATTAATGCTGCAATGAACATGAGGGTGCATATATCTTTTCAAGTTGATGTTTTCTTTTTTTTTGGATAAATACCCAGAAGTGGGATTACTAGATCATATGGTAGTCCTGTTTTTAATTTTTTGAGCAACTGCCATACAGTTTTCCATTGGCTGCACCAATTTATATTCCCAGCAACAGAGCACAAGGGTTCCATTTTCTTCCTATCTTTAGCAACATTTGTTATTTCTTGTCTTTTTGATAAAGCTGTTCTCACAAGGGACACCTGGGTGTCTCAGTTGGTTAAGCATCTGTCTTCGGCTCAGGTCATGATCCCAGGGTCCTGGGATCAAGTCCCACATCGGGCTCCCTGCTTGGTGGGGAACCTGTTTTTCCCTCTCCTGCTCCCCTTGCTTGTGCTTGCTCTCTCTCTCTCTTTAAAAAAAAAAAAAAAAAAGCTATTCTAACAGGTATGAGGTGATATCTCATTGTGGTTTTGATTTGCATTTTCCTGATTATTAGTGATATTCTCATGTACTTGTTGGCCTTCTGTATCTTCTTTGGAAAAAAATGTCTGTTCAGATCCTATGCCCATTTTTAATGTGATTATTTGTTATTTTGCTGTTAGTTGTATGTGTTCTTTATACATTTTGGATATTAAGCCCTTATCAGATATATGATTTGCAGATATTTTCTCCCATTCAGCAGGTTGCCTTTTCATTTTTCGGATGGTTTTCTCTGCTGTGCAGAAGCTTATTAGTTTGATATAGTCCCATTTGTTTATTTTTGCTTTTTGTTGCCTTTGTTTTTGGTGTCAAATCCAAAAAAACATTGCCAAAACTGATGTCAAGGAGCTTACACCCTGTGTTTTCTTCTAGGAGTTTTATGGTTTCAGGTCTTATGTTCAAGTCTTTGAATCCATTTTGAGTTAATTTTTGCATATGGTGTAAGATAGTGGTCCAGTTTTCTCAACACCATTTATTGAAGATACTGTCCTTTCTCCATTGTATATTCTTGGCTCCTTTGTCATAAATTAATATATGTGTGGGTTTATTTCTGGGCTCTCTATTTGGTTCCATTAATCCGTGTGTCCGTTTTTATGTTAATACCATACTGTTTTGATTACTATAGCTTTGTAATATAGTTTGAAATCAGGGCGTATGATGCCTCCAACTTTGTTCTTTATTCTTAAGATTGCTTTGGCTATTCGGGATCAAAAATATCCATTTTTTAAAATATCCATTTTTAAAAAGCATAAATTATCTACAGTAAAATATACAAATTTTAAATTTACAACTCAATAAACTTTAACATATATATGTATGAGTATATATTTACATACATACATATATACACATATATATAATTACCACCCAAATCAAGATATAGAACATATCCCTACCTCAGAGAATTTCTTTACAATACCTTCCAGTCAATCTCCTCATTTTTCTGACTTCTATCATTACAGATTGGTTCTTAAAATAGCCTATTCTTGAAATTTACATAAAAACAATATGTACTTTCTTGTGTCTGACTTCTTTTACTCAGTATAATTTTTTAAATTTCATGTATGTTTTGTGTATATCATTAGCTTGCATTTTTTATTGCTTAACAGTGTTTCATTGTATGAATATACACAATTTATTCATATTACCATTGATAGGCATGTGCACTGTTTCCAACTTTGAGGCTATTATAAATAAAGCTTCTCTGAACATTTTATCCAAGTTTTTTGGGACATATGCTGTCATTTAGGGTAGGTATACATTTAACTTTATTAGAAAGAGCCAGTTTTCCCAATGGTTTTACCATTTTAACTCCCGCTATCATTGTGTGAGGCTCCCCATCCTCATCAGCACTCAATGTTGTCAGTCTGGTGGGTGTGTAGTGGTCTCTCCTTGGGTGCCCTTTGTTTTTAAAGAATCTGTGGGGGGGCTTGACTGGATTAGTCAATAGAACATGCAACTCCAATGCTTGATCTTTGAGTTGTGAGTTTGAGCCCCATGTTGAGTGTGGAGTTTGCTTAAAATTTTTTAAAAAGTTTTTTAAAAAAGAAAAAGAATCTGTGCTAATGTCTGCATCAATGGTGTAGTGGGGTCTTGAGGTCAGAATTAAAATTCAGATATTGTGATTAATGTTTCCCAGCCTGCTAATGACCCCCATGCTTTTGAAAAACGTAGCTTTTCTAAGATAAGTTCAAGTAAGCTGAGATTTCATTAAAAAATATTCTGACATTATTGAATGCTTAGAGCTTAAGAACATTGTGTCAGAGCCATCTTGGTTATAAGCGCTTAAGTGTAAAAAAGCCACCTCTTTTATGATCTATTCCTTTTTTTTTTTTTTTTTAGTTGGGGGAAGGGACAGGGAGACAGAGAATCTTAAGCAGGTTCCACACCCAGCATGGAGCCCTATGCAGGGCCTGATCTCACAATGCTGAGATCATGACCTGAGCAGAAATCAAGAGTCAGACACTTAACCGACTGAGCCACCCCGGTGCCCCTGATCCATTTCTTTTATGTGCTATCTAAGAACAGTATTTCTAGAGGGAAGAGTGTTGTAGTGTTTAAGTTGCCTAGCTAGCCCAAAAATTCACATTAAAAAAAGCAATATATTTTCATAAACTGATTCTCCTCATTAATATATAGAAAATTTGTGAATGCAATTTTAATTTCTTGTTTGATCCAGGAATTATTTAAAATGGTATTTCTTAATTTGCAAGAGATTAGTAAACATAAGTGAAGCATTTGGGGGAATGTTGAGGGATAGGAGGGTCAAAGTTATTAGTTAACTTTGACTAAGTAATAGACAAATGTAGGTTTACATTAGATGAAAAATGTGATGTTAACAGCTTGCAAAATAGAAAAGCATAGCAAAATATCCAAATTAATTGGTGAGTAGTTTAAGATATTAAAAGAAATGTGATAATGCCATAAAAATTTTTAAAGGAAAATAGATTATATTAGAAAGATATACAATAAAGATGGAATAAAGCCAACTGTATAAATTAACACAATAAATGTAAATAGCCCAAATTTCCCTATGATAAGGTAAAAAAAAAACATCATATTGAGTTAAAACAAATGTAGTTTTAAAATAAAAGATGAGCAAAGTGGGGTGCCTGGATGGCTCAGTCGGTTAACCATCTGACACTTGGTCTCGGCTCAGGTCACAATCTCATGGGTCATGAGATCGAGCCCCGAATTGGGCTCCATGCTCAGTAGGGAGTCTGCTTGAAGATTCTCTCCCTCTGCCCCACTCCCCACTCTTTCTCTCCCTCTCTCTCTCAAATAAATAAATCTAAATAAAAAAAAAAAGGATGGGCAAAGTTATATGAGAAGGAGAAAGAGAGGAGGGTATATATAATACTATCAGATAAAATGAAGTTCAAGGCCAAAAGAACTAAGTGAAACATATAAGGATATGATCTAATGTTAAAATGAATGCACGAAGAAGATAGAACAAACAGCAAAGCCACAGATTACATAAGACAAGAATTCTTAGAAATAAAGAACATGATCAAAGCATAATCTTTGTGGGAAATTTAGTAACCTGTTTATTTTAGAATATTATAGGCCAAAGAGACAAATAATAAGAACATAGGGTATCAGAACAACCCAGTTAACAAGTTTAATTATGTTTACAAATGTGTTACAGAAGTTTATATTATACATTTTTTCTTTATATTATATATTCTCTCCTAGAATATATGCTTTTCTTATGTCCATTGAATGTTTACCAGACACATTATTATATTTCCACAAAATAATGATTAGAACTTAATGATAAGTCTAAAGAGTAGAGATTTTGTGAACCAGACGTTCTGACCAAATTCTACTAAAACTCTTAAGCCCTGACTTTTCACTTCTCTGTCAGGCCACCTAAATTTTCCAGGTTGTTTTTCAGATTTTGGTCCCTAAGGCTTTCTTGGGAAGCAAACAAGTGTCCTGAGGCCAGCCTTATTCACAGATAGTCATCAACAATGGGAAGAAACTAATTTCCTTTACAAATACTTAGGTAGCACTAGTTGCACTCTGTGGGCTAGGATCTCTCCTACTTGCTTTACAAATAATACCAGTGGGAATTTCCACCTTAACTAGGAAAAGATCAATAAGAAGCTTTTGAAAAAAATCTCCCTCCCCTCACCTTGGTAATTTCAAAATGCAAATTTTAGAAATGAGATTCCATTCTTTGCTTATCTGATCTTAAAAATTAATACAAATGATAATATTTGTAGTGTGTTATATAAGCAAGTATTACTCACATCACCTTTATCAGGAGTATAAATTAAATGACCACTCAGGGACATTTTGATAAGATGATAACATTTAATGTGAGTAAATATGAAGTTTCATTTGTGAAAATGAGAATAATCAAGAATGTGTTGAGAGATTTACTCCATGAAATTCATATCAGTTCTTTGCAAAAAATGGAAGCAAACTGAACATTCTAAAACAGGAGATTAGTTAAATGATTATGCATCAACATAGTGTGTTACCCTTCAGCTTAGTGGTTAACAGAACAGATTCTGGTCACACACTTCACGGGTTTGGATTCTGCTCTGCTTAACAGTTTTAGGACTTTGGACCATAAAACCTCCCTTGCTTAATTCTATTACTTACAAAAATTTTGAATAATAATAGCACCCACATTTGCTGGGTTGTTGTGTGAAAAAAAGATGAGTTAATATGTATAAAGCATTACAGGCAGTGCTTGCCACATAGTAAATGTTATCAAAAGTTATATAGCTATTACACAAAGGGGGAAGTAGCATATTTTTAGTCAGATGGGAAAATATAGCATATTAAGTGAAAAGAGCAGATTTCAAGAGAGCAATGGGTATATGGAATTATCCCAATTTAGTTAATACACATTATATAGAGACATACATATCTGCCTATCAATAGGCAGTATCATTGTATACAAGATTTCAAGGGTTCATTATCAAAGCTATTAATATATCTGGTGAGATTATTTTATTTTTTTCATCTATTAAGTCTTTTATTTTCTGATTTTTCTGAAAGGAGCATGTTCTGTTTTTGAAATATGGGTGGAAAGTTATTTTTTAAAACAAAAACGTCTTGCTCCCACTAATTAATTCTTTCTTATCACTAGAAACTCGAGGAACAAATAATAGTCATTCCAGCTTTAGCACTTAACACTTGAGTCTCTGAAAGAGCACAGTAAAAGCATTTCTATGTGAAAAACAGTTCAGTGATTTTTCACTTCATCATATATATTTCTAAGAGCATGTTTTTAATTATTTAGAGAAAAGTCCTTGTTTGAAGAATGAAAGTGTCTATCTGGGACACTTAAATACTATGGAGAACTGAAAATTTATTGATCTCAAATCTGTTCTGCTTATCTTAAAACTGTGCCCTGGTAGTATCAGACAATATGGAAGCTATACCACCTGGAAGGACATGGCGGACCAATGTGGACCCGAAGGCAGCCAGAGGGATCCACAGAGAAAACAGCTTTCTGGGAAAGGACTCAGAGTCTGCTGACCAGAGTCTTAGAATTCTCCAAAGAGAAAAGACAGCATACACACAAAGGAGATCTATCCTGTAGTCCATCTCTGGGATGTAAAATCCAATATTTACACAAAGGCTTAGCCCGAGGAAGGCGTATTTTTGATCCTCAGCTGTAAATACTTAGTAACTGCCTAACAACACACATATCTTGGTTTTGAATATCCATAGAAAGGCATGCTCTCTGACAGAGCCTCGGGCAGAGTGGTGTTGACCTTGTAGCCTGTATGCTTGCTGCTTTATTAAAGTTTCATGCCTTCCATCGCAACAATTGCTGCATGAATTCTTTCACAGCTTCCAGCACTCTGCAAAAGCCATAGAGACGTGGCAAATTGATTTTCCCCCAAGAAACTATGAACATTGGGTGAAGCAACAGTTTGTTGTTGTTTTTTTTCTTTTCTCTCTCTTTTTTTTTTTTTTTTTGCCGTGCTTTGAGGCAAAAAGTGACTTCCATCTTGCTGAAAAAAACCCTCCATGTTGATATGCATCTCTAGCTTAAGAGTTTCCTGTCTAAGGCAGAGAAATATTTTAAGTTTGGTAGATAAAGGCCATGTGGAGTATATCTGGAGTTCAAACTCTAACCAGAACTGGCTATGTCTGGTGAGGAAAGCAGATAGTTCTCATTTGCCCTGAGAGGTGGAGAAGCTACATTTCTGTTGTTAGTTGTTAGAATAGTCTAGTCTTCTTCCGCTTCATTAGAGAGCCCATAAGAGAGAACTTTTAAATGGACATTATTAAGCTCAGAATGGTGGTGGTTTCAGAACAGTGATGGTTCCTTGAGGGAAGGTATTGTGTTTACTTTCTTTATCATTGTTTTCCTAGCATGAATCACTGTGCCTGGCCCAAGATAAAACTCTATGAATATTGATTAAATTAAATCACGAAAGAAAAGATTGTAATTGCTATCTGTATTAGTCAGTTTTGCTACAGTAAAAAACAGCCCCTAAAAATCTCAGTGGCAAAGGTTTATTCCTTGCTCATGTTCTATCATAGGAGGTAGTCTGAAGTTCTGTTCCACATGTCTTCTTTCTGAAAGCCCATGGCCACTGTGTGGGATACGCCCAGTGGTATGCAGGTATGCTGATCAGCTCATACCTGCTCACTGCTCAAGAGTTGACAGTACACATCTCTTCTAACCCCACATTCTGTGATGTCATGTTGGTAGCCTGAAACCAAGTATGTATTTACACCTTGGAAACTGGCAAACACTACAAATCAGAATTTGGGTTTTTCCTTTTGTTTTTTGAGAGCCAATTTTTCGGCACACCCACTGGATTCATGTGACAAAGAAGAAAAGCCAATGAGCTGGCAGAAAATCACAGTGCTTCTTTAGGCTAAAGCAAATCACATGGCCAAGAATGAAATGGGGTAGAGATACACGCTCCACCTACAGGAGGGACCACAAGTCATATGGCAAAAATGGGGAGGGAGCAAACAGTTGTGAACAATACTATAATCTAGTGCACTGTCTGAATAATAAGTGATCAAACCCCAAATTGGGGCATGTGGTATGACAAAATGTTTTAATGATATATGTATGTCTATTTTAACATAATTCTTATTATAAAAATAATACTATTTACTAAATGCTTACAATATGCCAGGTGTTGCATAGAGGAACTTTATATATACGATTTCACCTAATCCTCACTACGGTCCTCTGATGAAGATACTATTGTTATCCTCATGTTGCAGATGAGGAAACTGGAACCCAGGAAGTTTAGCGTTTGAGACTGGGGCTCCTGGACACAGACTCAGAGAGTTGTGAAGGGATGGTTAGTGCTCTCAATAGATCCACCTGTAAGGAAGTGAGAAGGCCAGGAATGAGCAGAGGCCTCAGCCCAGTCTGCAGGGAGTTCTGGAGCTGGGATAGCCCGTTCTCAAGTCATGGCAAGAAGGCCCCAGCCTGGAAGGGGGCAAAGCCCTGAGCAATGCAGTTCCCCATAGACAATAAAGACAAGAAAGCGTGTGTCTCTACCCCATTGTCATTCTTGGCCATGTGATGTGGCCTGGTGTAATCTATTAACATTGATATTCCCAGCAGCTGGAAGAAGGACGCAAATCTGGGTGGAGTTCCACAGTATCCATTACCTTAGGTAATATGCCCAGGGTCCCACAGAGATTAGAAGGCTAGGATTTAAACCCAAGTCCATCTGACCTTAAACCCTGTCCTCTTAACCCCAATGTCAGATTAGTGCCCATTGCCCTATCTCAGTCAGTTGCTACTATCTGGTGAAAAAAAATAGCATTTCTGGTCCATGTTTATGGTTTCAAGAATGACTGAAACAGAATGTTTGGATTTGAATTGTTATTAAAATGGAGGTCAATGGCATTATGCATTAGCTTTTGGTGTGGATGTTTGTGTACTTGTGTGTGCAGATCTAGCACTGAGGAATGGGAAAGGGGATTATATGGAACAGTGTTAGGTGCATCATGTCTTCCTCCTTTCTATCTTCCACACAGCTTATAGGTCACGTCCACAGTAAAAATGGTAAGATTGGTCTAATATATGAGAGATGTGCCTGCTCAGGCAGGGGAACTTGGATGTGCTTCCTTCCCTGCCCTTAAGGTTAACCTGGGTCTGCTGAAGGGTCAGCTGTTGCCCAAGATTGCCCCAGGTTCCCCTAGGTCAGAGCCAGCCTAGCCACGGTCAGAGATAAACAAAGCGGACACCAGTTAAAGGGGTAAGGACAGATTTCAATCAGTAATATAACTGTTGCAATAGGGAAAGGAGTCCAGCGTGAACTGAACTCAACTTCAATTTGTACAGAAGTGACTGAGCCTTTTTAAGGGAGAATGAAGAATTGGGGAGGGGACGAGCTGGGGTTCAGGAGAGTCAGGGAAGTGAGAAATTACAGAAAGTGAGAAGGGGTTGGCTCAAGTGAAACCCATCTGGGTTTGCTAACTTGCTTTTGAGTTTAGGCTCCTATTCTTCTATAGAGACTAGGTGACAAGAGCCCTATCTTCAGGTGTTGGCTGAAACAACCAGTAAATTCTTTTGGCAGCCTCAAGTTTCCTCAGACTGACACTTAAAGGGGCTAGGGTCATCCTAGGGATGTGGCCATGAGCCATTAGAAACTATGTTAGTGTTTTGTTCAAGTTTTTATGGGCCAAAGTCGAGAAGAGGGCCCAGAGGAAGCTGCTATAGTTTGGCCACGGAGAGGATCTTGGTCACAACCAATTAGCAATAAGCAGCAGTTTAGTGGTCCCAAATCAGCTGCCCATAAGGCCCCTCTGGTACCAGCCTTATCCAAAGCCAAGAGTCTCCTGATGCTCCACGGATGTCTCATACACACATGTACTCTCGCACACATTCTTATACACTCACATACTCCGTGCTCATGTCTGCTCACTCACACACATTCACTTTCTCTCTCACTGGCTCATACACACACACACACACATGCCTAGATTACTTGTTTACAGATCACAACCTGTGTACTGCCCCCAGCCTGTGAGGCTTCTTGCCCATCTAACTAGTGAGCTGGGGCTGGGGTAGATCCAGGGTCTTCCACCATCAGAGAAACCAAGGGAGAGATCCCTTTGTGGGGGGAAAGAAAGGTACAGGCCAGAAACAGAAGTTTTAGCCAGAAGGAGAATCAGTCCCCCTGAGTTTAACTCAAAAGTTCCGCAAGTTCTAGTCACTCAGTGACTTCTCATTCCTTTACCTGATTCCACCCTCAGCCCAGTCCCTTCCAAGGTCTCAGGTCAGGGGGTGATAAAGCCAGCGCTGGATCTCAGTCCAAAGCTTTTGGCCCTCTCCCATGAGACCCATGGATCTCATTGACAGGTCCTTTTCAAATTCACCAAAAAACTTTATGCAGGAAAAAGGCTGGGTTAACTAGCTATGCTATGGTTTACTTATTATCTGCCTGTTAAGCATAATCAGGTTTCCTCATAATCAATCATAATCCCCTCACCAACTCACCTTCCTTGGTTTTACATGCTCTCACCATAGGTGGTTTTTATTTCTTCCTGCATGAGTGAGAGAAGAATTCTCTTCTTTGGACGGCAGAAGCAAAGAGCACAACTTTGGAGTCAGACTAGGGTTTGTGTTCCTGCTCTTTTATATGTGAGTCATAAAACCTAAACTCGGGTGTATCCTCTCTGAGCCTCTGCAAAATGGCAGGGTGGTGATTGGGATTAAATAGGATGCCCATTAAAAGCACCCACCAGTCCCTTGTTAATAATAAATGACCAAGGGCGCCTGGGTGGCTCAGTTGGTTAAGCGACTGCCTTCGGCTCAAGTCATGATCCTGGAGTCCCTGGATTGAGTCCCGCATCGGGCTCCCTGCTCAGCGGGGAGTCTGCTTCTCCCTCTGACCCTCCCCCCTCTCATATGCTCTCTCTCATTCTCTCTCTCTCAAATAAATAAATAAAATCTTTAAAAATAATAATAATAATAAATGACCAATATCTTGTAACTATTAGAATTTCTTGCCTTTACTTTTTAATTATAGAATGTCAGTAATGTAGTAAGACTTAAAAACCAACATTCCTTCCAGAAAAAAGTTGTTCTTCTAGCAGCCTTACTTCAAAATCACATCACATCAATTGTCACTTTGCTTCTGCGTTTTGTGTTGACCCAGGTACCTGGGAAGGAGGTGGCCTGGGCCACAGTCCCCAAGCAGAGTGCACTGGGACAGAGTCCCAGGGGCCATCAAGCCACTATTTCTTGTTTGTCACCTCATCTATTTTGTACTAATTCTTTAGGGTTGACCCTTTTTGACCTGTCCCATACCTGTAACTTCAGATCGCAGACAGCCAGGAAGCTTTCCTTCATTTGTCCCAATTGTCTCCATCCAATATTCGTAGTAAACTGAGGGAGGAAATGACACATGAATGATGTTCACAGCAGAGCGAGGAAAGGAGACACCATCCCCCACGTGGGCATCCTCTGCAGCTGGGCGGGTGCTCGGCCAAGGGAGGAGTTGTTCAGGAGGGACTGAAACCCATACCGTCTGCCGAACGGCTTCCAGGTTGAGCTGCTGATCCCTTACAACCTTCACTCCTTTGGAAGGTGAGGGGAATCTGGGTGGAAGTTGGAGGGGAAAAGCAGCACAGGAAGGAAGGAGGAGGCAGAGTGCTTTTTTCCCTCGTTCAAGCTCTGAGCAACTCTTTCTGGGAGATCTTGGTGATTCAGAGCATGCTCTGAGCTCTTGCCTCCTTGGCTACATTATTTCCCCACTCTCATTCACTTTCTGGTCATGACAGCTTTTCAGAAAATTGGAAGACAACTACGCAGGAAATCAGAATGGCATTGCTTAGGCCTCATAAACCGCTTTTAATGGCCGAAGGTGCTGTAAGGAAAACACACTAAGTATTTGCATCTGTGGTGTTCTGCTATAAATTCCCAGGGCTGCTCTGTGGTCCTGAATACAGAACATTTCTGTTAGCCCACGGCAGGAATTTAAATGCTTCTGGGAAACAAAATCAGTAAATAATAATGTTCTTCTACATCAGATGTAGCTTATAAATGTGATCAGAAGATTATCCTATAAAAGCAACGCACACATAAATCCTTATAATAAGAGCATTTTCTAGTGATAGTTTCCAAGATTTTTCATTGTCTCCTGCTCAGTTTCCACAAGTTGGCAAAGCTTAAGAGAAAAGTTTTAGATCTTTATCTTATAATGCGGTCTTTTATCAAATACCAGAACCATTTGCCAGGTAGAAGGCATTCTTGGGATTGGAAATAGACACAAAGGGAGGTAATCTGCAAATGATTGATTTTTTCAGTTCACTTATTGATTTGCCATATAAAAAGCTGGGAGTGGACGAGGCCAGTACTCTTTGTAAAATACTACGGAATAATTTTTTTTCTAAGAAGATAGCAGGACCTCGTCAACAATTCTTTATGGGTATCAGGTCTAACTTACATTGTACAATTAAGTACCAGGCGGGGATACAAGAAATCAGGTAGCTTCAGTTCTGTACAGCTGAATGAACTTGGCTTCTATATTCCAACATCCAAATGTGTTTACTAAGCTTAGCAGAGATTATAATAAAAGGGGGAAGAAAACTATGGTAGCCAGCAAACTTTTGCTCATTCAGAAAAAGAAGGGATATGAATTCTAAAGTAACAATGAAAAATGTCTCCTTTAGAATATGTCTCTAATTTATTGCCTGCTCCTCTAAATGAGACCCTCCCACCCTCCTTCGCCCCCTGGGCTCTTGGAAAAAGTTCTTGAGGAGAAAACTTTTACCCCAAATAACAGATGCAGCTGAGACCTGGTAATAAATAATTGAGTAGCCCTTCCAGCATCATAGGCTCACTTTGTGCTTTTTCTTACTCAGCTGTGTTGGTCTAGCCTCCCTGAGTCTGAGTACCTAGATCAAAGTACAAGTGATGAAGGATATTCTCCAACAGATCCTGTTCCAGGAATCTGCTCTGCAAATCTCCCCAGTCAGTCTGCAGGTGTTTGTGAGCAGGATGGAAGAAGGTGAATAAGAGTTAATAACAACCAGGGTACCTGGGTGGCTCAGGTCATTATCCTGGAGTCCCAGGATCAAGCCTTGTGTCGGGCTCCCTGCTTAGCGGGGAGTCTGCTTCTCCCTCTCCCTCTGCTCCTCTCCCCCTAGCTCATGCTCGCTCTCTGTGTCTCCCTCTCAAATAAATAAATAAAATCTTTTTTTTTAAAGTTAATAACAACCAACATTTATTAAGCATGTACCATGCACCAGAGGGGTTCTGGCTTTAAATTAGTATCTCATGCAATGCCCATAATACCCAAGAATAGTAATATTCTTCTCATTTTATGGAGGAGGTAAAACTATGTAAAAAAAGTTTGAACAGCCAATAACTGGTAGCATTTATGAATTCAGAGTAGTTCCCTTAACCATTACCCATAGCTAGCAGGAGCTTTTGCATTGGTGAAGGCACTAAACCCTCACAATAACCCAACTACAAAACATTATTCTGCTTCCCATTTTCACATTGGAGTAACTCAGGCAGAGGTGACTCTCTCAAGGTCACATTTAGTAAAGTAGAGGCAGAATTTGAGCCCTCCCAAGGCTTATGTTCTTTCTACCACTCCACATTGCTTCTTTGAAGCATTTGGCATGCATATTTTTAAAGAGATCCAGTGCCCAACTTTGTATTTAATAAGGCAAATATAAGAGGAAAACATTCAGCTAGTCATATACTCTCTAGCTCTATCCATGTGGTTGTCAATGGCAAGATTTCATTCTTTTCTATAGCTGAGTAATATTCCATTGTATGTATATGCCACATCTTCTCTATCTATTCATCTATTGATGGACACTTGGGCTGCTTCCATATTTTGGTTATTGTAAATAAGGCTGGACTAAACATAGACGTGTATATATCTTTTCAAATTAGTGTTTTTGTATTCTTTGGGTGAATACCCAGTAGTGGAATTACTGGATCATATGGTAAGATGAAGGGGATTAAAAGTACCCTTAACTTGATGAGCACTGAGTAATGTATAGAATTGTTGAATCACTCTCTTGTACACCTGAAACTAAGATAACACTGTATGTTAACTATACTGGATTTAAAAGTTTTTAAAAAGAGACAGAGAAACATTCATTAGACCAAGAGATATAAGCTTAAGATTCTGCCCTTTTACTTGAAAGGGGAGAGTGGTTGAGGGGTTGTGTTGGCAAGGAAGGGAGTGGGCTTTAGTTTTCAAAGAAGGTGTCGTGGGAAAGGAGTTTGTCTCTGTAATTTACAGGAGAGATGGGAGGATATGCCCAGGCTGCTAGGAGAAGAACTTTTGCATCAAGTACAATGGTGGTGGCTGTCAGTAATGGAAGCCTCAGTACGGGAACTTAACTAGGAGCTAATGTTCCCCATAGACAAGGAGCCTAGTGGTAGGAGACTTCAGGTGTTGTTCGGCTGCTCAAAGCTGCCCCTGGAACCAGGCTCTTTCTTCTTTCACCCCTCCTCCCTTACCATGTTGGCCTTCTCAATGAGAATCATAAGACATCTGCCATGAAGTCAGGAACACAAGGGCAGAGGCTGCACCAGCCACACTGGTCTCATGTGAGCAGAAAAGCAAGAGCTTTCTCAGACCCTTCCTCACCCGCAGCCAAGCTCCACTTCAATCTCATCAGTTAGCAGTGTGTCCCATGGCCACCCCAGCAGGCAGGGAGGCTGGAGAAAAAGCAAGTGCTTACCTGCACCCCTGGCCCCCCAGCAGAATTGCCTCCCATATGGACGGGACAGTGTGTGAAATCGGGAGGAGAGTCTGCCTTGGTTTGGGAATGGAGAGGAGTTAGGGCAACGGGGCTGTAATTGGGAGCAGGAAGGTGAGCTTGATGAGGAGGAATGTGGTCGTGGCTTTTGTATCTGTCATTACACTGAAGAGGCCCTAGAGTATCACATCAATGCTCTAACCCTTCTCTTCCTCATCCTGTTCTTGACTCTCTATTCTTCCTGCCCCAGGCCCAGCCCCAATCATCTGACTCACTGTCTTCTTTTAATATCAAATTAGATAAATCATTGCTCAATTAATCAATGAATTAACGAGATGAGGAAATTCCAGGCAGATATCAGCTGGTGAGGGCCTCCGCAATGGGCAGGAATTGTCCCTGCTTCAGAGGAGAAAGTTCTCAGGAGCCTGTGGAAGGGGTCTGGAGGTCGTTGTAGAATCCTCACATACAAATGTTGGTATCCCAAGCTCTGACAAGAAGAATCTGAGGAGGGCGCCTGGGTGGCTCAGTCGGTTAAGCGACTGCCTTCGGCTCAGGTCATGATCCTGGAGTCCCCGGATCGAGTCCCGCATCGGGCTCCCTGCTCGGCGGGGGGTCTGCTTCTCCCTCTGACCCTCCCCCCTCTCATGCTCGCTCTATCTCATTCTCTCTCTCAAATAAATAAATAAAATCTTTAAAAAAAAAAAAAAGAAGAATCTGAGGAGGTTGAGGACTCTTGGGTCTTGGATCGAAATGACTTTCTACGACCTTGTTGCTACTTCCTGTGATTACAGCTCCACGGTTTCCTTCTTTATCTTCACAGAGCCAGCTCTCCCAGGCGCTGAACGGACTATCAGACAGGGCCAAAGAAGCCAAGGAGTTTCTGGTGCAGCTCCGCAACATGGTCCAGCAGATCCAGGTATCGGCAGCACCTGAGACAGAAAGCAAATGCCATGGGTTCAGATGTAGCTGCGTTGTGGGGAAATTTGTTTCTTCTACTTTTCTGTATTGTGGGGAAATTCCAGTTATTATTTTCTACTCTGTCTCTTCTAATACAAACACATGTACAGATCAGCTTCAAATATGCCCCCTTCTCAAGGTGGTTATATTTTGCCAACCAGCCAGCAACACAACTTGGTTTTCCAAATAGCTCCTGTCTTCAGCACTGAGGTCCTAATTCTCTACTACTGTGGATTTAGAAAGAGATCTCTTTGTGAATTCGGGGTCATAATTGTTGAGTTTTTAAACTCTACAGGTTTGCAAACCACCTTGCAGTAATTATGTCTTATCCAATGGTAACAAAGGGGTCACATTTTCCCCTCCCTCCCTTCCTTCCTTCCTCCTTCCCTCCCTTCTTGCCCATAGTAATGCTTCTTCTCTACTTAGATACTTAAATATTTTCCAACCAAGATACCCCCCCGGGAGCTATAATTTCAGATTGCTTTATTTGGACACAGCGACCCACAGATCAGCCAGCATTTGAGAGCTCGTGAATTCTCCATTATTGCTAAAGGGAAGAAGCCATAAAATGCACGAGATGCTTAAATAATGACCTTCTGCACTGTTTACTGTTCTTACATTTTGAGATTGCCTCACAGAAATAACCTTCCCTCTGGCCTCCAGTAAATTGCTTTCTGAGTTAATATTTAACTCATGTCAAGGTAGAAATATCTTTTTAAATGTAAGCCAGCCTTTCAAAGCCTCTCACACTGGTTTCCTCACCCTTTTTTGCATGCATGCTCATGTTAAAACTTTTGATTCCCTAACAACCTAACAGTTGGACACTTCCTTCTGATTTCCAGGCCAGCAGAGGTTATAGGTCAGTCCCTTCTTTGCTTTTGCCTCTTCAACAGAGCAAAGCTTTCTTTGTGCTCTACATCAGAACCTGTAAGAAGGCTGCCCTCATCCTCCCAATATTACCCTGCATGGGACATAGAGAGCTCTTAAATGATGTTTTCTATAGGACTTCTCCGAGTGCTCAAAAGCAATTGTCATGAAAGCCAAAATTTCACATGTAGAAGTCATTGCTCTAGCAATTACTAATGCACACCTTAAACAAAGAAGACCTTGCATTTGAGAAGTTATCAGATACCTATCAGTATGTCCTCATATTAAGAGACACAGTTCTTTATGATTTGGGGAATAAATTAAAATTTGATAGGCTAAGCTGTTCTTTCCTTGCCAAGCTTACAGTTGACTCAGTTGGATGCTATTTTTTCAGTGCTATTCGTGTATATGTGAGAATTCATCTTCCATTTGCTATAAATTACAATTGTTTTGCAGATTATGGTTTGACACTCAAAATTACATATGTAACGTACTGAAAAGATGACTGTTCATAAATGTTTATGATTTAGGAGAGAATTGCTTAAAAGAAATGTCTACGGCATGTATAGGTTTAAATCAAGTAAATAGTTAGATCCGGCATTCAATTTAAACATCATGGAGAAGCTATAATTCATTTAGAATATGGTTAGCTTTCTCCCACAAGCGGTTGGTTCATGGCTTGACTTTTACAGCTGGGTGATGACTGTTACATATACTAATTGTTCTTGACCGCCTATGTGCATTAACTGTTTGCTTTCCTTAATGAAAGGAGCGAGTACTTTTGCCCATGATTATTCTTATAAACTTCTGTTGTCATTGGATTATTGTTTAAAACATTATTGAAGACCACTGCCATCCTCTTTCTTCTCTCTCCTCTTGAATTGAATGATTCTTTAACTCTCATGCCTCCACCATACCCAATCTGTTCAGGCAGCCAGCCTCTCCAAATGCCACCTTCCACCATCCATAAGTGGACATACACCAGCCCTCAGAAGGATTCATGTTCAACTCTACAAACTAAGCTTTATTTTACACAATATAATGTGAACTGTGGAGATGATGTCCTTTTGGTAAAAATGAATTTATTAAGTAATATTTATTCTTCTCAATGTAAAATTCAAGAGGACACTACCACTGTAGAATGAAATTTATCCGGTTATTTAAAAAAGGCTAAATGTGCATTGTAGACAGAGTTCTTTTCATCTCCTTCAGCAGGGATTTCCACCCCACAAATGGACAGGGGAACTCTATTTTTTCTGGCAGCCCAAGGAGCGCAGGTACTTTGGGGCTAAGATATGTACTGTCTCACACAGGAGAACAGCGTGGAGTTTGAGGCTTGCCTGGTGGCCCAATGTGATGCCCTCATCGATGCCCTCAACAGAAGGAAAGCCCAGCTGCTTGCACGTGTCAACAAGGAGCATGAACACAAGCTGAAGGTGGGTGCTGTGCCATGGGGAGAGCAGAAAGCTGAGGAGCCAGGCTGGCCTGATTAGGGTAGAGGGAGAGGTGAGGTCTAACTACAGGCTCTCTGGTGGGGTTAGGCAGTCAACAGCATGGAGCTTCAATAGTGGGCAGCAGAGAATGGATACGACCTCAAGGGAGCTCGTGAAAGGCCCCAGAAGCATCAGATACCCCCAGCAGGTTTGGAACAGGCTGTAGTCCCCGAAGAACAGGGGAAGGCCCATTTCTAAAGAAATGGGATTCCAGTAGGAGAACCAAGGAAGAGTTTCAAAGTGAAGAAATAAGAGAACACAGCTTACAAGATTTGGGACTCAAGCTTCGTGGCAGGGAAGCTTCAAGCCAAGCCAGTACCCATCTTGTGGTGACCAGAAACAAGGCAATAAACTAGTTGCTAACTAGGGCATGAGTCCTGGGCAAGACCCACAGTAAAACTGGCAATGCTGAGCCCTGAGCAGCAGAATCACCAATCTTCCAACTCTACTGTGTGCCTCAGCCACACACTGGGACCCTGAGCTCTGGGGGGGGGGGGGGGGGGGG
>NC_138377.1:43007977-43014515 GCF_054177405.1 Leptonychotes weddellii
TGGCTGGAATATAAACCTTTCTCCCCTGCCTCAGGTGTCACGCTGAGAGGGCCTGTGGAACTGCACCAGGCAGGAGGCAGAGCAGGGATAACAAGGTCCAAGCCGGAAAGCACTCCTGAGGGCTATGCCCCGTGGTGAAGTTTGCTGGCCTGACCCCCTCTGGTGCTCAGTCAGGGCCACGGCTCTCTGAGCGTTCCTGGGGAGGCAGCGGCGCACACGCTTTTATCAAGGAGAGGCACGGAAAATGCCTTGATAAAGAAAATTGCACGGCTTGAAGTTAAATCGGACGCAGGAGTTGGGAAAGAAAAGTGCACAGGGCTCTAATGTTCTGAGAACCTCAGCCTGTTGGTTTGGACAGGAAACCAAGGCTGCTGATGGTAACACTCCTTCCAGAGATGCCATTACTGTTTCTTAGTGGTGGGTCTAAACTGGAAGACCCACTTCGGCTCATCGTAGAACGGATTCAAACCTGTTTCCGTCACCTGCTCTGACATTACTAACAGATGGCCACTATAGCCCTTCATTTCACACCCTTCAGAAACCTAAAACCTTTATTGTTACAGCGGAACTCAAATACCCCTTGAATCACACGGAGCTCTCTAAGGTAAAACCACAACCGGCTCTAGGAAATGAGCTGGGCGGCTGGATTTTCCCTCTCGATAGCAGACCAACCATTTTAGTATGTAGTCACCAAATGTTAACTTTTCCTCAGTGGAAAACTCTTTTTTAAGACATTGCAGACACTTTCTTGGTATCTTCAAACAGAACACGGTGAACCATTTGTGATCAGTCATACGGCGCCTATAGCGGCCACTGCAGGTTTTCTGCATGGGGGGGGCCCTAAGGGCAGCGGTCTGGACAGAAAGGGGAAGCGCAGATTGAGAAAGCATCATTTATCCATATCGAACAGCAGGAGAGGGGCGTGAGGGCCCCCAGGAGCCCCGCTTAGTGCCATCCCTGCAGGCTGGGACTGTGTGAGAGCCCGTTATAGGCTGCGCTGGGCGCGCAGAGACCGCCCCGGAACGGCTGCTCCTCACTGCCAAGACTCCAGGTCCGGCGACTGTCTGTCCGTACTGGTGACCGCCACAGAGCGAGGCACCCCGATGCACCCGGGGCTTCTGAGCCGAGGCAGCTGCCTGCTCTCATCCCACCCTGCCCAGCATGGAGTGCCCTGCCCCAGATCCCGAAGGGCCATGGAAACAAGAGGCAGGTGGCTGGTTGTCCCCCACGGCAGCAAAGCTGCTCTGTCTTCTGTCGTGAGCGATTTGTTTCTCTGCTGTTTTCAGCGGATTGTGTGTCACTGCTAAAAACCGCCAGAAGCGGACGCCAGCCTCCAAGTCTCTCTCCCTCCCTCTGCTTTTCTCCTCCTGCCTTTCCCCTTTCTTGTCATTTCTGTTGCTACTCAGATTTGTGAGAAAAGACTGGCCTTTTATAGACATCCCTTGCCAAGCACAGTACTTCTTTCTGTCTTTGTTGGCTGACCCATCACTCACAGTCCGGCAGGGATAATCTTATGGTCTTCCGCTCCCCTTGGCAGAGTTCTCTCGGGGCCTGCTTTTCGCTGACAAAGAGGAGAGTTGTGTGTGTATTTTTCTGGCAACTTTCTCTTCTTGAGCAATCCAAAAGGCTGGGGATGCTGGAAAGGGAGTGTGGATAAAGACTGTCTTTATAATCTCCTCATGCCCCTCTCTGAAAGCACGGATTGCTTGAGCAGATTGGATGGTTCTGGTTCTGAGACAAGCCGGAGCTGAGAGGTGAAGAGCCCAGCTTCTGTGTCATAGAGAACGGGGTGTGAGGACACACTTTATCACTCACTAGGTCTCTAACTGTGGGCAAGTCTCTGGCTCAGTTACTTTCACCTGCGGGTAAAATCAGGCCAAGAATGGTCACCACCTCACAGAGCATTGCCAAGCACTTAGCACAGTCCTCAGGAAATGTTGTTAGCACTGAGAGAGAATGCCTGGAAATGTGGCACCCAGCACGCCGAAGAAGTGCTCCTAGGAGCTTATTTTCCATTAATACCAGAATACCAGAGTGGTGTAGAATTAGTCTATATGCAGGTGTGATTGCCTCTGAACCTAGGAAAGTGGCTTGCATTTTTAACTGATCATCCTATAAAATAATTCACAAAGTTTGGTGAGCTATTTTTAAAGTTAGTAAAAAAAAAGGCTTTGAGATATATGTATGGAGCTGTGACCATATTTTAAGAATATTTTAAATATAAATTATGTTTGATACTATTCTGTGGTTTGAAAAAAACAACACTGGGAGACAAATATCTATTTTGGGGATGTAGTGAACTAATCAAATGTCAGAAAGCTACTGAAGGGGAAAAATGCTTTTGAGCTTTCAAGAAATACTACTGATTCGTGTTTGGGACTACTTGGGCAATATCCCCACAAAAAGAACAGTAAACCTGATCCCCCAGGTATCTTGTTTGAACTATATGTTTTGTTACCGTTCTTCCTGGGCCTTCCTGACCTGAGTAAGGTCTTAAAATATCCTCACTGTCTGTGATCTGCACAGGGAATTTGTGATGATGCTTACATATGCCATTAATGAGATCCATGTTTTTCTCAGGAAACTTACAAATGCCATTTCTGAGAATGATTTTTATTTATGTAACACTTAGAATTTGAAATAATTCTACAATTATCTTAAATGTATATTTGCTCCAATATTTTAGAGTAAATTCATATGTTGAATAGTACAAGGTGACAGGAGTCTTCTTGGTTACCTTTTAATTCTAAGATTCTCTGGAAGGAAAAAAGTTATAGTTATTAAAAATATTCTGAAAAAGTCTAATCTTTAATTTCCATGTGTGGTTGGCCAAAGAACATACCAACAAAATTAGCAAGAATGCTAAAAGATAATGATAAACTTTCTTGTTTTTTATAGCTTTTCATTTTTACAGAGGGCCCCCACACCCCAATTGTAACTATATATAGAATGTTTGACTTTGAACCCAAATGTACTGTTGGGTTTTGTTAGAATCATTATCACTATTGTCATCATTGTCTTTATTATTATTTACGATGTATTGTCTGTCATGTTCCCATTATGTTTATTAAAAAAATTAATTAGGGGTGCCTGGGTGGCTCAGTTGGTTAAGCGACTGCCTTCGGCTCAGGTCGTGATCCTGGAGTCCCGGGATCGAGTCCCACGTCGGGCTCCCTGCTCAGCAGGGAGTCTGCTTCTCCCTCTGATCCTCCCCCTCTCATGCTCTCTCTCTCTCTATCTCATTCTCTCTCTCAAATAAATAAATAAAATCTTAAAAAAAAATAAAAAATAAAAAAATTAATTATATGGCATATCAGTCAGAGTACAAATTTACACAAATTTACAAATTATTGGCTTGTCAAATGCTTACTTAAGCTATTTTGCCATTGCCTCAAAACAGGCTAGTAACCGTTTGATTCAGATTGGGCTGGTGGATGGGGAAGAAAGAAAGAAAGAAAGAGGGAGAGAGGGAGGGAGGGTGGAAGACAGACCCATCCAAGCTTACAATTTTTTTTTAAATAATTAGATAGGATTTGACAGGCTACAGCCATTATTAGAAAGAAAAAGCAACAAATTTAAGCCAACAATCAGCTCAAACCCAATAAAACTACTGGTAATGAGTTCTGTAAGTCCATTTCAATGAAGACATTTGGAAAAATTAGGCACACTGGAACACTTGAAACCTTTGACTGCCCTTGGGGGGCCAACTCTAAAATTTTAACCACAATTATTATTGATTATAAGGCTATCATTAATGGGGAATTCATCTGGCAAATGCTGTGATCCTCTGCTTCCTACTACGTAGGAGCAAAAGTCACACAGAGACGGTACAGGACAGAATGCCCGGGTGCCCACGGAGTCACCAGGATGCCACCACACACAGCTGGGGCTCACCAAAGTTAGGGGACACTCTTCTGAACCCTCTTTACCCACTTTGGCAATGCCAATGGAGGGCAGTCACAGACCTTCTTTAAGGCCCTTTGCAGCAACTCAGACATGAGTGACATTCCTTACCTCCAGAGGGCACTAAACACATACTTCGAAGGTGAAAGAGCAATCTACTGTGTCTCCCTGCACCTCACAGCCTACAAAATACCATGTTGTATGCACCACTTTTACTGTGGCCCACCATAAACTGTAAATGTTCTCCTGTGTGAGTAGACCACACCAATATGCGTATCTCTCCAAATGACTTGTATTCCTTCACCAACTTCTCTGTACAGGGATGTAGTATTCTACACACTAAGAGCATGCTTTGCATATTCCACTCAAAGTTTATTGATGAGGCTTTTGGTGGCATTCACACTTTTGGAATGGAAAGTTCGGTTTTGCTGTTAAAATCTCAAGCCTTCCTCAAAACAGGTACATGTTTTATTTATTTAATAGGGCTAACTTATCCTTTTCTTGATTAAAAACTCAAAGCCTCAATACTGGTCTTTGAAATGATTAGTTGACATATGGGTAAATTAATAACAGTACAGAGAGTGGTATCAAGAGAAGGGGGGAAATATTTGCCTATCATCATGTGGGAGAATGGTGGCATGTGAGAAATTAAAAATGTTCTTCCTTAATTTAAATGCCTCTAAGTTTCAGTAAATATAATGATAATATAGGGGATAATATTCTACTCTAGGAAAAAAAAAAAAACAAGAGAATTTGTTACTTTACTAGATGAATCTCATGGCCAAAGCACTTCACCTATAACTCACAAACATTAGTTGGCCATCTTGCTTTAGAAATAATGGTACATGGGGGTGCCTGGGTGGCTCAGTTGTTAAGCGTCTGCCTTTGGCTCAGATCATGATCCCAAGGTCCTGGGATCGAGCCCCACATTGGGCTCCCTGCTCCATAGGAAGCCTGCTTCTCCCTCTCCCACTCCCCCTGCTTGTGTTCCCTCTCTCGCTGTGTCTCTCTCTGTCAAATAAATAAAATCTTAAAAAAGAAAAAAAAAGAAATAATGGTACATGTACAAACTCTTCCCATTGACCAAAAGGACCTGTGAAGAATAAATTCTTCAAGCTTGCATCTTAAGAGTACTTGTACCTTACATAGAAAAAAAGGACTACCTTATACTTAGGGGAAACTGTTTTAAGCTGTGATGGGAAGGTATAAATTATACTCAAGAAAGAATTTCTGAAATACAAGAGAGAGAATGTTACTGTTTACTTAGACTAAAAATTCATTAGTGGTATCCCTGCAGATCCCATGAGGAGAGAAAATAGTATGAGTGAAAGTATTTATTTATTTGTTTGTTTGTTTGTTTGTTTTACTATGTTATGTTAATTGCCATACATTACATCATTAGTTTTTGATGTAGTGTTCCAGGATTCATTGTTTGCATATAACATCCAGTGCCCTGAAACAAATAATACATTATATGTTTTAAAAAAAAGTATTTATTAAAAAGAATAAATAAAGAAAAAATTTTAAAGAGCCACATGTAAGATGGAGGGGTGGATGGAGGTAGATAAAGGGTGTCAAGGTCAAGTTGGATAAAATAATGAAATTCACTTTGATTAACTTTAGTTCTTGCTGCTGGTTGTGTTACATGAGCTGAGTGGAGGGAAGATATTGGTCTACTAGAGATGGGATGGGAAATGTAGTTGTGGATAAGCAGAACAAAATTTTAAACTTATATAAGCTATCATGGATTACTCTATACTACTGAAAAAATTTAAGCACTCAGAGGGACACAACAGTCCATTCTCAAATTCACCTTTTCCGAATAGGTGTCAGTGACATATCTTGACCCAAGGAATGACCTTAATAAATTTGCCACTTAACAAAATAAAAACGTTCAAGTGATCAATAGGACTTGCTATCCCGAACAGATGGGGACTGCTAATAAAACTGTGAAAGCGTTCTCTGAAACTATGAACTAAAGATTAATTCATTGTCTCCAGAGAGCTGGTTCAGGCCATAATGCAGATGAAAGCAGGAAGATTGTTTCCCAGTCCCTATTTGTGTCATTCTTGCAACTTGCACATTTCCTTCCTGGGAAAAGGAACTCTTAACTCCAGCCAGCTGCAAACATGGTTTCTCCGGAGATCAGAGCAACTGCACAGAAATGTGGAACTCAAGGGAAAAGTGACATGGCCTAGCTTCCTAGGAATTGTTTTCCATAAAAAATATAACATGAGATAAATAATAATAGTAGTAGAAATAACACAGAGTGAGGAAGGTAACAAGTAAGAGAGCTGATAAAAACTCTCAACTAGAGAAAAAATATTTATACTCTTAAAAGATCTGATTATTTGGCTGATTTCCATAGGATGGGAAATCTTGCCAAATTAATTCAGAAACTAGATGTCAGGGGCACCTGGGTGCCTCAGTCGTTTAAGCCTCTGCCTTAGGCTCAGGTCATGATCCCAGGGTCCTGGGATCGAGCCCCGCATCTTCAGCAGGAAGCCTGCTTCTCCCTCTCCCACTCCCCCTGCTTGTGTTTTGTGTTCCCTCTCTCGCTGTGTCTCTCTCTGTGGAAGAAAGAAAGAAAGAAAGAAAGAAAGAAAGAAAGAAAGAAAGAAAGAAAGAAAGAAAG
>NC_138377.1:43014615-43055085 GCF_054177405.1 Leptonychotes weddellii
AGGGATATTGAGTCCTTCCAAGAAGCTTGAACCATGGAATACAGGAGCCAATGGCCAACCCCCACTGAAACTCACCAACTCTTTACTACAGTGAAGCTTCTTAAGAGTAGTCAGAGAGCTCCAACAATCAGACAGTTCCTTCGGCATCAAATAAATCTTGCTTGAGAAGGAAATTTAGAGAAGCAAACATAGAATTTTATGAGGCCTGATTAACGTATTTATTTCAGTACATTTAGGTCATAAAATTATCATTGATCTGAATGCTCTGGAACATAAACACAACAATTCATGTCTATTTTGCCTCAACAGCAGACTCACTTTGGGTTACAAGGCCCAGATCTAGTCTGTGCTTGTTATTTCAGACTTGAGCACCAGTCGGTTATGTATGCACAGTCCTAGGACAGATGCCATTTGGATAGTGATTGGCAACTGCTGAGACTCCTACTACCTAGAAGCATTGATGCACTGGCTACCAAAATATCAAAACATTTTCTGGGAATAATTTAGTTACACCTAAGATAGCAGAGAGGAGTAGCATATTAGCGGTAGGTCACCTGTCCTGGATTTTTTTTTATGCTTTTGGGTAATTTGTGTTTTTTTCTCCATAAGAAGCAGAAACTTAATCTTCCTGTTTACTTTTTATTAAAAATAATAATAATAATAATTTGCATTCCATGAGCCCAGACCAACAAATAGGGATGGTGGTTTGATAGAATACTAGATGTCAGAAGAAAATAAGTCAATCACTGAATTTTAAATTTGATCTCCCCTCTCCCCGCCAAAATCACAAACCGATCTTCACATCAAAGTTGGTTTCTTTCACCAATTCTGACACGGAGATTTTAAATCCTACACTTTATTTTTTATTTTAATTTTATTAAAAGTGAAAAAGGGGTAACAAATCATCTGTCAAAAAAACTAGGAGACTCCATAGAGCCAAAACAATCGTGTAAAGGACAAAACTGGAGTTCTCACACTTCCTGATTATATAACTTACTGCAAAGCTACAATAATGAAAACAGTATGATTTTGACAAAGGTGGCAAGGCCATTCAATGGGGAAAGGGCAGTTTTACAACAAATGACACCGGAAAAACCGGCTATCCACATGCCAAAGAAAGAAGTTGGACCATTACCTAATACCATATACAAAAATTAACTCAAAATGGACCAACGACCTAAATGTAAGAACTGAAACTATAAAACTCTTAGATGAAAACACAGGGCAAATGCTTCACAACACTGGATTTGGCAGTGATTTCTTGGATATTGCACCAGAGACACAGGCAACAAAGGAAAAGGTAGACAAATTGGGCTTCATGAAAATTTATAAATTTTGTGCATCAAAAGCAAAAAAACAAACAAGCCAATTAAAAAATGGGCAAAGGACTTGAATAGACATTTCTCCACAGGAGATATACAAATGGCCAATAAGCATATGAAAAGATGCTCAGCATCACTAGTCATTAGGGAAATGCAAATCAAAATCCCAATGAGATACCACTTCACACCCATTAGGATGGCTATTATTATTTTTTTTAAAAAGATAGTAATAAGTGTTGGTGAGGATGTGGAGAAGTTGGAACCCTTGTGCATTGCTAATGGGAATATAAAATGTTTCCGTGCAGCTGCTACGGAAAACAGTATGATGATTCCACAAAAAAACTAAAATAGGATTACCATATGATCCAGCAATTCCACTTCAGGGTATATACCCAAAAGAAGTGAAACAGGGACTTTCACAGATATTTGTATACCCATGTTCATAACAGCTTTATTCACAATAGCTAAAGGTAGAAGCAACCCAAGTGTCCCTCAGTGGATGAATGGATAAACAAAATGTGCTTTGTACCTACAATGGAATATCATTCAGGAAATTCAGGGGTGCCTGGGTGGTGTAGTCAGTTAAGAGTCCGGCTCTTGGTTTCAGCTCAGGATGCGATCATAGGCCCTGCATTGGGCTCTGTGCTGAGCAAGGAGTCTGCTTGTGTTTCTCTCTCCCTCTCCCTTTGCCCCTCCCACTCGTGCTTTCTGTCTCTCTCTAAAATAAATAAATCTTAAAAAAAAAAAGGAAAGAAATTTTGACATCAGCTACAATGTGGATAAACCTTGAAGACATTATGCTAAATGAAATAAGCCAGTCACAAAAAGACAAATATTATATGATTCCACTTATATGAGAGTCCTGGAGTAGTCAAATCCATAGAAACAGAAAGTAGAATGGTGGCATCATCAGGGACCAGTGGGGAGGGGAGAACAGAGAGTTATTGTTTAATAGGTGCAAAGTTTTAGTTTGGAAAGATGAAAACAATTCTGGAAATGGATGGTGATGAGAGTTGCACAACAATATGAATGTATTTAATGCCACAGAATTATCTAATTAAAAATAGCTAAGGTTGGGACACCTGGGTGGCTCAGTCAGTTAAGTGTCTGCCTTCGGCTCAGGTCATGATCCCGGGGTCCTGGATCGAGTCCCACATCCACCTCCCTGCTCAGCAGGGAGCCTGCTTCTCCTTCTCCTCCCTGCTCGTTCTCTCTCTCTCTCTCACTATCTCTGTCACTATCTCTGTCTCTCTCTCTCAAATAAATAAAATCTTTTTTAAAAAATAGCTAAAATTGTAAATTTTATGTTATGTATATTTTATAACAATAAAACAAAAATTAGAAACAGACACCAGCAAAAATAAATGGATGAATTGTCAAAAAAAATTAGGAGGAATTTAAATGTCCAAAAATAGAGGAACAGGAATGGTTACTTAATTACAATAACCCACTCAGTGGGATATTTATGGAGCCAGTAACACTTATTGATGGTGGCAACATGTAAAATGCCTATGGTATAGTGTTAAGTGGGAAGGAGGTAAAATTGTCACATATTATGATTGCAACTATAAATATATCTAGCGCAAGGATAAAACCTAAAAGGAAATATCAAAATGCTTTAAAAATTTGCATTAGAGTGATGAGATGACTGCTTTTTTTGGTCTGTTTTCCAATTGTTTTCGAAAGTAGATATAATAATCTTTAATGGAAAATGTATAATCAAAACTGAAAAGAACGAAGAAAAAGCTTTTCAATAATTATTATTAAAACTCAATTTTAGTTATTATTTATAAAATCCAGAAGGCTGGATATTTTTGAGGCTTTTACAAAGTAATATAAATACCGAGGATGTAAGTAACTGAGGTTCCTAGAAAACTCTTGTTCAACTCTAGCCTCAGAAACTACTTGAGGATTTGGGTCACTGAGCAGAGGACATGGAAAATGAATCTTTGAAGAAAGAAACTTTTCAAGGACTGTCATATGTTTGACACTTCCCAGAGGCAGAAACTGCATGTTCAGAGAGATGCCTTTCTAGGTTAAAACAGACTCACAGCATGGTAAATAGAGAGCCTTTAAAACTGCTCTCCCAGGGGCACCTGGGTAGCTCAGTGGGTTAAGCGTCTGTCTTCGGCTCAGGTCATGATCTCAGGGGCCTGGGATCGAGCCCCGCATCGGGCTCCCCGCTCAGTGGGGAGTCTGCTTCTCCCTCTCCCTCTGCCACTCCTCTGCTCATTCTGTCTCTCTCTCTCATTGTCTCTCTAAATAAGTAAATAAAATGTTTTTTAAAAAACTGCTCTCCCAAATGAGGCAGTGACTGCTTCTAAGTGGGTTATACTCAAAACTTAACTCTGCATTCATGTTTGTCTGGCTTCCTTGCCATCAGCTCATTGTCTTCAGCAAGTTTCACCTCTAACCCCATCCCACCACCCACTCAGGAAGAAGAATCAGAATGAGAAGGAATTGGGTTCAGATGGGGATGTTTGCTCTTTAGAAGAGAGGCACAGGGTGGGAGCAGGTGGGTGACTGTTCGCAGAACAGAAGCTGCAGCCGCACCTCAGGTTGCTCAGCTCCTTCGTAGACTCTCCATGACCTCCCGCTTAGAACAGCTCACAGTGTCAGCTTCCTGGAAGATGGGGAGCAAGGGGAACCTGAAGAAGATGTTCCTTCAGCACCACAGTTTGCTTCTTTTTCACCCTGTGCCACTTTGGACTGTTCTGTTCTCTCATCAATCGTAGGTGGTTCGAGATCAGATCTCTCACTGCACAGTGAAATTGCGCCAGACCACAGGTCTCATGGAGTACTGCCTGGAGGTCATTAAGGAAAATGATCCTAGTGGCTTTTTGCAGGTAAGTGTCAACTAGTTTCCACTTCAGATTCTCAATGTCCCATGAAACTCAGTCTACAACGCCACAGCCAGACTCCCAGCAGCCCTTGCTGAGCATGGGTCCCTCCACAATGGAACCCACTTTCAGGCTGCCATGTATATGTGGGCACCAGCAAAACTCTGCTAACTTCCTGGAAGTCTCTGCCACCATGTGCTACAAGATTGAGAAGTATATGGGCTTCTTAAAATTTGTTTTTGTTCATGTTTAATCATGAAAATGTAATTCCCTGTAAGTTCCTCCAAAGCAGAGTTACTGCCTTGCCTAAGAATTGGGTCCCTTTCCACTAATATCTTGGACAGCTTTGTCAGCTAGAAATGTCTAAATATGCAAGGCTTCTACCTTCTTGACAGTTCCTACTGGCCAGTGATTTCCCAAATAAAGTGAAGTTTTTTCATTCCTTGGATTTCTCATGATTTTTTCAATGTTGATTGTTTTAATGAGATGTGATGATGTCAGCTGAATTTTACTTATGTTTTGATCTCAATGATTAAGGGAGATTTTATTAAGGAATACATAGATTCCTTCCAATTCATGTTTTATCAAACTGGCCAAGAGTGACAAAGGGAGATTAAATATAAGAAATGGAAGAGTTCTCTATCAAAGAATAAAGTGATACAGAAGATGACAGGCTTAAAGTGTAAGAAATTCCACTTTTACAGATTACCATATGCAGCCTCTCTAAACTATTTTATAGAACTCCTTCCAAGGGTTGACAAAATACCCACACCTCCTATTAGAAACTTAGGGTTGTTAGTTCTACTAGGATTAACAGATCACCAAAATATTATTTAATGTTGTTGGCTTTTAGTTGATTAGTCATAAATATTATTAGCGTAGCCAGGTTTATCTATTAGAGCAATTTACAGCTGCTAATTATATAGTGGCTCCCTCCGACTCACAAAAGCACCCAGATTTGCACGGGTGACCCTTGTCATAATAGGCTTCTCACTGCCTACATGGAGATAGGAAAGGTGTGAGTCCCAAAGTGGTTTGGTAATGCTCCTGGAGAGTGTAGGAGCAGGGTTCTGTGTCCAGTGCGGTATTATATTTCTTAGGCTGTGGTCTTTGATGTGATTAGATTTCTGACGCCCTCATAAGGAGAGTGCACCTGACTGAGGACCAGTGGGGGAAAGGCACGCTCACTCCCAGGATGACCACGGACTTCGACCTGAGTCTGGACAACAGCCCTCTACTGCAATCCATTCACCAGCTCGACTTCGTGCAGATGAAAGGTGCGTGCCTGCATCCCCCCCAAATAGAGCAACATCCCGAGTGGATACTGATGCTTGAAGCAGGATCGAGGCTTTGTGCCAGATTGCAGCAAACAAAAGGCAGCTAGCAGGTTTATAAATCACCTAAGAGGCGGGGAAGTAAACGCACATACACGTCTGGTTAATGGTACAAAAGTCTGGAGTGGCTCCTAGCTTATCACATAGAAACGTACCATTGTAGCCATGTGACCTACCTCTCAGAAAGCCAGATAAATCCAGATAAACTCAAGGCTTGCCTCCTTAAGAGTCTTAGAGATGTCACAAGCCAACATCAGGGAATAGCTGACATAAAAAAAGATAAGGAGATCACTGTACATAAATAAAATCTTGTTACAGAAAGTAACCCAGAAATATTGATATAAATCAAGGCAGTTCAGAACTGAAATGACTACTTCCACATGGATAGGTGGCGAGCAAATGGTTGAGCATAAATCAGTGGGAATTTGAGAGGATTAGAGTTGACTTGCCAATACTGGTTAGGAAAATGCAAGCCTGGTTACAGAAGGAAAATGAAGATTTGAAATAAATTTTAACTTTTTTAAAAGTTAAATGTGATTTATGTGATTAAGGGATATGCGAGATCTCTTTGAGACTTTTTGGGTGGCTGGGGGAAGTGCAAGAACCTAAAATTATCTTAAGGAAAATAACTCTTTCAAAGAAAAATAAAAAACCAAACATGCAACAATCTTTTCACAGCAGTGTAAGTAATATCCATTGGAAAAATACTCTTTTTTTAACTTTCATTTTGAAATATTTGTACATTCACAGGAAGTTGCAAAAATAGTAAGGAGAGGTCCAGTTACCCTTAGCCCAGTTTCCATCATTGGTTCCATCTTGCATAACTATCATCTTATATCAAAACCAGGAAATTAAGGGCACCTAGGTGGCTCAGTTGGTTAAGCATCTGACTCTTGATCTCAGCTCAGGTCTTGATCTCAGGGTTTTGAGTTCAAACCCCACATTGGGTTCTACACCCAACGTGGAGCCCACTTAAAAAAAAACACACACACACGGGAATTAACTAACATTGGTACAATGTATACGTATCACTCTGTGCCATTTTGTCAGGTGTGTAGAGTCATCTAACCACGGCTGCAGTCAAGCTACCACCATAGAGACCTCCCTCATGCTATCCCATCATGGTCATATAGTCATACCCACATCCCTCCCCTCTGCCATCATCAGTCCCTGGCAACCATCTATCTGTTCTTCATTTCTGTAATTTTGTTATGTTCTAATCTTTTTTAAAATTGAAGAAATTGATTTGCTCTTTGCTTCTCCCAATTTAAGCAGCCACATAAAGGACTTAGAATTTAGTGCTTTAAAAATTTTGTTTTTTAAGAAGAATCTACGTGCTTCCTTTTATCAGAGAGAAGCACCTAACCCAGCAAGTCTTAGGGCTCTGCACTTATGAGTCACATCACATAGCTAAACTCATCCGTGTACCCAGGTACCTCTCTCACCCCTTTAATGGATTTTTGCACTTTTATTTTCACTTTTCTCATTTTTTGTTTGTTATGTATTGCTTTGGGATGATGCCTTAATTGATTTTTGGAGTAGAGAATATATAGATTGTTAATAAAAGTACTTCGTTGCCGTAACAAAAATGTTTAGCATTTTCCTGACTGTTTACCAAACCAGATACTCTCCTAAGTGCTTCACGTGGATTAATTCAATTTATTCTCACAACCCTAGTAGGTATCTAGGGAAACTGAGGCACAGGAAAACTGGATAAGTTGCCTGAATTCACACAGCTAGTGAATGTCAGGGCAGGGGTTCAAAGCCAGGAAGCGAAGTTCCCGACACTGCACCTACAACTTCCGGTTTGTGCTATAACATTAGTGTCTTATGAACTGGCTTCTTCGAGGAATAACCGAATTTCCTCTCTTAAACTTAAGAAATTTAACTTTTTGTTGCAGCACGTCTTTCTTGCTGTTATAAATGTTTTCTTAAACACCCCCACGGTGGTCTGTGAAATACAGCCATCTGAGTAATATATGGAGCCCCAGGTAAATCCCCCTCAATCAGCCTCTCTCTGGATCCAGTTCTCTCAATGAGGTAAAATCATTGAAAGGTCATGTCACAAATAGCTCAGAGGAGAAAATTCATCGCAAAAGGCCAATGGAAGGGCTTTTGGTGGAAGGGGGAAAAAAAGGAGCCAACCCAATTAGGCTTGGTGATGGAGCAGGTAGAGGGGAAAAGCCTCAGGGCTTTGAATTGCTTTCAGCAACTGATGGATCCCTCTCCTCCCCCATTTGCTGTCCTTCTGAATCATGTCCATCTGCCCAGAGTGGAGTCCAGGCCAGTTGGCAGGAGGGTAACAATTGTGTTGGAATGAAGAGGCCCTTCATCTGGTATGGGAACTGCAGGCTCACGTGCTGGGCCTCACAGACCCCGTTCCTAAAGCAGTGTCACTTGGCCGCTTCAGGCTGCCCGCAGACGTATGCGTGAACATGGCTGTGTGTCCACTCCACCAAAGTCTGTACACACGGCCGAGAATGCCACACGCTCTCAAGGCCAAGACGCAGAACACACTCACAGCAAAAATTCAGCCGGAACACAAAATGATCCCAAACAGATATTTACGAAGTTCATCTCACAGGCCATTTGGGATGAGACTGGATTATTCCATTTTCCTTTTCTTTTTAACACTTCATATTAATTTCAGTTACTGCTGATTAGTATCCTTCTGCAGAGTTAATTTATATGCTTTGCTTTGTGCTCGTTAAGTTTAATTAATTCAGTGAGAGACAAGTACACTTTAGACACTGAATAATTTTTATCTGTCAGATGTTTTTGATGGAAAGGAAAAGCCAAAAGGTCATGACGCAATAGAACTTGCCTGGCTATAGTTAAGACTACTCCTACTGGCCTCTTTGATAGCTGTTAACATACACAGCTGGGCTGGGTGTAGTGTTAGTGTTTTTCCATAGGATATGCTTGGTCAGTTTAATACACTGCACTTTCACAGCTTGTCAGTAAAAATATCTCAAGAAACTGTACCCCCAAATCCACGTAAGAATGGCCAAAATTTAAATAGCATTGGGAACAGTGCTAAAATAATCTGACCATTAATATAATACATGTACTTCAACATATGTTTCCTAATTATGCTAAGCAGATTACAGTAGAAAGTTAAAATATTTTCAAAGCTACTTAAAATACGCATTTAAAGTTCTGACTCAAACTAACAACAAAAATACCTGTTCATTCTTAACTGGAAATTCTAGCATCTCTCTGGTTTTGGAATTTCATCTCAGGTGCCTTTTTCTTTTCTTGATATCAAAGAAGATAGGTCTGTTACTGGTTTTTAAACTATTACCACTCAGCTACTACTCAGCAAGAAAATTATTCTCTTATGAGCGAAGGATTTAACTGATCTGCCCTTTCTGATTCTGCATCACCCTCAAGCAACTGAAATCTAAGTGGAGAATGCTGGTACCTTTGTTCCAACAGCCCCAGAAAAATATTATCCCAGAATTGTTTTAAGTATAGACAATTCCCAAGATTCATGAGTCAGTGCTGAAAAGAAATGCCAGCATGTTCATTCTGAACCAGGATATGACACAGTGACCAAATGCTCCCCGAAGCCTTTTTAACACATAAACCAATGGCTGTTAATCCCTTAAGTGCCTCTAGTCACCTAAGAACACATTTATCTTTATGAACTCATGTCAAATATAAGAGCCCTGAGTATGCACCAAGGTCATGGGCAAGGTCGGTGTGATGTGAACAGACCCTCTTATAAATCATAGAGAAAGAGCACCCAGGGGTTTGGCAGGGATGGGGATGAGCACACACGCTGACTCGCATGTCATCTGTTCATGCACATGATCCGTTCATGGTTTGGAGACCTGCAATGCATGTCCTCAAAACCCACGTTCACATTTCTCTGTAACAGTGTACTAATGAGAGCTTTGCAGAAACGGCTTGTTGTTCCTCTAAAGTATAAACTTTCCTAAGATGCCACTGTGTTGTTCAGCCACCACAAAAAGGAACGACGGTCCACCAGGGAACATTTAGACAAGATGACTCAGGAGAATTGCATTCTCAACCACCGTAGCTCTTGTGGTGAAATATTTCTTTCTTTTCTTTTCACAATTTTTAAAGTATGGTTGACACCCAGTGTGTCACACTCGTGTCCACACTGTGTGCAGACAACACAGTGATTCGATAAATCGATGCATTATGCTCTGTATGGTGAAATATTTTGTTAATCTATACCAGCAAGTCTCGGGGAACTTTATCACTCACGTTACAGGAAGCAAAAGGAAACATTCCTCTTGGAATGAGGTGTGGGGACTTCCCTCCAGTACACTATTATCACACACCCGGGCTGGAGAGGCAGCGTGGTACAAATATGCACACAGCCCCTGGGGCCGGCCTGCTGGGCCTTGGACGCCGGTTCCGCCACGGAGTAGCTGTGAAGATTGTCTGTTTCCGTTTCCTCATCTACCAACTAGAGCTGATAACAGCACTTGTTCTTGTGGGGGGTGCTGTGAACATCACGTGAGTGACGACATGTAGAACCTCTCAGCATACTGCCAGGCACTCAAAAAGCACCACCCACCATTAGTTTCCACGCCCAGGGTGGGAGGCCGTGTGTCCTTACATGTCCCCGCCACACTCTTGGGACCTTTCACAGAGGAATCCCGCAGCGTGGTGAGTGTTGACAATCGGCAGGATTTGGGAAAAAAAATTAAATGAGTACAAAAAATGTAAGCTATACTTTGAACGAGAATGGCCTTTAAAAAGGTAAGACATTTGAAAACTTTAAGAAGACACTGTTGCAGAATTTAATTTTGAGCTGAGGCTCGAGTCCCCTTCAAGGAAGTCGGTAAGAACGGTTGCCCCCTGCAACTAAGGAGAGAATTATTAGCCTGAAGCTTGATATTATGGGCCAAAAGAATGCTAAGCAATAGACTTCTGATCAGGTCAGGAGAAACTGGTTCTTTAGGAAAAACAAAGACGTCCAAGAATGGTGGTGAAAGTGTTAAGATTAAGACAGCTACGGCAGTTCAATGACAGAAGTTTCAGTAAAATAAAAATTTCTTAGAGTTCAGCCCAGGAACTGTGATGCCACCCATTTCCAAAACACAAATAACAAGTTAATTTGAAAATACTTTGGATTCTTATAGACCATTTCTTTTATACCTAATAAAGTGAAATAGGATAACATAACACCCACTATAAAATCCGTTTTTCTAAAATGTCAGCCTTAGTCTTTGTCGAAGAGGCTGTAATTTTGTCACATTTGCCTTTTATAGGCCACGTCACTTTGGGGTAAATAAGGAAACAGAAAAAATAATTCTGAGCACATTAAGAAATAGATTTAGACATGCATATGTCTCTATAGTCCTTCATTTTCGTTTCTCTCTCTCTCTCTCCCTTTCCCTCCCTCTCTCTCCATTCTCTCTCCCTCCCTCATTTCACTTTTTTGTTTGTTTAATTTAAGTTCTAGACAATATTAAAATCTGAAGATTATGAGTGGTTAGACTTTTTATTATCTTTTTGGTCTTTTAAAGTGTATCCACTGAGGACTTACAAATGAAGTTCCCATGTTTTAATTACACATGACACCATGTATTTCAATTAATCTGTTAATTATACCTATGCCTATACAAGGAAATTTGAGTTTCTTATCAGAGACACTGCAAGCATTTGCATGATTCAAGTTGAAACCATCTTGTGATCTTATTCTTTGATTTTAAAATTGATGAAATGTAGACTTGCCTGAGACATGAACAAAGGGAAAATGAAGATTGATGGGGGAGCTAATGAAATAAAGAGAGTCCAAGGAATAGGTTGTTTTATGGTAGGTTCTGATTCATAAGGACAGCTCAGAACAAATATCCCCGGGGAGAGTCATTCCATGTCTCTAGAAGCCCTTTGAAGAACGGTTTGCTTAAACTCATCATAATTTACTCCATAGTTAATATGTTAAAATTTATTATTTTTATAAGGGAAAAATGTTTAATGACCAAGTGGTTTCCTAATACGTGATGACCTCAAGTTAACCCTCCAATTACAACTCTTAGGTGATGCCTGTTTATGGATAGATGATCACTAGGAGTAACGTCTTCTCTCTCCTCCCTTTCCCATCCGATCCTGTAGTCTATTTCTTGAACAAGGCAATGAATCTATCTCCTTTCCTCCAATTCTAGATGTTCGGGGACCTCTGAGGCTATAGAAGCCACTCTTCTCTCATAAGACCAACTGAACCCTATGCCATTGAAATCTGAAACATGATTTCCGTCCCTACACTCACTACCTCCAATTATCTGGTCATAATTTTGATTTTGTTATGTTTGCTCTAGTAACTCCAGCATGGTCTTCTTTTTTTTTTTTATTATGTTATGTTAATCACCATACATTACATCATTAGTTTTTGATGTAGTATTCCATGATTCATTGTTTGCGTATAACACCAGCGCTCCATGCAGAACGTGCCCTCTTTAATACCCATCACCAGGCTAACCCATCCTCCCACCCCCATCCCCTCTAGAACCCTCAGTTTGTTTTTTAGAGTTCATCGTAATTGTCCAGCATGGTCTTCTTGTATAAAAGTCTTTTCTTAAGCATAATTGACTTGCCTCACCTTCGCATCTCTTGTGTTCTGATCACTGCTATTGCTCTTTAGCTTATCCACCATAGAACCTGTTTCCTAAACTGCTATTAAATATACTATCTTTGGGGTTGAGGTGATGGCAGGGAGCAGATAATTTGATGAATGACACAGAGTCCAATTTCGGTACAGCATGCCAGGTGTTCCATAATTAACATTTGTTCGTTTAAATGTCCCTGGATGCGGCCCAAACTGTTCTCTCCTGTTGTTAAAGTGCTACAAAAATAAATTAATGGTTTGGTGCTAAAAAAAAAAAAAAAAATTTTTAAACAGTTGGTAAAAACACTGCTCCCAAATACATACATTGAGTTCATATGTTAGGAACTGGGATTGCTTGGTACCTAACAGTTCTATGTCTATGTGTCTGAAGGCTCAACCGCTCTGCAGTTTGAAGTAATAGAAAAGACCCCCAGCACAAAATGGGGACAGGGGCATGTTGTGACCAGTAGTACTGTGGCAGATTCTCGCAAAGTCACAAGGACACCTTGACCCTCCCCTGCGGGGCCCCTTCTGCTCCCATACTGCTCTCCAGGCTCACAGTTGGCTGTTCTGCACCTGCAGAGAGTGGACCTGAGCTAGCATAGCTACCATGAAAGAATGGGGTCAAGTTCCTCAGAAGTTTTGAAATGGAGAAATCACTGTTTTTATGTCCTTTTATGTCCTTTTGTCCATTTTTCAAAAATCCACTGTTGCAGCTACTTACGTGCACAAGACCTTGAGTAGAATCACTGGTAAAACAAACAAACTGCTCTGAATAGGCAGTTCCAAGTTTATACACTGGGGGCCAAGGCTCAGAATAAATTTTATGATACATTTTTCAGCCGTGTTATAGGTTACATGGGCTTTAGTGGGCTGGGCTGGAAACCCATCCCACATTAAAATAGTTCCCTTAAGTATGATGTCTTCGGTGCTCAAGGGGGTGAGAACAGAGCAATTGTCTCCCCAACTGTTAAGGTAAGAAGTGCCACCACGAGTTTGGGAAAAGGCAGCACAGCAGCTCAGGACCCAGTCCCACTCCTAGAGACTCTGGAAGGGATCCAGTTCAGGTCCCCCATGGGCTAGCTACTTAGTCGAGCCACGACTCATTCCAAGATCCTGAAATGTTCGCAACTCAGCAGAAGCCAGGGTTACACTAATTTCTGTTTAGCTTCCTCTCCAGTCCCAGCAACCCCCATCCTGCAGCTGGAGGAGTGCTGTACTCACAACAACAGCGCCACGCTGTCCTGGAAACAGCCACCCCTGTCCACGGTGCCTGCCGAAGGCTACATTCTGGAGCTGGATGACGGCAATGGTGGTCAGTTCCGGGTAAGTAGAGCATCTGCTACTTGTTAACCAAAGCCAGGGACCACCTCAGAGGACCCATTGTGGGGTCTCAGGCCAAGCTTACCCACCTCTCCTGAGGCCAGACCATCCTGGCAGGGTCTGCCTGCCCTTCAACTGAGGCCTGCATTCTCCTTGAACCGTCAAAGATGGACGAAGGAGTCTCTGAATAGAAACTGCCCTCCCCTTCTGAAGAGAAGGCCCATGCAGGCCACAAGCTCTGGAGTCCAACTGCTTGCACTCAGATCCGGACTCCAGCATTTAGCCATGTGACTGCCCATTTTTCATTTCTTTGAGCCTTCAGGACCTCATTTGTAAAATGGGGGTGATATTAACACATACCACATGCATTGTTGTTAAGAGTCAGTTAGATAATCCATCATATAAAATTCTTAGCATGCCAGGATCCCAGACCCCAATCTGGTTAGTATCCCACCAGAGAGTTATCATTTTAAGGCTGTGCTTTGAATAAAAATTATTTTTACTCATTACATCAGCATAATGTTGCAGAAGCCTACAGCTAAAGAGGGAGGCACATGCCTAACCTATGCTAAAGATGCATTATGCTACAATTTATTTTAAGCCTTTGAAATGTCATTCTTCCTCCCGCCCCTGTTTCCTCCCCCTTCCCTCTGCACCACGATAAAACCTATACTCCTGTGACTCTGAGTGTAATCTTTGTGACAGTTCCTAAAGTTACCAGTGGAGTTATAGACACAGCATAGAGACCACCCTCTAAGTGGTCCCAACCACCCAACCAGTTTTTACAAATCATGCTGATGGATAAAGAGCTCGGTAGGTATAATAATATATGTGTAAATGCCAAATTAATAATAATAAGCATAATGCTAACTATAAGCACCCAATTTTAATTTTTTAAACCCTAACCACTAGTAATTACCATTCATTAAGGTGCCAGGCCCATGCTAAATATAAGGTACAATGTTCAACAGTTTGCACACATGACCTCCTTATATGATCATCCTAGCAACCTCATAAACTGGGTATTATTGTCCCCATTTTACATATGAGCAAACTGAGACTTAAAAAGGTCAATTAGGGGGGCGCCTGGGTGGCTCAGTTGGTTAAGCAGCTGTCTTCAGCTCAGGTCATGATCCCAGGGTTCTGGGATCGAGTCCCGCATCGGGCTCCCTGCTCAGCAGGGAGTCTGCTTCTCCCTCTCCCTCTGCCTCTCCCCCTGCTCATGCTCTCTCTCTGTATCTCTGTGTCTCAGTGAATAAATAAAATCTTAAAAATAAATAATAAAGGGTGCCTGGGTGGCTCAGTTGGTTAAGCGACTGCCTTTGGCTCAGGTCATGATCCTGGAGTCCCGGGATCGAGTCCCACATCTGGCTCCCTGCTCAGCAGGGAGTCTGCTTCTCCCTCTCCCTCTGCCTGCCTCTCTGCCTACTTGTGCTCTCTCTCTCTATCTCTGTCAAATAAATAAATAAAATCTTTAAAAAAAAAAAAAAGGTCAATTAGGGGTGCCTGGGTGGTTCAGTTGGTTAAGCATCCAACTCTCGGTTTTGGCTCAGGTCATGATCTCATGGGTTGTGAAATTGAGCCCCGCAACAGGCCCCACGCTCAGCAGGGAGTTTGCTTGAGATTATCTCTCTTTTTCTCCCTCTGCCTCTGCTCCTCCCCTCCCCATGCTCTCACTCTCTCTCTCAAATAATAAATAAATAAATCTTAAAAAAAAATTTTTCTTAAGTCCATTAAATAGCTTAGTATCCCACAGGATTTGACTCCAGATCAGGCTACCACCAAAATGCTTGCTCCTGACCACTGAGCGACACTGCGTCCCTCACCCCTCACAAGGGCCGGCATTAAATGGTGGCCTGTTGTTTGTTGCCCCTCAGGAAGTGTATGTTGGAAAGGAGACGATGTGCACCGTGGACGGTCTTCACTTCAACAGCACATACAACGCTCGCATCAAGGCCTTCAACAAAACAGGAGTGAGCCAGTACAGCAAGACCCTGGTCCTCCAAACGTCTGAGGGTAAGGCCCTTCAGCAGTATCCCTCCGAGCGAGAACTGCGAGGCATCTAAAGTGGCTGGCAAGCCCGGAGGTAACCCCACCACTGCCCACATTCTGAAGTGTTTCCATGACTTGCTCTGCATTCTGGCACAATGCCGCTGTTCCTCTCCTGCCGTTAGAGAGCCCATGGTATGTGGATGTGATCAAACCAAAGAGTCCACAGCGGCAGTTCAAATGGCCTGGGGCGTCGGCTTCCTTTGATAACACTCTAAATAAGCTGCAGTTGAAGAAGCTGAAAAAATGAAGGCCTGAATGTCCCCCCCGGTGTGTGAAACAAATGTATCTAGGCTCTAGGGCAGGCTCCCTTTCTCCACGACACACATCACTTGCCAATTTTACCCAGATGATTCTAAATTGCTCTGTAGTGCTTGCCTGTTTCTGAGGGTGGGGCTGAGGTTGTTTCCAGCTGTGGATTTGTGTGACTGAACATGTTTCCAATGGGTGTGGGGTGCTAGAGCTGTTCAGAGAGGGCCTGTCGGCCACTCCTGGCTTACCCAGCGCGGACCGCTTCCATCTCACGGCCAAAGCCGAGGCCGGCGGCGCCAGGACTGAGGCTTCCTGTGGGCACCAAACAGGAAATGACCAGCAACTCCGCATTACCTCGCCATTTTCACCTTTGCCCGTCCCTCTAGGCTGGGTTAGGCCACCAAGGGCCACTGTACAAGGTCAAGCCCCAGAGAACTTTCACTTCTTGGCCATACTGTACATATTTTGGTCATCAGAGTCAAGCCATTCCTCTCGGAAGAGGGGCTTGCCTTTGATGACCAGGTATAACCTCTGAGGATTTTAACATTTTCATTTTAAAAGCAATTACAGCACATGAAATTAAACCTATGAAGAGGTGATTGTGGTCGGTGCCAGAGCATTTTCAGACCTTCTGGGTGTCATTTTAATCATAGAAGTCACCCCCACTGGCATTCCCCATAACTTCCCTCTGCAGAACCAAGTGTGTTGATTTTGTTCAAATTCAAGATGTTAGCTCAAAGAACTGTGGTGGTGTTTTGTTCCCACTTCCCACAAACCTTGGCATGCGCCAATCACCCTTTAAATGGTTCACATGGTTAAAAACAAGCACAACTTCAAATCCCACAGCAAGGTTGACAGGCCCCTAGCCGTAAAAACCGTGCTTGGGGAGCAGTGGTAAGTCTGTGAGGGATGCTATTCAAAGAGAAGGATTCGCGGAAGGAAACATGCCCGCACAACCTATTTCCCATCGGGTTATAGGGATGCGGTAGCTACAGCCTGCCGAATGACCCCTTTAGCAACTTCCCTCTGGGATGACCTCTCTGCTTGAGAGCAGTTGCCTCTTTTCCCGAGTCCCATGCTAAACGCTAAAGCCCTCCAAGAGTTGCCCACATGCCATGCAGAAGGCCCTTCATGAGGATGGCCTCGCTTCCCACGTGCGTACCAGGTGGTTTGATTGAAGAGTGAAGTGCATGCCGTCAGAGCAGGGAGACAGTTTGCAGCAATGTTGCTAATATGTATCATGAGACCTACTATTTCTATTCATAATATATCATGGAAATCATATTCTTCCGCTAAAATCAGTTACTAGCATAGCAGATTGAGCATTCATGTTTCTCTTTTCATCCTGCAGGAGGATGTAGTTTCTCAGTTTCTCTCACTGTTCATAAGATTATGGTGTCTAATAAATTACAGGATTGGAACTGCGATCCCTGGTACCACAGTCACAGAACTGGGGGTCATTTTCTAAACGAAACTAACGGAACAAGTCCTCTTCCAACAAAGAAACTGTACTGTAGAAATTAATTTCCTCCATGAATTTTATATATTGTGTACAAATATAAGGTATGTATCTAAATACAAAGAAAACCTTATCATCGTGTAGATATATCAGTATTCTCTGTTACTGCACAGAAGTGATTTTCTCATGATGAAATAAAGTTCACACACATACTTTCTCCATAACTTTGGTTTGTTCTATTTGTTCCTCCCTCATTCTAACTCATTCACATGGTGAGACAAGGTTTAGAAAGCAAGAAAAAATATATAATGAATAGCTAATTAAAAAAAAAAAGATTTGATCAATCTTGTAACAATAGAGAAAGCCTATAGAATTAAAAAATTATATATATATTTTTGTTTTTTTAGAAATCAGTGAGAAAAATGCCACTGACAGGGTTCAATACATTAACTGAACTTATATAATACTCTATTAATCTTCCTTCCTACAGTTCCTGGAAAGGTTTGCTCTGGAAGTTTGTTTTCTTTGCTGCTCTTGGGGATGGCGTGGCGGTTCATTTCGGCTTTTCTACTGTAACAAGATGTTTTGCGGTCTTCTTAGCAACAGCTAACCCTTTCCCAAAGTTCGAAACAAATGTCTGTATTACAGAAGGGTCCAATTCATACGTGATAGCAAGTCTCACTTGTATGTACATGCATTTAGTCCGAGATTTAAACCACTTGTCACTTATATTCTTTGAATGATCATAAAACCATCTGCTGACTTACAGGTGACATTATGCAGGGGAGATCAGATGTCCACGTTGTTATAAATGCTGATCATTTTTTCCAGAAGCAGTTCTGTTTGTTTATCTACTTACTGGGCCGTGTTTGGTAAAGGCTCACTGTGTGCTACACCGTGGGTGTAGAGGGGTGAGCCGATGTCCCCCTGCTTGGATGAGCTCACAGTCTAGGAAGAGAGACAGGCCTTAATAGACACACAACTAGTTACATATTTTCAAGTTATTATTACCACTGTGAAGGAAGGAAAGGAGACTAGCAGGAAGACATAATTTGTATCTGGGAATCAGTCAGGGAAACAATGAAAAATAATTTAATTCAATGGAAATTATAAAGAATGTGTTATTAAAAGGGAAAAGGAAAGGAAAATGCATTACCAGATGAGTTCAAGTGTGATTAGTTCCCCGAAAGCAGAGTTCTTGGGAATGTACCTAAGACAGCCATGCACATAAAGCCAGTTGCCGATCTCAACCAAATTACCCTAACTTAAGAAGAAATATAACTGTAAGCAATTAAGAATCTTAATGAAATTTTAAAATGAGGCCCACAACCCCAGTTGTATATAGTTTTAAAGTAATCCATTTAATAGCCATCATGGCTGTGTCACAAGTCTTTAAAACCATCTGCAGAAGAATATCCATTATGTAACAAGGCCTTCTTCTCACATAGTTCTGGAGGTTATTCTGTCTGGAGACTCTACTCCTGAAAGAGAATTTTTTTTTAAGACGAAGCTGAGAACAGAATAGGAAATTTTCCTATTTATTTTTCCCTATTTTCCCCCTACCTATCTAAACAGACTTACCTTTTTCTTTTTCTTTAATCTGGAGAGAAAATGAAATAGACCAAAGGTAACATTCCTGGGGCTCAAATAACTCACTATGACTATTAGCTGGCTGAAAAGAGAGGGTTTCTCTCTGATCCCCCTCTCAGGGAGGGGCATGGCTTCACACAATCTTAGCAGAGATGGGAGTCCTTCAGGGGAGTGAGAACATGAAGAGTGGCACCTTTGAGTCTTTCAGTACTCTCCCACACAAATCTTTGTTATCTTCCTTGGACAAATTCTTAGAATTGGGATTACCAGACCAAGAAGCATGAACACTTTTAAGGCCCTTGATCTGTGTTTCTCAATTGCTTTCCAGATAGATTTTATACCAGAAATGTATGAATCATTCCATTTTTTAAAATCATCTTAATTCTGCTATTTAGAGTTTAATTTTGACTAACAAGCAGCCCCCCTAAAAGTGTCCCTAAAACAGGGCTTTTTTTTTAAAATTTTATTTATTTTTTAGAGAGCGAGTGAGAGAGAAACAGCATGAGAGGGGAGAGGGTCAGAGGGAGAAGCAGGCTCCCCGCTGAGCCGGGAGCCCAATGTGGGACTCGATCCCAGAACCCTGGGTTCGTGACCTGAGCCGAAGGCAGACGCTTAACCATCTGAGCCACCCAGGCGCCCAAACAGGGCTTTTTAAGTTTATATTTTCATAGTAATCATATTCTGATTGTTTTACATCTAATAGCTACATGTAATAAGTTACAACATATTGCAGGGAAAATGAATATGATCCAAAAAGGAGGGAAGACTTCCCAGAGTAAAGAGAGACAGACGGACGGACAAACAGAAACCCAAACACAAGGAATAACTGTATGCAAGGCAAAAACTTCAAAATCGGCCTTGAGCTGACTATGATAACGAAACCTCATTCATTTAAAAACATTAACTGATCACCTCAGTTGTGTCAGGCACTGTGCTGGGCCCAGGATCACGAAGATAATGAGGCATGGCCCCTGCCCTAGAGCTTATGGGCTCCACTCCTCCTCCTTCTTGAACTCCATGGCACCTGACTCAGAGCACCTAAAAACTATGGTACCTCACCTCTCTAGAACTAAGATATCCACCCTGCAATCTAGATAGTCATCTTACAATCAAGAAGTGACAATGACCTCTGATTGGCAAAAAAAAAAAAAAAAAAGAAGACAAAGTTCAGGTGTAGACACTCCTGTGCTGTCCTTACAGCAGGCCCTCTGATCTCCCTCAGTTCTTGCTTATTCTTACTATATGCATGAGTCCACTGAGCTCATGACCCGCTTGGGAAGACCACAGCAGACTAGGAACATCACATTAGAAGAGAGAAGAGAGACTGGTGAGCAGGGAAGGTAACTAGGAAAACTGAGAACAGAACCCCCCCACACACGAAAAAGTCAAAAGATAGCATTGTGTGCGGCTTGTGTTCTGATTAAGACCTTGTGTTCTGATTAAGAAAGAAAGCATACAATGAATTGTAAAAATATTTCCATCTAACATTTAGAAGTCAGTATATTACCTGGAACCCTTGGTAATGGGTATTAGGTATATCTCAGAAGGCTTTATGCAATCACAAGACAAAATACAGTCAGAAAACTATTGCAATAAACTCGGTCTCATTTTGTGTCAAGCTTCTAAGAACTTTCTTCGTTGTCCACTAAAAGATTCCATGAAAAATGACAGCCAGCAAATATTTTTAAGGATACTGAAATCCAGTAGAAGAACTGTATAAAAACTATCCATTCTATGTTTCACTATAAGGTCCTAAAGAAAAACCAGGAATTTTTTCTGTTCACCCTAAAACAGCTATAAAGACTTTAGACTATACCTCTGTGCCCACTGCTAATGCAGTTGCTGCAATATTCCAGATTTACCCTGTGTATTAATTTCCTTTCGCTGCTGTAACAAATTACTACAAACTCAGTAGCTTAAAACAACCCAAATGGATCACCTTACAGTTCTGGAGGTCAGAATCCTAAATGCATTTCACTAGGCAAACAGTGAGGTATGAGTGGGGCTGCATTCCTGCAGGTAGTTCTAGAGGTGAATCTGTTCTCTTTCCTTTTGCAGCTTCTAGAAGCCACCTGTATTGTTGGCTCTCGACCCCTTCCTCCATCTGCAAAGCTAGCAATGTAGTGTCTTCCAATCTCTTTCTGACTCTGGGCCTCCTGGTTCCCTTTTATAGGGACGCTTATAATTACCTTAGGCCCATCTGGATAATCTCTCCAACTCAAAATCCTTACCCTATTACATTTGCAAAGCTTCTTTTGCCATGTAATGTAACAAATTCCAAGGATTATAGGACATGGACATTTTGGGGCAAGCCATTATTGCACCTACCACACTCTAGGAGGAAGTATTATAATTATTATCTCATCCTCCCTTTGGGAAGATTGAGCCTTTGAGAGATTAAGTGACATGTCAGACCCTGGCCTTCCAGCCTGCACTGCCCAGCACAGTGCACTTCAGTGCTGACATTAGAAGAGTGCTATTTGCACTCAGCTAAAAGGAAGGAAATAGGGAAATCTATCCTAAGTCTGTTTACTAAGTGGGTGAAAACATCTTGTCCAAATGAAGCAGCATTATGTAGCTGCCTCATGTGTTCATCCAGAAACCCCAGGAAGAAATGGACTCTAACACTTTCAAAGAGTCATGTTAGAATTTTGATGAAAAAAATAACATTCTTCCTTTAAGAAGGAGGTGTGAAGAGGCTGTCCTTTCCAGCATCAAATCTAAGCTCCTACTCAGGTCCTGTCCTTTTCTTCTGTCTCTGCATCTCCACTTTCTCACCCACCCACCCTCCCTCACCAGGGTAAGCATTCACCTAGAGAGGCCCTTCTCCCCTGTTGGGATCAGAACATGCTCTTGGCTTGCAGTGACAGGTGGCTGCTGGGGAAAGAAAAGGAATGTCAGAGCCAGATCTGCAAGGTCCTTAAAAGACCCTACCAAATGAGGTCTGGGACTTGGAGCTCTGTTCTGGTTGAAACCACAGAGCCCTTTATTGGCAAAAGCTTCAGCCCTCCAGATCTCAACCGTGAGGAAACTGGAGAGAAGGTAAACAGTGATAAATGGAGAATCGGGTAAACAGTGATAAATGGAGAATCGGGCTTTAGACAAGATGTTCTCAAGCACCGTCTTAGTTGAATGTCCACAGGAATCACCTCCCTAACACTTCAGGATTGTCTTCCTTAATGACAATAAAAGGGTTAGGATTCTTGAAATTACATCTTAGAAAATGCTTTCTAAAAGGGGGCATAGAAGATGTTATTCGTGGGCGCCTGGGTGGCTCAGTTGGTTAAGCGACTGCCTTCGGCTCAGGTCATGATCCTGGAGTCCTGGGATCGAGTCCCGCATCGGGCTCCCTGCTTGGCAGGGAGTCTGCTTCTCCCTCTGACCCTCCTCCCTCTCATGCTCTCTGTCTCTCATTCTCTCTGTCTCAAATAAATAAATAAAATCTTAAAAAAAAAAAAGATGTTATTCGTAAAATTAAAATGCTTATTTTCCCCTATTAGACTATTAGCATCACACTACCCCTTCCAATGTGATAGCTCCTTCTCCCACACATTGAAAGAAATAACCCAAAGAATATTCTGTGGTATAAGCAGAATATGGCCCCAGCATAGTCCCAGATGCATCTGTCCAAAATCTCTGCAGATATTTTATAGTGATTTGGGAGCAACGTAAGTACTGCACTCTTAAACCCTGATGTAGTAAACCACCCCCGCCCAAGAGAAGCTGTAACCTTGTGGGGGGAGGTGGGGAAGAACCTCATCCAATCTCAGAAGAACAACAGGGAACTCCTCTGCTCACCACTCCCCATGACCAAAATTCCAAAGGGGAGGATGATGCGTTGCTTTTCAATCCCTACCACCCCAGTCCACAGAACTGCTCCATTTAAAGAAAGATTCACCCTCACTCAATATGGCTCAGGATTTAAAGAATGATATTAGGTTCATCTGCACAAACCTTGGTCACCCCTGAGACCACCAGAATGTGCCCATAGCCCGTGGCATAAACTTTACTTTTTATGCATTTCCAAGGCACAAAAGAGAAGCAATGGCCTTGTCACTTCCAAAATTTTTTCCCCCGGGAATTGATCCTGCCTGGGTCCCTATCCTGTTCTACCACAGCAGGCAGTGTGACTTGGGATGTGTCCCTTAACCTCTCTGGATTTCAGGAGTTTTTATTTTGTTGTTGTGTTTGGGGAGAGTGTTGGGAGGGGTTTCTTGGTTTGGAGGGGGGTTTGTTTTGTTTTTATTTTTGTCTCTAAAACTATAGACTTAGAGCAAATAACCTCCAAGTTCTTTTCAATTTGTACCCCTGGATTTCTTGTATGGTTTCTCTTTTCAAAATTACTGCTGAAATCTGTTAACTGTTTCAGAAAATGCTATGAACAGGAAAAGACACCTCCTGCCTCCTGCAAGGGTCTTAATAGGTCTTAAAGATCTGCCTATGATACAGAGAATTCAACACTAATAGAAAATAGTTGATAAAGGATCATATAGGGAAGAATATACTGTCCACCAGAGATCATTTTTCCTATGCCTCTGCTTTATTTTTCCTGATTCAGAGCATCAGAGCTCCCCAAACATTATTTAGTTAGAAGAATGTGCATTTCCAAGACAAAATCCTCAAGGTAGGTAAATCATACCTGAACAAATTTGGGTAGATTTTACAAAATCCAAAGTGAGAGGCATGCTAGTTTTCAGAGCCCAGAAAAGAGGGATACTCTGTTCCTTTTAATTTTGACAACATGCTTGACATCCCAGGGAATTTCCTGAATTTTTCTATAGAACTGAATTGGATCCAGACCCTATCTTTGGTTCAGGGGAATATGCTTTGCTGTTGACACTCTGGGGAACAGATGAGTCCTTTGGAATCTGTTGTATCTATTTGAAATGCAAGAATTTTTAGTTCTTCTGATGGTACTTACTTATAAATAATGCCATGGTATTCTAAATTGGAGTGGAGGATTTGGTGACAGAGTGTGCAGCTGTCCCAGGGGTGTTCAAGAGACTATTTCTTCTCTTAAAAGGAATTTTTTCAAAACAGCTTGGTTTCTCACTTCTCAACTGCAGTTAATGCCACACTTAAGAGAGCTTAAAATTCCACCTTTCATTGTAACTTATGTACCAGTTGGACGTAATTGTGCCTTTGGACGCTTATTAGATCATTTAAGGAGACTCAGCCTCCTTCATTCATCTCTTTAAAATCTTCCCAACAGAAGCAAATTATTTTACAACTGGTTTATAATTGAACTGAAACTCATCTTTAATGCTGCTTGTGCAGCTCTTACTGACATAATCTTGTCTTACTGGGCTTTGAAATACAACTGTCTTGCTGGACCAGCACCCAAGGGCTGCCTGAGTTATAAAGCCATTCCCGAGCAGACAAAAAGATAACCAAGAATTCTACCAGTCACAAAGAAAGCTGCATTAGCATACGCTGTCAGAAGGAAGCCCTGTTGGTTTGCTTTTTCTCTTTGAATTCCAAAAATAACACCTCACAGACTGGTGAGGAATATTTCCAAAATATTCTACCACACCACAGAAATCTTTCGTACTCAGTACATGTTGGAATCAGTCAAATTCTGCCCCTAGAAGATTTTCTCTAAATTATTCTTTTTCGTATGGTCAGCTCTCTCTCCAAGTTCCTGTTTCCTAGCTGCTCAGTTTTAATACAACGTCTGGCACATGGTAGTTGTTCAATAAATGTTAACTAACAAACAAATAAAAGATGTACTGTTAGCCAAACAGGAGTACATCACCTAAACATCCTTTTTTCACCTTGAACCCAAAAGTCAGTAAATAATAAGTGTGATCCCCAGCTGACCTTTGTTTTGATAATTTTTGATGGCTTCTTTTAAGCATAGGCCTCGACTCCAGAATCCAGCCAGTCCCGAGTGGAAAGGGAAAGCAGTCTAGTCAAGGGCAAGAGGAAAATGGTAGCCATTGACCAAGTTGATGGAAAGTGTGCCTTGACACATTCCCATTATGAGCACCGTCCCCACCCCAGAGTTACAGCTGTGCCTAGAGTGACCACACCAGTGTTCAGCTGGCATTCTACTACTCTTCCCATTGGTCTTCCTTGATAAGCTGCTTTTACTCAGCAAAACTGTTCAGCAGACAGGATCACTGCATGTCATGAAACATGACAGGACATTCAGAATCTTTTAAGGTGCTACTTGTCTTTCTCTAGTGATCTATACATTAAAAATTAATAATAGTGATCCCAAATATTAGCTATGACCTGAAACATAGCTTTTGTATCATGTATTTGGCGGAGGTCGGGGGGTGGGGGATAAACCCTGTTCCTATTTGTCTTGGCTCAGAGAACGTTAATGGCTGAGAAGCCTTCTCCAGATCTCAATATCTCAATAGTTGTGCTTTCAAGGGGAGGTGAGGAAGTGGGATGTAGCCTTCCTGCATCCATATGTTATATGGGTATAACATAGAATATATCCATGGGTAGTTGTGTGTATGTTCATTGTGAGTTGTGTGACTTGACTAAACCAGGGGGTGGGAATACTATACCCAATCTTGTCTTAGTGTCTTTGGTTCATGTTTTTTAATATGTCCAGTGGGGCAAGACAAGGAGAGTTAAGATTTGAATTTCATAGCATAGAAAAAGGGCTGGAAATAGATTCTTTTTAGCCCAGAAAAGGGAAGATAATAAAGGGGATTGGTGACTGCTGTCAAATACTTGAAGAACTAGTGATCTTGGCCCCAGATAGTAAGGCTACAGTTGACGAGTGGACTTCCCAAAGGGAATATATCCAGATGAATATAAGCAATAACTGTAAATTGGAGGGGACTGCCCAGAGGCAATGAGTTCCTCAACCCAGGATATTTCAAGGGGAAGCCTGATGAGTGCTCCTCAGATGTGATCAAGTGTCTTCCTCTGAGACTCCTATAATCTAAGATAATATCAAGTAACATAGATGATTTACAGGCAGCTGACCCAACATTTGTACTGTGTGCCCATGGGGGAGGGCATAAAGGGGCACTGCTTATTTAGTCTGGCTGGGATCAGGTGGAAAACACTCTCCCTCTCATAATTCATTCGGAAAGTTTTCATGATGAGGTAAGAAATTTTTTTTAGGAGCTCCTTAGAGAAAATGGGGTAAGAGCCCAGCTGAAGGGGATGGGAGGCCATAGGTGGTGGGGAAAAAAAAGATGGAGATGAAATGGTTGGATAATGTGGGTATTAAATAAGCTTGCCTGAAAAGAGGGCATAGTTCAAAAGTGAGAGGAGTCAAGGAAAATTGGGTCATCAATAATGGATCCACATAAAAGACTAAAAAAACAGTAACTATTTTAGTGTTGAGTTATTAATCCCATGAATAACCACAGCTAACTCTCAGCCCCCGCCCCACAGAGTGGTGCCATCACCAACTCGGTACTCAGAATAGGAAAGGTGAGTATGTTCCATGATGGCTCAGATATGCTCCCCAGGGTCTGGATTCAGCGTACATCTCTTCATTGGTTTTCAGATGATGACTTGAAGGGTCAATATACTCTAGAATTCATTTCACTATGTATGTCCTTTCCCTTAATTTTTAAAGCAACAAGTATTTTCAATATAATGAATTGATTGCTACCACCTGGTGAAAAATACATTTCCAAGCAAATTCTTGTTAATAAAAAATCTTTTACTGACATATATATGGCCTTCTCTCCCTAAATGAAGCCCGTATCAGTTTGTGGTGCCGTGTTGTGTTTCAAATTTCCCATTAAACTAAAAGACTAATTCCCCCTTGAGACAATTATAATAGGAATCATTTCTGATTTGCCATTTTTGAACGAAGAAATGACCACATATTTCATGTCATCCAAATTATACGAAGTTTAGGTAGAAGAAACTTTGAATATATTATTATTGGGAATACCACACCTTAACTCCATTAAGTAGCAGTTCCTTTTCTCTGAGATCTTTTTCTAATTTTCTTTAAAAAAAATTCCCCAAGGATAAAAGTAAAGCCTGAAAAGCTAACTTTAATATTGTAAATGCAGAAACTAAAATGGGGCTGACTCTCAGCAATATTCAGTTAAAACTAGCCAATGGCCTTGTTCTGAGCTTTTCAAATAGGATCATGTTACATGCACACACTCCAGTTATTTTGGCTTGAACATGCCCACAATAGCATTTTGATAGGACAAGGATATGTTCAACATGGAGAAGCATGCTGACAGACTCAAAACGAGAAAAATATTCCCAGGAGCATCCTCTGGCCACCAAAACAAAATTATTTTTTCAATGAAAAGATCATTCCTTGGCTTTGGACATAGAATATTACTATCATGCCATCTCTCTTTCTTAAATTATTATTGTCACAGTGTGTTCTAAGAAGGTCCTGATTGGTAAAACATCTATCTCTGACCAGACCACCCTGCTGCCTAGAACCAGCTATTGTTTGACAAAAGAGAAAGGAGTGATTTTAGTAATTTAGTGATCTTCATGCCAAACCCAAGTATCTGAAAATAAAGACATTTTTGCCACCCACGCACCTCACCATGGCCCCACGGACCGTTTATTATTAGAAAACCAGAGCTGTCCAAGTGATATCCCTGGGGTCTGATCCTAATTCAGAAACAAAGGTAAGGATCCTTCCCTGATCACTTGTTCAGCCCTGTCTTCCTCTCCTATTCAAAGAGCAAGTGTGGACTGTGTTAGGATAGAAAAATCATTTCGTCCATTCAGAAATGGAAAAATACATATAAGTAAGGAAAGGGAAAAATATGGAAAAGCAAAGAATTGGTTAAAAAAAAATCATCATCTCCTAAATAGAAACCCTTGAAGAAGCCATTGTTGTGCAGGTAATAACTTCCAAGGTAGCTGAAGGGGGTAAAGTATCACTCTTGGTCATCAATGGATAAAATCTACCTCTAAAAGTCTCTAAATTCAACTCTAAAAAATTTAACGAACAGGAAACCTTCCAAAATGCCTTCAGTAGCACTAAAAAATTGGGAGAAATGAGAGCAACTGTCTGTGATGTTTGAGATGTCCTCTGGTCTTGAGTCCTGACCTGCTAAGAATGCCCTCCTGGCCCCCAAGCCACTTTGGTTTTGTAAATGCCTTGTGGCACTTGCGGGATGGATGAGGCTTTGTGCAAATGCATTGGTAAGGCAGGTCTTGGGGAACCGTGCTCGGGCAGGTAGCAGATTTCTGATCTCTAGTTTGCATTGATCTTACATCTAGACACAGATTCAGAAGAACAGACACTCCCTTTTCCAGTGCCTTCGGAAAGATTGCCGCTCCGTAGAATGAGTCCTTTCTCCTCCGCCCTTAATCTACAACCCAGCTTTCCCGGGAGATCCTACTTTGATTTACGATCCTCACCCCACCAGCTGAGCTTGCATTCTTCTTTGCAGTCTCTCAATGCACCGGGTGAGCTGAGCTCGTCTGATCTTTCCCCTTGATCTCTCTGTGCCTTGATGGCATCTCCAAAATACCTGTTTTGTTCTTGCCATTCATGTGCATGGAGAGGGGCAATGAGCTAGTCTCTCTGTCTGTGGCCCGCTTCCCGTATGAGGAGCATTTGGATGCTGGAGCTTTGTGGCGTTCTTGTCTGTGTGGCGTAAGGCCCGACCATCGAGCTGTGGTCAATGTCCAGTGGCATTGGAAAGTGACGAGTGAAGTTGTTCTTTTTGCACCAGCTGGTACCGCCAAGGATGACCCGCTCTGTCATCCCACGCAGTGGCCCAGCACGGCAGAGGCGCTGGCTGAGTGGAGGCTGTGGCCTCAGTCTGGAGGTTTGCAACCCTGCTGTATCCAGGAAACCAGCTGTGTCTGGTAGACTGGATCAGTGCATCCAGCCCGTAGTGGTCTGATTAAACATAGACTCAAGAGATCGTTATTGAAAAAAGAAAGTAAAAACACACCAACAGCAGAATGCATCCCACAAAGCAGGCAAAGCAGAGAGCAGATATGAAAGTATTTTCTGCAAAAGCCTGTGCTCACTGGTCGGACAGTCCCGCTCATGGCGGATTTTTTCCAGCCACGGGGAGGGACCATCACTAGCCAAATTAGAAACCCTTAACCGGCCTAAGGGCCAAAGATCCAAGTCATGGCTAAGGCTGGCTTCCCCCAAGTTTCCCACAGCCAAGCAGGTTGTGACAGGGCTTTAGGTTGATTTCAGGGAAGCTAGACATGCGTTACTGTGCAGTCGACTCTGTCTGGCCAACAGAATCCTAAAACATCTAAGATGCAGACCTATTTGATCTCTTCAGGACTATATTGTAATCGTGGATACACGTGATGCACATTTCACATTTCCAAAGGTTTCTTTTGTTTTTTATTTTATTCTTTTTGCTCATCCCACATCCTGGAATGAAGAAGGCCACAGCATGACAGTGCAAAAAGGATGCAGGGACTTGAAGCTCTCTTTAAAATGACATTTTTCTTTGTGCTTTTACGTTTCTTATTGTTTTTCTGTGCACCACTGGCTTTCAAACATGCTTTGTTATGGAACTCTTTTCACTTGTGTCCAATGTACTGAAATACTGTTATAGTCTTTGTAATGTATATTGTCTCAAGAATAAAATGAAATGTGGGTCGGGGGAGATGTGACGGCTGTATTTAACAGCATTGTTCTAGTCGTACCATCGACTCTTAAATGTATGGTGGTATGTTTTCAATAGCGTAAAAAGATTTCAGAACGCTTGTTTTGAAAAAGACTTGCAGAAGGCATGATTCATTTAAAATTTTTAAAAGCCCTCTTCAGATTCTATAAATTCATTTCCAAAGCGGGATATGAGATTCAGCTTTAAAACTCCTTGTATTCAGTCCTCACTACGCTCTAACCTGTGAATAGGAATTTTAAAGTGATAATCGGTAGAAGCTAAACATAAAAATCAGCCATGAGTTAGGAGAAAATGATTCTTTTGTATGTGAATTCATCCTAGAGTAAAATAAAAAGTAAGGACATACCTTTCAGTTTTGTTTTTTGATTCAATCATTAGTCCTTTTTTTATAGTAAGTTGCTGTATTAATTCTAAAGTTCTTTTAATTCAGTGTATTATCCTTCAATTGTTTTAGAAATTAGTGTATAAAGGCCTTACAGAGTTAAAAAAAAATTAAATGATCCCCTCTAGGGGATACCCCAGCGCTCATCAAAAATACATTTTCCAGATAAGTCCCCAACACCACTTGAAACTATAGTTCATACACCTTTGAACATTCTAAGACCACCCAATCCAGCTTCTCATGGGATCCAGATCTTGAGGAAGGAGGGATGGAAAAGTTCCACAGGTGATTCTCATATCTCCCTGAGACCATCCTACCTCCACGAGAGCCCCCTCCCCTCCCTTAGGTGAGAAGAACTGATGTAGTAAAAATGATCTAAGAAGGAGATGAAGTCATTTGTTTCACTACATTTAATTCATGTCATTATTAAAAATTATCAGATGTTTTTATTAGCATATACATTCTATGTTCAGTCACACATATACGTGTCATTTAACTTGGGCCCAAGTCACGACAAAGGTCTTCTGGTTACCACCAGAGTTAGAAGTGCATGGAATAGTGATATAGAACAGAATTATTATCAAGATCCAGTGATTTCTCCTTCTCAATTGGATGAATTTTTCTTATTTTTATTTATTTATTTATTTATTTATTTATTTATTTATTTATTTATTTATTTTGCTTTCCTCCAGCCCCGAATTTTTCCCATTTTTAAACAGTAAGCTTTCTCTTTAATATGGAAAGTTCAGTGGAAAAGATTGAGCTTGGGGGCTGATAAAAACTTAAGCTGTATAGTTTAGAATCCACTGGGGGAGGATTTATTAGATGGAAAAAAAATGCACTTTTCTCTTTGAAAGAGCAAGAGAAACCATTTTTACCCAGCAAAGTTAACTAATATAAAAAGGGCTTTGGTTTTTCATGAATCAGGCCTCTGGTGACTCTTTTCAGCTGGTGCTTTTTAAGTGTATACAAATACTGTTTATCCACCTGGTTGCCGCTTCATAGCTTTGATGTGTAGTATCTCTTTATAGGATGCAGCTTTGAGCCGCAGTCTGCACCTTACTCTCAGTTAGGCAAGTACACCTATATCGTGATTGTCATCTTCTACTTGTGTGATTGGCATGCTCAGTATCCTCCACCAAATAAACGGCAGCAGCTTATTGTATGTCAATAAAATTGTCTAATTGTCATGAAAATCCCGTTATAATACTGCCCCAATTCCTTAGAAAAGCGTATTTTTAAACTTTATATCTAAAAGAGGATTACATTTCCCCCCAGTTTTCTTATACGTCAATGCAGAGCACTCTTTACGAGAGCTAACGTGGGTTAAGGTACAAGTCAGACCAACGGTTGTAGTGTTTGTAGTGTTTGAAATTGAGCCCTTTTTTGGTATTAGTCTATCAAAAGCGACGTGTTTTCTTATCAATGTCAATTTTGCTTCCTGTTTCTCTCTCCCATGCCTTTCACTTGGAATGACAACAGTTGACATTAAAAAGCTGTTGGCAGGTATGGAATAACCTTATTCTGTTACAAATAGCAAAGACCAAAGTGCATGTGAGGTGGCTCACAGGTTCAATAAATCAGCAATGACATCTCTCCGGAGTGTGTTATTGGTAGGCGGCATTTAGAACTTGGGTTGTAACGATGTGTGCAAAGATGTCATTCTGTCTTCACCTAGCGTCCAAAATACCTACTGCTCCAGCAAAGTATGTTCCATGTTAGCGTTAGGAGTAACATGCAAACTGTTATTTTTAAGGTACGAAGGAAGCGACCTGTCTCATGTCCAAAGTCACAGTCACTCATGAAAATTAGGTCATGTTGCCGATAGCTTTGCAGCCTCTGAGCTTCCACTAGCGCTGAGGAAGTTTTCAAAAGGACTAGATGTCAGCACTCCTGCCGAGGGGCTATTTCCTGGTTTCACTCAGTGTGTTTTATCCCTCCTCCATCTAGGACTGTAGATCCTAGCCTCCCCGCCTCAGGGTTACACAGGCATCTTAGCGCACCCTCTCCCTTTATGTCTCTGGTGTACTGTTGTCCCAGTCACCGGGTGAAGGGACTTGCACCTTCCAAAATCGATGCCACTTCACTCCCGGATCACCTGGTTGGGAGTGCAGTCTGAGTCAGGTAACCCCTGCTGAATCGGTCTTGTGTCCTCCGTCTGCTTCTGGGTGCAGAGAGTACCACCTCCCAGGACGTGGCCCCTGTCTGCTCACTCACAGCCCCCCGTGGCCCCGGACACCTCCTTCCTGCATGGCAGCATGAAAACGGGACACGACACTCCTCCCCCGTGCAGGGGTGTGTTGCGGTACACAGGGCTCTTCGGGTCCGCCTCGGTAACCCCGCTCCCTTCTCTTGTTCCCAGTGGCCTGGTTTGCTTTCGACCCCGGTTCGGCACACGCTGACATCATCTTCTCCAACGACAACCTGACTGTGACCTGCAGCAGCTACGATGACCGGGTGGTGCTGGGGAAGACCGGCTTCTCCAAGGGCGTCCACTACTGGGAGCTAACCGTGGATCGCTACGAAAACCACCCTGACCCTGCCTTCGGCGTGGCTCGCATCGACGTGATGAAGGATGTGATGTTAGGGAAGGACGACAAAGCTTGGGCAATGTATGTGGACAATAACCGGAGCTGGTTCATGCACAACAACTCGCACACCAACAGGTACCCGGCAGCCCCCAGACCGAGCCTTCTTCACGTTGGCTTCTGGTAAAAAACGAGAGCCCGAGTTCCAGGTCCTAGTAAATAGACAACATTGAGGCAGCCAGGCAGGTGGGCTTCAGTAAGTGGCACAGGAGTTCTACTATTCTTACCTGAGGCTTTCTCAGTGGTTAACTGATGGATTGAGGGATTTTTTTTTTTTTTTTTTTTTTTTTGCATAATGCCAGAAACGTGAGCCCTTTCCTAGGCCCTTCACCGTGGCTAGGAACTGAGACTCCCCATGCATATCCATCCCAGGAAAACATCCGAGGATTATAAAATCCAGACCTACAACTTACCAGGAGAGCTGTTTAGTTTTTCTGAACCTTCGTCTCCAAATCCACCCAATTAGGATAATAATATTTTTTCCGGACAGGAGTGTTCTCCAGATTAAATGAGATATGTGAAAATGCCTCACATCAGAGGCAGCTGAAAACAGAAGCCATTGTTCTTCTTGTTAGGATTATTATCGATACCACTGCCCACGATAGAAGCCATGCATTGAACTAGATCTTACAGATGCCAGTTTGGATAGCTTTAGAATTTGTAGGACCCTTATTATCATATAAATTCAGAATATCCAGTTTGCTGGGGAAGGAGAACATAGTAATCTCCTCAGGTTTGCCTCTAACACCAAAATATAGGCAATTATCATTTAACCCAAATTATATTTTTTTTTCCCTAGACTTCCTTTATCATTTGGTTTGCCTAAGTCAAGAGGTGTCTTGCAGGGATCCTCATCCACCTTATTCTCAAAGATTTTTTCTAAGATACACTCTCTTTGGTGTTTTGAGAAAAAAAAAATACAGCTCTATCCAGTCAGATCAAGAGGAAAGTGAGGCTGGCAGTGGTAGGCTGGTGGACAGCACGGTCTCAGCTTTTTCTGGAAGGTTATCACTGCTCCTTCTCTAGCCGGCAGGATTCCTAGGACCTCCACTTCCCATTCCCTTGGACGTTTTCTATGCATGTCCATCCAGGTGTGTGTTGTTCATTATCACTTAAAGTGAACACGCATACTGTTTCAGCCTGATATCAAATGCTACTAGGTGTAGAAAACGGTCATCTTTGGTGATTTACATTTGCAGGAGCCCTCAGTCAACAGATCCCTAATGCCATTCCCCCATGTACCGCACTCACTTTTCCCTTCTAGCTTCTTTAGTTTGGAGTGAAGGAGTAAATAATACCACGAGTGTCACACTATGCAAAGAAACACATTCTTAAAGCTGAACATGTCTGCTTGCGTGCAAACTGTGCTGTCGTTGTTGAAGTTGTGAATTAACCAGATGCGATTTATAAACCTGTCTTTTAACGACTATGTACAGTCTGTATTCTGCATGCCAGGGGGAAAGAACAACACTTACCCAGTTTCTGTGCTCTGCTGAGATGAGGATGAAATTCAATATTGCTAGACCTCAAAGAGTTGGGGGGTACGGCAAATCTGATCGTCCATGTTAATGGCTTTTGTGAAACCATCAATTGAAGCATAAGACATAATTTGCTTTAAAATGACATTTCAATGCAGGTTCTTTAAAAATCACTCCTCCATTTTCCACGATATAATTGTTTCGCTTTGCAGGGGAGAATCCTCTCCGATGTTGTCATTTTTTAGAGAGCCTTCTCAATTTAAACTCCGCATGCCCAAAATTAACATCTTTCTGGAACGAGTTTTTTCTATTAAATCGGTAGCATAAGGCCCCACATCCAATTTTTCATGCATATGCTTTCGATTCAGCATAAGTGCTTCTTTATTTTGACTTTCAAATTAAGTCATTTTGGAGTTGATGTTTAATTCCCACCATTTGTGCCAAGTGCATGACATAGCTGCGGACGGAGCTCTGATAGCCCAAAGCCGACTATTTTTTTTCTTGGACTTGAACGATTTGTTTTCTACTTCCACGGCTCAGAGGTAGAGACCCTCTGGGAATGAGTTCACTGTGAACGACAGCAGAGCAGGATGGTCGAAACTATATTCTCAACAGGGGGCGATATCTCCCGGGAGTGAAAGTTAGTGTGTGGGGGGTAAGCAAAAAAATCTTACTCTTTTTATTTACAAAACACAGATATACACACAACACATAAACACATACCGAGTATATCTGTGGTAATAAAATGATATGTGAGGAGGGGTGACTAGGGGAAAAAAAATATTACTTAAAAACGCTCCTGGGGTGTGGGGAACGATATTTTTAAACAGGCTGAGAAATACTAGTTAGTACAAAAGGGATTGTACATTGAGGACAAAGAGGGGAGCTTCTAGAATGAAGACAAGTGAAACCCAGTTGTTTTCTTTTCCCACAGAACCGAGGGAGGGATCACCAAGGGGGCCACAATCGGGGTCCTCCTCGACTTGAACAGGAAAACCTTGACCTTTTTTATCAACGACGAACAGCAGGGTCCCATAGCCTTCGAGAACGTGGAAGGCCTGTTCTTCCCGGCGGTGAGCCTGAACAGGAATGTGCAGGTAAGCGCCGTGCCCCCACGCCTCACAGCAGCTTCTGGCCGCTCTGCTTCAAAGGCTGCCCGCGGGGGGTACGTTAGCCCCTGAGAGAGGGAAGCCAACCGTGTAAGGCCCAGACTGAGACCCGGAGGAAAGGAGAGGGGAAAGGGACCAACGTTGACAACTGAGATGATCCCAGATCAGCATCAGCCCCTTCGTTAAGCTTGGACACAGTCTCACTCACAGCAAGTGGGAGATTGGAACTCAGTTCACGGTTTGCTCTTGATCAGCCCTGAGGCCTAGTTTCATCCCTAGTAGGAATGAAACCCTTGAACCAGCTGGCTTGAAAACAGAAGGAATGACTTATGCAGAGCTCCGTGAGTGCCCCAGAGGTGAAGGTATGAGACGGAAGTATTAGCACGGTTACCAGAAAGCCTGAGCATCTTCTCTGCATTGTTCCTCCGATTCGTTAGGTCCTGGGGCTAGAGAACAGTCCCCGCCTGCGGGCTACTTACTTACAATTTACTGCAAAAGGCAAACAGGTTCTTCTCATGCATTCATTCAACAAATAACCACTGAGTGCCTTTAATATGTCAGGCACTGTAATTATAATTATTATAGGCATTGTTGTTTATCAGTGAAAACAAAACATAAAAATCGTGCCCTCGTAGAGCTCGCATTTGAGTTATGGGAGATAGGATCGATAGTAAGCACAATGACCGTGTTAATGATATACATGCTAGAAGGCAGTAAGTGCAAGAGAGTCGAGGCCGAGGGCAGGGCGGGGGGGGGTGGGGATTGGGGGTGCGGGGTGGGGAGGGCAGCAGTCGTCTCAGTCAGGGCGCTCCGTGTGGGTGGGCCTTATTACCGTCCCAGGTGAGCTGGGCCCTGGAGGCAGTGAGCTGTGTGGAGCTTTCCAGGCAGAGGGACCAACCAGCACAAAGTTTCTAAGGCGTGAGGGGCCTCAGGGGAGCAAGGCGGGGCCAAGGGGCCCTGGCTGGGGCGAAGACCAGAGCCGCGGGGCGCCCTGCGGGGCACTGCTAGGCTGGTCTCTCCCTGCCCTTCTCCGCTGGAGCTCTCATCAGCCGCGCACCATTCGGCAGACAGCTGCAGGCCGTGGGAGTCATAACCCTGCAGGTGTTTTTTCTTCTGTTCAGAACCATAGTCTTGGGAGCTATAAAAAAAAAAAAAAAAGAAAACCATTGTTGTTTATCAGCATGTGCAGTAAAAGTGATTGCAACCCAGTGACCTCTGCCCTTCTCTCTTCCTGCGACTAGATGGGGTTTTCTGGGAGGCTGAAATCTAATCTCTCAGAGTTCAGCCTCTTCATTGGAAGAAAGGAACCCATAAATTGTCATAGACGTGAGTCTTAGAAAAACCTCCTTCAAAGTCTTCCCCATTTTCAGCTGTTTCCCCTTCCAAAGAATATTGTCCTCGATGGTCTTCAGTGGTTTCCAGGATGTTCTGAGTATCCTTAGAGAAAGACTCTGGGGCTGGGGAGACAGGGACGAGAAGGGGAAGGACAGTAGAGCATGAGACACTTCCGGCCTCATCCATGCAACTGTCCACCGAGGTGCGAGGCTGCACAGGAACCGGGAAACAGTACCCCTGCCCGTGTTTCTTATACTTGGCAATCGTCTATTCATTCCCCAAACGGAAGTCTCATCCTAATCGGAGTAACTAGTAGTGGACACGTGGTAAGAGAAGGGTTCTCCGCTCACCGGTTCTCTATCCATGGATTTGGCATTGTCACTGCGCCCTCACCAACAGGCTCTGCCACCTGCAGATCAATGCCTGTGTCTTCAGTCAGAAGGAACACAGCCTTCCCAGGATCCTTAAAAGAGGCAGGTGGATAAGAACCATATTATCAAGATTTGGGAAGCCCCCACGGTGCCCAGGCTCTTAGCACAGGCAGAATTCTACAAGAATTCTTCTTTAACATCTACTAGAATAGACGTTAAAGAAAGGTAACAGGTCCCCTGCTGAATCAGGAGCACACCCACTGTGCCCCCGGGGAGGGGCAGATGCAGGGAGGGTTCCCACGGTGCCTCCAGGACTCACAGTCTCGTCCCCCAGGTCACGCTTCACACCGGGCTCCCGGTCCCTGACTTCTACTCCAGCAGAGCATCAATAGCCTAAGGATGGGCTGTGGAGGCGCCAGCTGCCCGTCCTTACCTCCATCCTTACCTCCGCCTGAGAGAGCGAGAGCAGGAGCTCTGCCAGCATGTGGTGGGATGCCGGAGAGCTGGAAGCAGAGGGGGAGGAGGAGAGAAAAGCTGGTCCCCACGTGCTCACACCCCACAGCGCTGCTCCGCCCCTTCCTTTCCAGCCTCTCTCCTGTTCTGATGCCTGCGTTCACTTCTGCGTCCAGTCCAGCAACTCTAACCAACAAAGGACCTAGACCGCCCACCCTGTCACTTAGTTTCCACTCCCAGATTTTGCTTTTATTTTACATAAGTTTTTTTATGTAGATGAGTTATATTTTGTTTCTTTTCTGATCATGTTATTAGTGACTTACTGAACTGTTACTGCCAAGAGAATCTTCTCCTGATAACCTTTTTCTTAAGCTTTCTGACAAAGAGGTCGTAGAGAGAGGTGGGGAAGAAGTAGTTGAATTCAGAGCTTGCAGTTTACCTCCTAGAAGGTTCTTGCCGTTACCTCTCGTGCAGTGTTAGCCCTGCATAGCTAATCTTTGTGAGGTGGGCAGAGTGAATGCAGCATCGAGAAGTTTTACTATCCATTGACGCACAAAAATAATAGCCAAATGGCTACACAAAGGTTCACCGCAGGCAGGATCATTAGGAGAGCTGGGTCATTGAATCAAACTAGAAAGTCTCTAGACAGAGGCAGACCAGGGGGTTTATGATTTTGTTCATTCATTTAACACAAGTTTTTAACTGAGAACCTACTATGGACCAGGCACTGTTCTAGACACTGGAGACACAGTGTGAACAAACAGGTGTGCTTACCGCCCTTCTGGAGCTTACGTTCTCATAGGAGAGCAAACCAAAAATAAGACAATTACAAATTATTATAAGTACTCCAAAGTATATAAACAAGGGGCAAAGAGGCTCATTGGCAAGATCTCTCAGTTCCCCAAGAATGATGCTAAAAATCTACCAACTCTGGCCATGGCACCAGAAACATACCAACTCAATGCCTTTTCAGCTATGCTATTTTAATTATGGTACCTGCTGCCATTCATCACAGAGCCCTCCTTTGGCAGAAATGATGTCAGCATTCTTATTTGTTAATGCTGCAACGACACTAAGCCTTAAATATGAATGTGGAAAAAAAAAATAGTGACCAGAGAGAGAACTCATTTTCAGTAATGGGGGATCTTAATTTGCAGTCCACGGCATCCCCATTCTCAGGATAAACTCACTTGTCTCCATGTATATCTGTGCCTGTTACAAATGACAAATCCATCCACTCTGCTGCCATTCACAACCTAACTTTCTGGAGTAGTTCAAATAATGTTTGGAAGAAAATGAAATTGTATGTCATTGCTGTGACTGACAGCAGAACGATAATTCTTATTACTTCTCTATAGAGATAGACTTACACAGTTACCCTTCAGATTCTTTAGTTTGACATGAAGTTTTAGAAAATGTAGAACATGGAAAAAAAGGTTCTGATTAGTTGTCTAAATACTTGCCAGTGAGCCAAGAAATTCCGCATGAAAAAACAAGAGTAACAGATAAAAGAGAAGTGGTAGGATGGGAAAGCTAACTAACTAAAATTTTGGCAAAAAGTAATATATGTAAATAGCTAATTATTTCCTTTTGTGCTTTATTCAGCTCATCTCTATCGGTTACAGTGTTTTTCTAGTTACATGTACCTAATTTATTGAATGGGTGCTATCCTGTTTATGTCCATCTTGGTTTCTTGGCTACAGAAAAACTGTTGCAGGGCAACACTAGTTTGATATTTGATTTGCTCTCCAATGAGACTCGATGGCTGGGCCGCTGTAGACTCATAGTTACTCTTGTTCTTTATTAAATTCATCCTGCTAAGTAGATTTCTAGTGACTTGTAACACATAGTTTACACAGAATTGCCATTGTAGATGCATACAGCTACTGTACTAGAAAAATGGATATTTCTGGTGTGCCAATAAAAGATTTTTATGGGAGAATCGCATATGTCTCTTTAAAATTTCTTAGTTTTTGCCTATTTGGGATGACGATTCATCTTTGTCAGCGCAATATGTCTTCAGCCAAGTGTGACTGGAAAGTCCCCCAGAGTTCTTGAAAGTACTTGGTCCTCACCTGATTTCCTTGGGAGCACCGACACCGTCCCCTGGTGGTACCTACCTCCTGAATCTTAACTTAGTGAGAAACATCTATAGTTTAGATGCTGTTTGGGTCTCCTTCCAAATCTTAGGAACTTACTTTCACAAACCTGCTCCTGAAAAAGGCCACGAACTTGTACTACAAAGTGTAGTGTTACTGCCTTTTTCAAATCTGGTTCCTTCAGCCTTTCTTTGAATGGCTGAACAATGTAATTGTTTTTAAATAATCGCAATGGGGACGCCTGGGTGGCTCAGCCGGGTAAGCATCTCCCTTCAGCTCAGGTCATGATCCCAGGGTCCTGGGACCCTGCTCCCTGCCCAGCAGGGAGTCGGATTTCCCTCTGCCCCTCCCCTCTGCTTGTGCACTCTCTCTCTGATAAATAAATAAAATCTCTAAAAAATAAATAATCACAACAGTACTGATCACCTTTATATTATCATTACCCCTTTTTAAATTTTTTTCTGCTGACACTTACTTATTTTGGGCTGTAAATTTTATTTTATTTAAATTCAATTAATTAACACATAATGCATTATTAGTTTCAGATGTAGAGGTCAGTGATCCATCAGTCTTATATAATACCCAGTGCTCATTACATCACATGCCCTCCTTAATGTCCATCACCCAATTACCCCATCTCCCCACCCCCACCCCCAGCAACCCTCAGTTTGTATCCTATGATTAAGAGTCTCTTATGGTTTGTCTCCCTCTCTGGTTTTGTCTTGTTTTATTTTTTCCTGTATGATCCTCTGTTTTGTTTCTTAAATTCCACATATGAGTGAGATCATACAATAAATATCTCTCTCTGATTGAATTATTTTGCTTAGCATAATACCCTCTAGTTCCGTCCACGTCATTGCAAATGGCAAGATTTCATTTTTTGATGGCTGAGTAATATTCCTTTATATATATACACTACATCTTTTTTATCCATTCATCTGTTGATGGGCTCTTTCTATAGTTTGGCTATTGTGGACATTGCTGCTATAAACATTGGGGTGCAGGTGCCCCTTCGAATCACTATGTTTGTATAGTTTGGATAAATACCTAGTAGTGTAATTGCTGGGTCGTAGGGTAGCTCTATTTTCAACTTTTTGAAGAACCTCCATACTGTTTTCCAGAGTGGCTGCACCAGCTTGCATTCCCACCAACAGTGTAAAAGGGTTCCTTCCCCTTTCTCCACATCCTCACCAACTTCTGTCATTTCCTGACTTGTTAATTTTAGCCATTCTGACTCGTGTGGGGTGGTATCTCATTGTGGTTTTGATTTGTATTTCCCTGATGCCGAGTGATGTTGAGCATTATTTTGATGTGTCTGTTGGCCATTTG
>NC_138377.1:43055585-43076067 GCF_054177405.1 Leptonychotes weddellii
GTCCTGAGACCACACTGTCCCAGCAAGGGTTCCACCCTGCTTCACCACCTGAGTGCCTTTCAGGCAGGAACATCCCCCACTGGAGCCAACAAAGTTCCGGTTTTGCACTCTGCTATTATATCACCTTCTGGTAGCCAGCTGATGGAGGCTCCCTCCTCCCACGGTTTAGCTTCCTTTTTTTTTTTTTTTTAAGATTTTATTTATTTATTTGAGAGAGAGAGAGCACATGAGAGGGGGGAGGGTCAGAGGGAGAAGCAGACTCCCTGCCGAGCAGGGAGCCTGATGCGGGACTCGATCCCGGGACTCCAGGATCATGACCTGAGCCGAAGGCAGTCGCTTAACCAACTGAGTCACCCAGGCGCCCTGGTTTAGCTTCCTATGTATCACTTCGGATTCACTTCTCTGCGCCTCCTACCTTACAGAAAGTCCTAGTTTTTCTATTTGTAGAGTCGTAGCTATTCTTTTCTTAGATCTCCAGTTGAGTTCACAGGTGTTCAGAATGATTTAATAGTTATCTAGCTGAATTCCTGGGACGAGACGAAACCAAGGTCTCCTAGTCCTCCACCATCTTGGACTCCTAGGGAGAGAGCCCGTTACCCTTTTTTTTTTTTAAAGATTTGTTTATTTATTTTAGAGAGAGAGCATGTGCAAACAGGGGGAGGGGCAGAGAGGGAGAGAGAGAGAATGCTCAAGCAGACTCCCCACTGAGTGTGGAGCCCGACTTGGGGCTCAGTCTCAGGACCCCAAGATCATGACCTGAGCCGAAACCAAGAGTCCAATGCTCCACTGACTGAGCTACCCAGGCACCCTGTCATTACCCTTTTAAAGTGAACTGGGGGTTGTGTGTGTGTGTATGTGTGTGTGTGGCTTTTTTTTTTTTTTTGAGGAAACCATCCCCTGCAAGCACCTGACCCAGCTTGTGACCTCAGAGCGGCACACTAGGGAGCTGGCAGCTGCCGTGCTCTGTGTCCTCCAGGTTTCCCCACATCCCTGTTTCCTCACCCCGCTACCCTGATACTTCCTTCTTCTTCCTCCATGGGTCTGCTCGCCCTGGTAGTTTTCTTCCCTTCTGATCTCTACCTAAGGAAACACATGAGTCGCTTTCTACTCTTCGCGTGGCATTGAAGTTAATGGAACTTCTGATTCCTGGCATCACCTCCAAGGAATGATGAAGTGATTTGCAAGATACCATCCTATTTTCTGGAAGTGAGATCCTTTTTTTCTAACTCTAATGTGTGCATTAATCTTTTGCTTATCTCTTCAACTCACTGGTGAGAAAGCAGGAATCAGGATTTTTGATCATGAATCAAAGGAACTATGGTAATTAAAGAAGTTCTCAGATCACACTAGCTTATAATTTATATGAAGATGCTAAAGACACCTGCATATATATTCAAATATATATATATATATATATATATATATATATATATATATGCCAGCTACTTCCACTGATACTGGCATTTAGGGAAACCTGAGTCTGACATAATACATCACAGGTAACTGAGACTTCCTAAATCTTGTCTTTATCCAAAGAACCAGCATTTTGGATACACACAGAATTTGAGGTATTGAAAAAGACTGAACAGTGGAGGCACCTAATTAAATGCACAGAAAGATCAGTCTAGTTTTTGGATGTATTATCTGTCGCACTCTGCCACAACTGCGCTAAGAAAAGCTTCAGGTACAGAATTAGCTATCACAGAATTAGTAGTGATGGTTGCATAACCTTGTGATTGTACTAAAAATCACTGAGCCATACACTCTGAAAGGGTGAGGAACCATATTGGACATGACCGGGACTCTCCTTACAGCCTCCCTCCAACTACACCCAAGTCTGTTCCTATTTCCCCCATGCTATCCTCTGAGATAAAGCCCAAGGCAGAGGGAGGGGTGTCAGGGACCTAGGAGTTGATCTCCTCACCCTGTTTTGCTTCCCTTCCCATATTCCTTTGGTTGGTGGAAGGGCTTTAATTTGCTTCCTCTCCATTTTGTTCTGAGCCTCTCTAACATGGACTTTAACTTCCCCCTTTGCTGAAGTCCAGAATGGTGGAGAGAGTAGAAAACCTGGCTCCCATTAAGGAAGCTATTAAAAATAGCTCTTACACCCCCCAGTGGTTATCAGTCTTGCTCACATCTTTCTTCCTTCCCACCAGGGAAAAATAAATGTTCACCATGAAATCTAAAAAAGTTAATATTTTGGTTGGTTGGTCTTGCCCTTTTTTTCCCCCCAATATTTTTTTCTAAAATTCCCTAATAATGAACATAATAAACTATCATTCCACTAATGAGGATGGCCGAACATAAAATTTTAATTACCTGTTAAACAACTTACAAACCATCTTTTGACGTATAGCCACAATTTGTAATGTGTATAATAAGGAAAGCATAAAGCTAAAAAAACCGCTGTGATGAGAGAAACTTCATAAAGGTAAAAACCAGTGGTTTTGCACTCTGGCTAAAATTCTCTAGTAAGGACAGTATGCTCAACTATGCATTTCTATACATTCCACACAAAGAAAGGGGCACAACGTGAGATCATGCATATAAAAGCGCTTTGTGCAAGAGAGATGAAAAACACGTGAAATGTGATTATTAATTATTAAGTAACCTCTACACTCTGCATTATCAGACAACCCTGAGAGGACTAAAGTATAGTGACTGAGGGCAGCCTCTGGCAGTAACTGTCTCAATTCTGGCCCTGGCTCCAGGCTGTGCCAGCTGCGTGCCCAGGGGCGCGGGATGAAAACTTACCCACGGGGATTATTTGTTTGTGCGCAGTCTGTTCATGATGCCACCATCCTACCCCCTCCCTTTTTATTACCAAGATCCCAACTGAGTGTCAATAATGATTCATATAATCATCTTTTCGGGAGACAATGCCTATCTGCGGAACTTGACAAAATGTTAAATTCTTTCGTTAAATTAATGGAAGACTGTAGGCAAGGGCATTCTGAGCAAAAGCAGTAACTTGATTCGTATGATACATTAAAATCTTTTTCAAAGTCACAATAATCAAAATGCCATACTATTACTAAATCAACTACAACTCAGAAATAGAGATTTCAATAGATATTGAACAGAGAATCACAAAGGGGGAAATGAAAATTATTCAAAAATGTTGAAAAATATTTGAAAATTGGTTAGCTATTTGAAAAGCAAAACTATATTCTTAATCATATCTATGTTCCAGATATTAAGATGGCAACATAGAATATTTAAAACTTTAATAAACCAGAAAAGATTACAAATATTCATCTGATCTTTCTCAAGGAGGCTTAAATCACTGTAAATTACTTTATGCAATAGGCTTATCAATTTTCTAAAACTCTCCAACTTATATTTTACATTTAGATCCTTCATTTGTTATCTCTGCCTATATATCATGCCCATCTCTTTCCTTCTTTAATTAACTGGGCCCATCTTCATCCTGTCTAAACCTACTTCTAGTACTATAGATTTATTGGCTGTATTGATCTATTGTTATGCCATCATCTAACAAACTACTTTTTAGGAAAGATTAAGGTATTAAAGATGAACTACTCTACACTCTGTTTCTGGACAGTATTTTCAACCTAGTAGCTAATGAGTTTATAATGAGCAAGTTATCTGAGGTAAATGAGGATCCTAATGCTTCCTTTAATGCTGATTTCCACATAGGATCTGTGAAAAGAACACTCCACTCAATATATATTCCTAACTGCCTGATGGGCAGTGTGGCTGTCTGATGTGAATAAGTCTCCAGTCTTATCGGTTGGCAGGCTGAAAATGATGAGCAGGTGAAGGTTAATTGCAGCTTCTTGTGAGGCTGGTTTCATGGTTGGCAATACAATAGCCTTTGCAAATATGCAAACTTTAATATCTAAGTATAGCGATGGGCTTACTCAGACCTGATAGATCTGCAGGAAAAAAATCACACATATCTATCAGAAAGCAATCAGTCAATCTTAGAGACTTATGAGGATCACCCAAAACTCCAGGCCATTATTAAATTCCATGTCTTCAAGATTTCAACTAAGATCAAGTATTGAAACGTAGTGCAGTTACCACCTGCAATACACACAGTGCGTGTAAGCTGCTTGTCTGACATCCAAGGACTCTTCCTCGAAGTTAAGAGAATCTGAGATCTGTCCTCCATGCCTTGGGAATGGGTAGAGAGAGGATCCCATTGGATCAGATGAAGTTCGGAAGGCCAGTCCTGGAGCATTTGGGGTTCCAAATCAGGGGCTCCAAGGGGACAAGAGAGAACAAGATACAGGTGCAGGCTCATTGACAAGGAGCGTCAGATGCATTCCACACGTGCTTTCTTTTTCTTCAGAGGTCTCAGGTGTCAGGCTTCATCCTTAAGCCTCTTGTCAGGGCTTCGGCAGTAACTAAAGGAAGCATAATCACTGGGACACCTTCCTAGTAGGAAATATCAAAGGTGCTCTTAAGGACAACAAAGGGATGTTCATTATTCCACAAAATGGGTCTGACCCAATATGATATTTTTCGTAGTCTGAAGCTTCCTGGGGCTAGGCTAATAATAACAAAATAATACCCTATTTTCTTCTTTCTCTGATACAAAGGTTTTTTGTTATGGTTTTGTTTTTGTTTTTGTTTTTTTTTCCCAAACCTTAACATCTCTGCAATGAAGACACATCTCACATGCGTCAAAAGAAACTCACCAGCCGCTGGTACGGCAGGTGCTTCTCAGCCTCCCACTGCCCAGTGAAATCATCTGAAGAGCCTTAGAAATAGTGATACCAGGCTACTCAGTTAATTGGCCTGGGATTCGGCCTGAGAACGTGGGATTTTTTTAAGTTGCCCACATGATTCTCATGCGCAGCCGGGCTTGAGAAGGCGAGAGGAAGGGAATGTGAGGATGGCATTTACTCACAGTTTGCACTGCCTGTGCATTGGAGAAATGAATAAGATGTGGGGATGGATCAGTTCATCGGCCTGTTACTTCTGGGAAGTTATTTGTGCTGGTAGGTGGTAAATTTATTTATTTTTATTATTTTTAAATTTTAATTCCAGTACAGCTAACCTACAGTGTTATATCAGTTTCAGGTATACAGGCAGCTGGAAAACTTCAGTTCACATCACAGTGATCAGTTAAGCGGTCTTTTTAAAGATTCCACTAGAATGCAACGTAGAAAAAAATTGTGTGTACAAAATTAATAACCATACACTGTATGCTGTGATTGAAAGCAGTAAATATTACCAACATTTTGAGAACCGATTACAATTGTTTCAATTGTTGGGACCCATTGATGTGTCAATAACTATCATTCAGATGTCCAAATCTGTCACAAGCTTCCAGCTACTTCCCAGAAAAGCTCTTTACTTATAGTTACTTATATCAGCAGCAACAACACAATGTAGCCAAAAGGGAAATGCAAACAAACTAACAAAACCCCACATAACCCACAATATTCTTTGACATGTGTTTAAATGATTCTGCAGCATCACAAAGGTGCTAACAAGGTCCAGATCAGCAGCAGGGGTTACCATTACATTACATGTAACTGCCGTACTTGATAGGCATTTTCGACCCCAGGTGTGATTGTCATTCTGAAAAAGGAAACAGCATGTATTTGTAGAGAAAAAATGTATGATGTTATAAATTAGATTTTTTAGAGTTGTGTGCGTTTAATGTCGTATTTGGTTTTGATTTTCTTCATGAGAGCTAATAGGAAGTCAGTGGTGCATTTTACAGTCTCTGACAAAGGCTTCTTACAATTGAGAAATACTCTAATAATATCAGGTAGTCATATGTTGAACCTCATTGTTATACAAAAGGCTTACTTCATCTTCATCTTACTTATACATTTTTATTATTAGCATTTTAGAAGTGAGAAAATTAAAGCATAAAGAGCTTAAGTAACTTGCCTAAGGTCACACAGCAGGCAAGTGTTAGAGCGAAGATTCGAATCCAGCCTGACTCCGGAGCCCACACTCTTCATTAACCACTCGGCTGTAGGACACCGCGATCGCTCTACATCGGGCGCACGCGTACAACACGCTCACTCAGTACATATTCAGTGGGCAGCCGTTAAGCACTAAACACTGTGAAACACTAGAGATCCCAGTGAACAAAACAGACAAGGTCTCCACCTTCTTAGACCTGATATTCTAATCGGGAAATGCAAATAATAAGTAAATAACTGAAACTCAAGATAATTTTATTTATTTTTTAAAATTTTTTATCGTTATGTTAATCACCATACGTTACATCCTTCATTTTTGATGTAGTGTTCCATGAAAATCTGTCTCAACATGGACTCTTGAGTCATAAAAACCAGGTTCCCCGCCCACATCCACCACTTCATTAAATGTGAGCTTAGACAAGATAATTAACCTCAGTAAGCCTTCAGTTGTCATAAACTGGAGATAATAGTCCCTACGTGGTAAGATGGTTGTAAGGATCAAGTGAAAAAATAAGTGACATGCCTACTGTACCACCTCACTAGGATCCCGGCAAGGCAGAATGGTCGGTGTATAGTTAAACACGCATTGCTATTATGTTTACAATGTGGACGGGGAGGGGGGAGAAGTTTGCAAAGGATTTTGGCCTTGAATAACTTTACAAGATTTTCATTCCTTGAGTAGCATTCACACCGATGTTTCTCAGGGCAGGTAATAATAGTAATGGTTACTGTGCTCACAATGTACTGAGCACTATTCTAAACACTTTCCATTTATTAACTCACATAATCCACACAACATCCCTATGAGGTTGGCATTATTGTTGTCTTCCAATTTAAAAATGAGGAAACTAAAGCAAATAAAGTCTGTGTAGTTTGCCCAAGGTCACACAGCTGGTAGGTGACAGAGCTGGGATTGGAAACCCCACATGGTGGTTCTGGGGCCTTCACTCCTAACCATCCTGCTCTACTTCCCAATAGGAAAGAAGCACTAATCCACACATACCCCCAGGGGGATGTTCAGCTTCCTCTCTTGCATGCAAAGCTGTTTCACTTGGGGTGTGGAATAACAAATTACAACTCCAGTTTTAAATTTACATGCGTTTTGTGGGTCCTCAAAAATAGATTTAAAGAGTTTTCAAGTTTTAAGTTTTGTTAGACAAATACTTTATGTGAATAAATGCTTGCAGGACAGGGACCTGTTTTTTTTAGCATTATTCCAATAGGAAACAACTATTTCCTATATGCTGTTCCTTGTACACATGAACAAACCGGCCACATCTACCTATGTACATTCCTTTAACTCTTGATATTCGTCAAGCTTCTCAGCTCCCTCTGGTCCTGTGAGCGGCACACATGGCATGAAGGTGTTATCAACTGGAATCAGACACTGGCATGGGATCAGAAGGACATAAGTCTTCTTTTCCTAGAACAGATGAAAATGGTTTCGCTCCAAGTATTTGACTATCTTAGATACCTCTTATAAGTGGAATCATGTAGTGTTCTCTCTTCTGAGACTGGCATATTTCACTCAGCATAATGTCCCCAAGGTTCATCCATGTTGTCTCACATTACAGAATTCAGTTATTTTTTAAGGCTGAAGAATATTCCATTGTATGTATATACCATATTTTCTTTATCCATTCATCTGTAGATGGTCACTTAGGAGGTTTCCATACCTTGGCTATTATGAATAATGCTGCATTGAACAATGAGCGTGCTAAAATACATATAGTCAAGGAATAGAATGGTAGTTGCCAGAGGCTGGGGGGAGGGGGAATGGGGAATTGCTAATCAATGCGCATAAAGTTTCAGTTAAGCAACATGAATGAGTTCTAGAGATCTGCTATACAACATTGTACTTACAGTTAACAATTTTGTGTTGTACACTTAAAAATTTGCCAAGAGAATAGATCTCATGTTAAATGTTCTCACCACCAGGGTGCCTGGGTGGCTCAGTTGGTTAAGCGACTGCCTTCGGCTCAGGTCATGATCCTGGAGTCCCGGGATCGAGTCCCGCATCGGGCTCCCTGCTCAGCAGGGAGTCTGCTTCTCCCTCTGACCCTCCCCCCTCTCATGTGCTCTCTCTCTCTCTCATTCTCTCTATCTCAAATAAATAAATAAAATCTTAAAAAAAAATATGTCCTCACCACCATAAAATAAAATTTAATTCCTTTGAAGGACTTGGAGAAAAATTTTTTTAAAGATTTTATTTATTTGAGAGAGAGAGACAGAGTTAGTGAAAGAGAGCACAAGCAGAGAGGAGAGGGAGAAGCAGGCTCCCTCTGTGGGGCTCGATCCTAGGACCCTGGGATCATGACCTGAGCTGAAGGCAGATGCTTAACCAACTGAGCCACCCAGGTGCCCCAAGACTTGGAGAAATTTTGATAGAGATTGTCTCACTGAACCCTGGCCCTTGGCTCTGGCCCTCTCAGAGGATCACCAAACTAGTGTAAAAAGGATTTCTTCTTTAGGCTCTATTTCCCATCTGGTGTCTGGGAGGATGAAGACCAAAGCCAGCTCCAGGCAAAATTCCAAAGTAAACAAGGTATCTCTTTGGTAACCTCTCACTTTCCTTTCCATTCATCCCTCCCCACCAGGAATACAGTGTCCCAAGTACAGAAAGCTTCCACCATCTGTAACTTACCCCATTCCTGCCTCAGGAGCCATATTCCGCTCAGTCTCTCCTCCACTTCCCTCATTAATCAGATCCCCCAGCCTTCAATGTCCAGGTTATTGCAGGGTAATAATCTCCAATACAGCTTCTTACAAATTCCCATGAAGATATTCATATAAGCTGCTTGAAATACAAAAGTTTCAACAGCGTTAGAAATCCTGTCAACCATTCGACAGGACCTAGAAAGTATCGAGCCCCAAATCGGCACAGAGGGGGCTGGAATGTGGAACATCACTGTGGCCAAGATGCAAAGAGAATTTATTGAAATAAACAGACTCCACCCTCTGGGACAGAGCCACATGAATACCTGGGAAGGACAGAGAAGGAGCTTGAGTCACCCCACTATCAGCACCCAGCTCAGGAATCCAGGGCCTGCACAAAATTATACCTGGGGAGCTATGTCCTGGTGCTGCTAGTGGGGTACCACCTCCTCTTTTTGTATCCGCTCAGGACTGTACCTCGCAGAACACCCACCGTTGGAGGCAGAGGGGGTACCCTGCCCGAGGGGTGATGCTGGCTCATGAAGGCTGAGGCGGGAAGATCTTCAGAGGCCAGCCACACTCAGGATGTTTTGCTAATATTCTTGATGACAAAAATTACCTTTCTTAGTGAAGCAGAACAACAGGGAGGGAGTTAGGACTAGAATTTCTTAAGCTGCAGCCATGGCGGTGTTGAGGACACCGGAGACAACTGCTGGGGGAAACTGCTTCCCCCCCCCTTTTTTTTTTTTTTGTTGTTGTTGTTAAAATGCTTTAAGGGAAATTCTGATCATGTAAAAGGAAAGCCCTAGCCCAGCCCTGCAAGGATGGATGACTGGGAGAATGTGGAGCTAAACAGTTCTGCACAGTAATGTGAGTGTTTCATCTTTGCGCAGACAGGTTTGCTTGTTTATTTCATTTTAAGAGACTTCTTTTTCCTCCGGGCAGCCCAGAGGTTGCAGTTGGGGGTCTCAAGGGAAAGAGGAGATGGGAAAAGCCACTCTGATCTAAAAGGGTGGTCTCTAAGAACATGGAAGCAGAATAGGACCCAAGGAAAGAAACAGCCAGAAAGAAACTGCCTCTCACAGTGTGTCTGATGGTCTTTGGTCTCAATGATATCTGATCATCGATTTCAAGGTATTTCCTGTGCTGTGACCTAATCCTCTTCTATTACCACCCTCCCTGCCAAGTCTTTAAAGATGCTTCTTACCCATATAAACCAGTGCCAGTTTTAAGCGAGAAGTGTCTAGTGCTTGAGACCAAGTGATTTGGGGATTCGAGAGTAAACCAAACTGCCCAGGATTGATTGAGAATAAGCCAGCATCCAAACAACACATTTCTTCTAACACGTACCATGCTCTCAGTAAGAAGAATTCTATAAATAAAAATTTCTCAATTTTATTACATATTTGTCCTTATTTTTTAGATTTCCTCGGTTTCCTGTATTAACTCTTTCTCTTCTGTGGGTCAGTTCTGTCTATTGAATCCATGCCTATCATCCTTTTGGTCTGCCTTAAATGTTTGGCTATATTTGTATTGAGGATATATTGAACTATATTGGTAGTTGCAATTTTTTTTTTTTTCAAGCCAGTGAGACTGTTCTCCAGCAATAGGACTGATCAGGGCAGAGGAGGATGTGGATTGAACACATAGATATTCCTCAGTTTCAGTCTCCCCAACTCTCCTGTGGCTATAAGTTACTTGGGACATTAAACCATTTATCTTGCCCAAATCTCTACTCTTGGAGCATCGCATTTGATGAGACCCACTCAAGGAGTTGTATTCTCAGCTTGATCCTAAGGGTCACCATGAAAGTAGAGGTAATGACTCATCTGGTAACTTAATTTCCCAGTGGGTCACCATATCAGGGGTCCCCAAGACCACCTTTATGTTCAATGATGTGCTAGAAGGACTCACAGGATATAATTATACTCACAGGTACAGTTTACTGCAACAAAAAGATACGAAGCAAAATCAGCAAAAGAAAAAGATGCATGGGGCAAAGTCCTGCTGAACCTAGAATCAGCTGAACCTAGAATCAGCTTCCAGAAACCTCTCTGAGTGGAGTCACAGGATGTAATTAATTCTTCCAACAACCACATGTGGCGACACATGCAAAGTGTTGTCTACCAGGGAAGCTCATTAGACTTAGTACCCGAGGTTTTTATTGGAGGCCCCCCATGTAGGGACCTACCATGTGTCAAAATTCCAGACTCCCAGAAGAAGAGAGGTGTTCAGCCTAAACATATCATTTGCACAAACAGTCTAGGCTGGTTACAGTAAACCATCCTTATCAGTTAGGGAATGGTGAGAAAACTCCTGAATTCTAAGTTTCCAGATACTGGACAAGGGCCAAACTTGCAAGCAAATCTTTTTAAGGACAGTGTCTCAGGGCCGCTATATTATCTCTTTCTCGCACCGTCTCCTGGAGGTCACTCTTCCCAGCTCCTACTATCTCTGATCTTGGAGTTGTTCTGGATTCTGTTGGGTAAGCTAAAATCTTAGAGACCCTGTGAGAGATTGCAGGATCTCTGGTTCTATTCATTTGCACCGTCAGTACATAGGAAGTTCTCAGAAACATGTATTGAAGAAAAGAGCTATGTAAAAAAATGGGTAATTTAAAAACTGAAAGAGGGCGCCTGGGTGGCTCAGTTGGTTAAGCGACTGCCTTCGGCTCAGGTCATGATCCCGGAGTCCCGGGATCGAGTCCCGCATTGGGCTCCCTGCTCAGCAGGGAGTCTGCTTCTCCCTCTGACCCTCCCCCCTCTCGTGGACTCCCTCTCTCTCATTCTCTCTCTCTCAAATAAAAATAAATAAAATCTTAAAAAAAAAACTGAAAGAAATTATTCCAAAACATTAACAAAGTATTATTATGAGATTTTTGTTATATTTTTACATGCCATCCTAATTTTCTAGAATAAACAGATGCTAGTTTTATAATTAGAAATCAAGTAGAAATAATGTTAGTTTTCAACAAATCCAAGTGACAGTCTAGTAGATTAGATGCAGAATTTGCAGTGTTGGGCCAAGAGCTACTGGGTAACTTTAACTCCAGGGCTATTTTTGGCCACAGAGATTCTGGGGGAGGCCTACAGCATAAAACATTTGTCTCTGGGGACCCAAACTTAGTGCTATTCTCTTCCATTCAGGCTTCATGGCTTAAATTCATGAAACACAATGATCAACATGTAAAACAGATGAACTAAAAATTTTTAAAGTTTAGAAGACCCACTAATGTTTCTCAGCCTCCAGTGGTAAATGCCACCAAACTGGGAGTGCTGCGACCAACTTTTAACCATCTCCATTGGATGGGCAGAAATAATTTTTTAAAAATTTTAATTACTTCTAAGCTCATCTTCCTAAGATTAATATAAAAATTAGCTTCCAGTAGGAGAGATCCTAAAATACTCTAGGTAGCAGCGGAAAATTATCCTAATTGTTTCTAAATTTGTCATGAGCAATGACATAGGTCACATTCTTACTATTTATTATAACTTATGATAACAAATGATTCAGAAGTATCGGTACCTAGCTAGTCTAAGTAATGCCAACGCTTTCTTCCTAGCCTTCTGGTCAAATTACTTCCATCACTACTTCAATCCCTTTACTTCAAGAGAACTGCACATCTATAGCCAAACTTCATTTTCTATATCAGGAAGAAAAAAGGATGCCATTAAAACTTATATATCAGATCCAGCCATTACATTCCCAACAGAAATGAGGGCATGTGTTCAGGAAAAACATGTACCAATATCTTTACGACAGCATTGTTCGTAATAATCAAAAATTGGACACAACCCAAATGTCCACCAAGAGCAAAACAGATAAAGGCACTTGTGGTACATTCATACAATGGAACACCATACAGCAATGAAACATGAGGTTTGGCAAGAACATAAATGAAACTTGCAGGCATAATATTGAGTAAAGCAAGTCAGAAAGAATATAGATGTTCTGTATAATTCCATTTATGCAAAGTTCAAAAGAGGCAAGAGTAATCTGTCATATTGGAAATCAGGGTGGTGGTTACCTTTAGGGAGGGAGAGTGGAAGTAGTCCAAGAGAGGTCTCTAGGCTGTTCATAATGTTCTGTAGATCAATCTAGGTGAGTTTGCATGAGTTATTCATTTATAAATTTCATTGTGATACACACTTAAGATTTATTAACCAGTGTATGTTTTACTGCTATAAAAATACTACCCAAGAAATGGAGTTTTGCAAAAGAGCTTACACATCAAATGAGAGACATGGTTACAAAGATTCTTTTAGTGCTGGAGAATCAAGTAGAAACACAGAGGGGAAGATATAGAGCTTCCATCCACCATTTATGAAGCCCTGCATCTACCAGACATTAAGTTTTTTCCTAATGTTTATGCATTGCTGAAAGTCCTATGTATTCTTCCTGTGATGAAGGTTGAGAATGAATGCTATGAAAATGGGCGAAAGCGTCTCAAAGCACACCTGAGGGACACTTTGACGGACCAAAGGTCAAGTAACTTGGCTTTGCTTAACATAAATTTTGATATAAAACATGATCTGGATTTAATGGTGGACACATATCAAACTCTATACAACTAAGAGCTTCCTACAGATAACTCAGAAACCATTGAAAATACCTAAAAGACTTTTAAAGTAGGCTTTCTCTTATGTTTGATATTTGGGAAAAATCTGTAATAAATTTGAAAACATCTTACAGAAAAGCTGTCAGGTGTATGTAGGCCACTTAATCACTGAATATCTTGACCTGCCGACCTCTCATTGAGTATATTAGCCATTGATAATCTGCCTATTTAAATGGCCCCTGTTTAAACTCTCATGCTTTGGAGACATACCTGTTCCAGAAGATAGCACTGAACGTGCCACATTACACTTCTATGGGATCTCTGCTAATGGCACTTGGGAATTGTTTTAGTTAAGTCATTTTAGATAAAACATTTATTGTCACTGGATCCAATTGTCAGGTATTGAGTTACCAGTTCTTAGAAGATAAAGATTTTGAAGAGGTATGGGAGGAAGGAGTACATTTTATAAAATGTTACAATGAAGCTCAGAGTGACCTTTGAATAGTCGGAGTGTTAGTATGTTAAAAATCTGTAATGGACAGTTAAGGGAATTACCAGACAGACAGAGAAACACGTGAGCTTGCCAAGCAAGGATTGCAGTAGAGATTTTGTCTTTATCAAATAAACTTAAAGGAACAAGTTACAGTTAAAGTGTGAATGGGAGAGACTGCCATTGTTGTTCCACATTGGATTGTTGCTGTTTACATTCCTTTGTTGAGCCTACATCTTCATAAGCTCTTTAGCAAGTATATGTAGAACACCTATGGCTTCATAAGCTTTTTAGCAGGTATATATTGAATACCTCTGTTCATGGTCAAGACAGGATCAGAGGCCATGGATACTGACAACTGATTTGTCTGTTTTCCTCTGCCTTTTTCCATGACTGTATCTACTGCCTCGTCTTGATTTATAAACAAAACCTGGAAAACCTACAAAAATAAGTGTTTTGTGGTTTATCTAGGAATAATACAGAAAATATTGCTGTTATTTTTGGTGAAGAAAATCAATTTTGTATAGTTTATTTCAACCTAAATAAAATGTGAATTTTGTTTTAAAAAAAGAAGAAGGAATATAGATGTTCTGTATAATTCTATTTATGCAAAGTTCAAAAGAGGCAAGAGTAATCTGTCATATTGGAAATCAGGGTGGTGATTACATTTAGGGAGGGAGAGTGGAAGTAGTCCAAGAGTGGTCTCTAGGCTGTTCATAATGTTCTGTAGATCAATCTAGGTGAGTTTGCATGAGTTATTCATTTATAAATTTCATTGTGATACACACTTAAGATTTATTAACCAGTGTATGTTTTACTGCTGTAAAAATACTACCCAAGAAACGGAGTTTTGCAAAAGAGCGTACACATCAAACGAGAGACATGGTTATGAAGATTCTTTTAGTAAATGTTTTATAATTCTAAGAACCTGGTTAATAGTATATCCATAATGCCTATTCCTCCAGTTCTTACAAGCCTCTGAGTCAGAGGACATCCCATTAACTCCAACACAATGTCACTGGTTCTTGCTTCCAAACCATAACAAGTCCTGTATTTCTGGGAGTCTCCAGAAGGTGTCTCTACGTGCTCCCAATTCTGCTGGCAACCCCTCTGCCCCTTGAGCAAGCAGCTCTTCCAGACCCTCCTCCAAGCTGTGCAGGAGTGAAGTGCAAGAGAATGACTCACCTGTTCATGTTGGAAGGGAAAACAGTGTTTCTGGGATCTGATTCAGTTTTTACCAACAGCCCTCCATGTCCCCAGGAAGCACATGCTTCTAAGTAGCTAGACTAGAGAACACAATCAAGAAATGGCCACAATGTCCCAGTCAGACCCACCGCTCCCTTCTGACAATGAAGGCTTCCTCCCGGCTCAATCTAATCAGCAGATTCCTTATGCCCTTAGGGTGAGTTGTCACCCAGAAAGCTCCTCAGACCTCACCAGCCACCCATAGCTTGCTAGACATGCTCATAAGACCTAAACCCCACAATGGGGATGACTTCACTTCCTCCCATATGACTTCAACCTCCCCTGGGCACATTGGCTTCATTCAGGCCTATTTCGTCAGTTCGGACATGCCCACATGGGCTTGAAAACCTGGGATAGACTCCAGTGGAGACCCCTCTACTCTGCTATTCTAATCCTGTAAACTCTTATGCTTGACTGGGAATCCCACTAGCACACCCAACTTTGAGTGTGTTCTAAACCTAGCATAAGAATGTTAAGATCCTGGGGGCGCCTGCGTGGCTCAGTCGGTTAAAAGTCTGCCTTCGGCTCACCTTCGGCTCAGATCATGATCCCAGGGTCCTGGGATCGAGTCCCGAATCTCAGGCTTCCTGCTCATCGGAGAGTCTTCTTCCTGCTCTCCCTCTGCCTGCCGCTCCCCATGCTTGTGCTCTCTCAGTCTGTCAAGTAAATAAATAAAATCCTTAAAAAAAATGTTGAGATCCTGTGCTTTTTTTATTTTAAGACTTCTCCAATATTCTGTCTCAGAATAAATTATTTCTTTAAATTTTGATATTTTACATCTAAGATTCTAAAAGGGAGAAAGTGCCATCTACTTTATGCTCTGGCTGGAGTGATGAAAATAATCAATTTTGATTTATCTTCTTTGGATTATGGGTCTTTTTCAGGGTGTTTTGGTGTGTAAATATCTGGAAAAAAGAGAAATAAAGCAGTAATTAAAATTGCAGTCACCACCTTGCCAAACCACTGGATAACCTGAGATGTCAAGTTCAAATGGCAAATTCCTCCACCTGCTGGTATGAGCCTGTCTCTGCAGTTCTCACACTAAATGTTATCCTCAAAAACATAGAAAATGATTCATAATGAAAATTATGAGTGAAGCTTCATGTTTTCATCTTAAATGGGAAGCGTATTATGATTCCATGACTAAGATACTATCATTCAAGAGGGTGGAGGAGGACATGGAACTTCCAGGAAGAAAGAGAAACAGGAGAAACAGCTGTTGTCATTTGACTTCAAGACAAAGACTAGTAGCTCTTTCCTTCCTGTGAACTTAGATAGCACTTAAGGTCTGGGCTAATTATTTTTTTCCTTTAGTATGTTCTGCCTTGTATTTTCTTTCTTTCTTTTTTTTTTTTTTTTTAGAATGAGAGAGCAGGGAGAGTGGCAGAGGGAGAGGGAGAGAGAATCTTAAGCAGCCTCCACACCCAGCATGGAGCCCCACCCAGGTGGCTCAATCTCACAACCCTAAGATCATGACCTGAGCAGAAATCAAGACTCTTAACCAACTGAGGAACCCAGGCGCCCCCTGCCTTGTATTTTCATGTGAGTGTGGTACCTTAACATAGTTTAAAAGTTCTTGGTAAGGGAGAGACCGTGGCCTGTGTTTTTTATACCATTAGCAGTGAACCTTGTATACATGGGTGCTCATTCGATGATTACTTCGTTGACTTTCCAAGCTGGCCAATACTTCCAAGTCCTTCTTTCACCTGGGACATGACCACAGGGGAGTCCTGTAGTCATGGTTGTAAAACCGCGTCAGGTTATCAAATGACCACTCCCACAGTAAGTGTACAGACTTATTCTTAAATATAAAGGGGTGAGGGGGAGATAAAGGGAGGGAGGTAGTCCCGGGGAAACAATGTATCTGGCTACTCTCTAGTCACTTTGGTTCACTGATGTATCTCAAGTGCCCAGCCCAGTGCTGGATACATAGTAGGCACTGCACAAATATTTTTCAAATAAATCAATAAATTAGAAATATTGAAAATGAAAAACAGAGATAGATTATGCTATGCAAAACTATGCTTTATGAACTATAATCCATCTAAGACAACAAGAAATGCAAAAAGAAGAGCTCTGCATTTGTGTTTGAGAATAACTTTTAATACATCATCCCAACTCCCAGACTCCATCTTTGAAAATATTAAGTGAAAAGGAAGCTATTTTTCTCTGTGTTGTATGTTTTAAGCCCTCAGTATCTAAACACCTTACTGATTAGAGCTTCAAAGTTTGGTAATTAAACAGTTCAGAAATGTTAAAGTAAGTATTTGGCATTTGAGAACTTATGTTGGTGATTCCTTAGATTTACTCCCTAAAGAAACAAAATTCTAAAAACCAATAATATTTATATAGGAGAACCACAGCTTTTCAGGGAACCACAGTTTGTTTTTTATGGTTTATGCTTTATATGGTTAATGCTTACAATTAATCGCACACAAAGGGGAAGTCAAAATGTGCTCACTTAGGTGTCTGCATGACCAAGGGCCTGAGACAAGGTTACTGGGATGCTGTCTCTAGGGCATGTTGCATCATGATTATCTGCTGAAACCCTATGCTTAGCACATTTCTCACTTCCCTTCCTTTGTCAGGATTTGTTCATATCTCTTTGCAAAATTTTCTCAGAATTAATCTTCTCATTTGTTCCCATAACAAGGTAAAGCTTTTTCTGAAACATGCATCGTTGCATGAGCAATAATACCAGAGGGTAAAGCAAACACAAGCAGCATATAAACTCAGTTGTGCAAAAAATGCAACTTTATTTTTCATATATCAGCTTAATTTCTAATTTGAGCCCTTGTTTCTCCAGGAAGGGGGGAAATGGTCCATTCTATTTGGAGACCAAGGCACCATGGAAAGGATGGGGGATGGAGGACTCAGGCCTTGACATCGATCCCCCTGGGGATTCTCTGAGTCAGCTTCACACCAGACCTTCGATCCTCAGCCAATGCCTCCTTGGGGGTGGGGAGTCTACGTGAACACATCTAAGCCCTGACTGCTGGAAGCCTCCAAGCAGCCACATCCTCCCTGGGGTCCCGCTACTTCCCTGGGTAGCAGAGCAGCATCCCAGGCTGCTTTCACAGACTCAGGCTACTTGGGGTTTCTGCAGCCTCCCCAGAATAGCAGGCTCCAGGCTCCTGGCTGCAAGACCAGCGACATTGCTATTCCCCCCACAACTGTTATGTCATCTTCTCACTCCTGCTCCAGTCTCCTCAGCCCCTTGGCCCTTACTCTTCATGCTTCTCCCAAATGTCAGCAGTCCCAAACCAGGAAGGCTCACGTCTTAGAGATTCTAAGCACAAGTGCTAGAGCGGCTCCTCAAGGGAGATGGGGAAAAAGTAAACTCCCAGGAGAACACTAAAATATTGCCTAACATTTCAAAACATAATCCCCAACCCAAGGTTCACATCTTAAGAATGTTTCTAACATATCCTAGTATCTCTCCAGGCATAACTTTTTTGAGCTTTACCATCTTGTGGAGTGAATAGGACAGAGAGTTTCAGTCTTATTTTGCAGAATTCGAAATTGAGGCACTGATTCTCCAGTCTCAGCATATTCCACACCAGGCATATTAAAACCGTCAGTGATTTGATGGACAGGAAGAGATGGTTGTTAAATATTTCTGGCTTTTGGGAACTCCCACTGGACCACACCTAACGAGTTAAACTACCATATTAATGAGCAAATCAAATATGACAGGACCTGAAAGTCATCACTCACTTGCTTCAAGATAATCCAAATATATTCAGGTACCAAGTGAATGGTCACAGTCACGGCCAATTACAGAGATGGCAATTCAGTCAGCCGTGCCATCTACAGATTCTAAGGGCACTCAGTAGTATAAGAAATCTAGGCTCTCAGTCATCTTACTAAATATTTAAAACAGCAGAGTCTAGGTAGTCACCTTGCTTGACAGACTCATACATTAAATATACTGAGTGGAATGTACTTAAATACGCTTATTGAACATAAACCTCAGCTCACTTTTCACACTGCCGATCTCCAGAGCACAAGTGACCTGATGCGGGGCCACTTTGGACATCTGACATTTCCCTGGATTTCAAAACTGATTAGAAGTAGGTCAAAAGGCCAGGGGATAGTACGGAACAAACCAAGTAGGTAGGGTAAATAGGTCAGTTGAGGTGTCAGAATTCAGGCTTTATAAAACAGATCCCAGATTCCCTCTTCTGTTTCAGAAGAGGGAAAACAACATGCAGAGATCTGAAAACCTCTTCAGCCCCTTCCTTACGTGATCTTGAGCAAGCTACGTACCTTCTCTAAGCCTCGGTTTCCTCATCTGTCAAATAGGAAGAAGATTACAACTTGCCCACAGAGCTGGTGAGCAGATTGAATGAGGGAATGCATACCAAGCGCCCAGCCAGAGCCCTCAGGAAATTCTCATTGTGGTTTTGATGAATCCGAAAATGGTATGCCAACACAAGAAGCTCTACCTTGAAACACAGTGACTGTTAACCTATGTTTATCTATGTTAACCTATGTTTAACCTATGTTTATCTTTGTTGACCTATGTTTATCTTTCTGTGGTGGCTACCAGAATGGGGCTCAGAGACCTCCAACTGCAGGGAGCATAAGTGACCAAGTGCCCCAGATATCCTTGCTGCCCGCGTGCGGAGGCCACGCCTCCAGGGTGTGCTCCCACCGATGACTCAGCGAGCGTGGGGTCACCTCTGACAGTTGCCTGGCTCCAGAACATCCCGCTGGCCTTGCTGGTTCTTCCTAGGACTGCAGGGCAGCCTGGGACGCCCCCTTCCCATTCTTCCCTCCCTCCCTTGCCTCACAGTCTGATGCTCTCCCAGGCTAACTTGGCTCCTTCTCTGTTTTCTCTCCCTCAGGAATTTGCCCTGATAAAAATCTTCGCACGTTTAATCATGTCTTAGCATCTGCTTCTCCGAAGACCGGGACTAACACACTTTCCCGAGGTTCTCTTCTGGCAATGGGCAACTTAGACTTGTCCTGGGAGGTCTGGACAGTATGTTCAGCTCTTCCTAAGCACCGTTTCATCATAGCGCCCACCGGGGAGCAGTAGTTGGGAACCGGGAATAACACAAGTCTTTGTTGGCTAGGCTGGCAATTCTGGCAACAGTTTCTAATAGATTCTTTTTTTTTTAATAGTATTTTTTTTTTAAGATTTTATTTATTTATTTGACAGAGACACAGCGAGAGCAGGAACACAAGCAGGGGGAGTGGGAGAGGGAGAAGCAGGCCTCCCGCCGAGCAGAGAGCCCTATGCGGGGCTCGATCCCAGGACCCTGAGATCATGATCTGAGCCGAAGGCAGACGCTTAACGACTGAGCCGCCCAGGCGCCCCTCTAATACATTCTAGTAGATTAATACTCCCCTTTATTGAAGAAGAAAAAGCCTCTGACACCCTAAAATACCACGAGTTTGCCTTGGCCAAGGCTTAAACACACACACACACACCACCACCAAAGCTGAGGTGACCATGCAAAGATCAGTCTGTACTGCAGATTAACACAGACTGCTTTGTTTTATGTAAACAAGGCAACTGGCTCCGTGAGTTATCCCTTCATTTCCCACACACATACCTTCTCTTTTCTCCCTACTCCACCCCACCTTCCTTTAAAAAGGTAACGCAAACAAGAG
>NC_138377.1:43076567-43097103 GCF_054177405.1 Leptonychotes weddellii
GTGAGTTATCCCTTCATTTCCCACACACATACCTTCTCTTTTCTCCCTACTCCACCCCACCTTCCTTTAAAAAGGTAACGCAAACAAGAGGCCTAACAGGAAAGCTCCCGGCACCTAATCAGCCCAAAGACCCAACTCAGGACTTGCTGATTCTCAGGAACCTGTCTCGACGTCTGAGCAGTAGGGTGCTTTTGACGGGGCAAACTGGGGATGGGTCTGAGGACTCGAGAAACCCGAATCTCTGAGTCTTTGAAAAATAACTGAAAGCAAAGGAGGCACCTGGGATCTCTTTCTGAGGTCTGGGATCCAGGGTGGGGCAGTGCCAAGGACTGACGAGGAGGACGGGACAGCTGAAGTAAAAGCCTGCTGCTCCCTTCAGATGCTTATGTTGGAACGCATTCCAGGTGAGAAATAACAATAATGACATAGCAAGCAAACGTCTGTCAAACAAAAGTTTGCCAACGCGTGCTTCCACACACAGGCAGCCTCCGAGTATCGGAGCATCTCGGTGGGCTGACAGGACAATGCCGCGCCTGGGATTCGCAGATCCGGAAGCGGGCCGCCGAGCGGCTGCGTGACGGGCCGTAGGTGCCACCTCGGACGGCCCGGAAGGGGGCCTCGGCCCCCCACTCCGCCCCAGCCGGCCGCGGCGGGCGCGCAGACTCGGGCCGCCGGGGGTCCCGCGCGCGCCCCGCCCCCCGCCTCCCGCCTCTGCGGCCGCAGAGCCCGGGGCGGGCCAGGCCCTCCCTCCAACCCCCTGGCCGGCGAGCTGGAGCCTGGGCGGCGCCGCGCCCAGGGGCGGACCGCAAACTTTGCTCCGACTCAAAAGCGGCGGCGCGCGGCGCGGAGCCCGCTCCGCCCCTGCCCTGCCTCCGGCGCCTGGGCCGCTAGTCCAGCTCGCCGCGCTGCCCGCCAACGCCGCCGCCGCCATGGCCAAGCCCCTGACGGACCAGGAGAAGCGGCGGCAGATCAGCATCCGCGGCATCGTGGGCGTGGAGAACGTGGCCGAGCTCAAGAAGGGCTTCAACCGGCACCTGCACTTCACGCTGATCAAGGACCGCAACGTGGCCACCCCCCGCGACTACTTCTTCGCGCTGGCGCACACGGTGCGCGACCACCTGGTGGGGCGCTGGATCCGCACGCAGCAGCACTACTACGAGAAGTGCCCCAAGGTACCGGCCGGGCGGGAGGTGGCCCCGGAGTGGCCCTCCTCACCGCGTCCTTGCCCCCCGCGCTCCCCGGGGGGAAGTGGCCCCGAAGTTCGGGCTGGACGTGTCGGGGCGGGCGGTGGGCCGCCCAGGGGACTGCACGGCACCACTCCGCCAACCCCAGCCCCACCCGAGCCGCCGAGCGCTGGGCTCCTGCGGCCGCCTGGGGAGCGGACGCCCAGGCCTCTCTTGTCTGTCCGCTCATTTCATAAACTCTGGAGCAGCTACATCAGCATTTAATAGGAGGTATTGGGCGCCTCCTGTGTGTATGCCGGGCACAGTTCTAGGCCAGTCGGCCCCGAGCAAAACCGACGAAAGCCCTGCCTTGGCTGAGTTTAATGTTTAGGGAAGGGAGACAAACACAGACGCCGTCAAATGGTAATAAGAGCAGGGACTCGGGGGCGGGGGGTGGAGAGGAGGCAGAAAAGAAGAGTCTAAGGAAGGTGCCTCACTGCCCCTAGATCCTTTGGAGGGGCTGGCCTGGGGGATGCGTGGATGACCCCGGCTTCTCGTGGGGTCTGAGGTGAGGTGGAGAGAGAGGGGCAGAGGCCCCCCCCACAGTCAGAGCTCCGCCCCGTCACTCCCACCAGTTCCGATGAGTAGGGTGTGGAGCTGGGGCACTTCCTTGTTTCCTGCGGGAGGGAGGCCGAGGGCCAGGACAGGCTCTGACTCTAAGACCTACCCCAGAAGCTGCTGAGGAAGGCTGTGCACTGACCACCCCTCTCCACTACGCAGGGGCTGGAACGCAAGGTTCCTTAGGGAGCTTTGGGGCGCACAGAGGGACACTATTTCCACCTGGCCAATCTGGGAAGGTGGGGGGTGGAGGGATTTGGAAAGGACCTGGCAGGGAGAAGTATTGCGTTGTGCAGAGCGAGGTGGGTGTGAGTATGTATTGAGAGAGGAAAGTGGAAAAACTGGCTGGGGGCATATTAGAAAAGGTGAAAGATATATCCAGGAGGCAGTGGGAAATGCATATAAACATCCATTAGGAATATTTTTAATATGTAAAAACATGGGGGGGGAAGACTAGTCCAAACAACCCATGAGCAAAAGAAAGTAAATTCCTGTAGTAAGAAACTGCGGCTGTTACAAAGCTCTCAAATGCTTTTGCACCGCAGAGGCCTAGGCCTCTACCCAAAGGTAGCAACTGCTAAAATATAATCTTAGAAAACACTGGGTGTATACTTAAATTTACTGTATCTTTTTTATTTGCATAGAAGGGACTGCACCTCCCATTAATAATTTAAGTTTTTAAACTGGAGAGTGAGACGATGAGCCATATTTTAGAACGACACACACACACACACACACCCACACACACATACACACCCCTCCATAGCCTTTAGCACCTTGTGTGTTTCTCCTCCCGTGGCTTATCTGGTATTTTATTGTTCTCCTGTGCTCTGGCAAGTTTCTCATTGGACAGCACTTTCCTACCTGAGTGCTGGTATAAACCAGGTATTCTGATGATGATAGGATGGGGATACCACAGCGAACAAGATTCATTCCGAGTCTTATTTCCGCTGTGACAGTTGTTCCCCTAAACAGAAGGTCCCTGCCCTCATTAGAACACAGAGTGGAGCCAGTAAGTGTGTCCAAGCTCTCCTCCCGTCTCCTCTGCTGTCTGGTAACTGTACAGATGAATCCCAGATTTGGGATTCCTTTTCAGACTCCATTCCTACATGTCTGAGTGCTCAGTGAACATACCTAGATCTCTTCCTATTTCCTCAAACTCGTATCATCATCCCTCTGAACCCTGGCTTACCTTCTGTTTGTAATTTTAATGGCATTGCCATCCTGACAGTCACCCAGACACAAAACTTGAGTCTCACCTTTGATTTCCTCCTGTATCCCCCATTCAGCAGCTTGCCAAATTCTGTTGATTCCTGTGGGTTCTCGTGAAATTACCCACTCTCCTGCATTCTCCGTTTTCTGCGCTGGAGGCCCAGGCTGCTGGTGTAGGAAGTAGACCTCTACGTGGTTACCTTGCTCCCCGCAAGTGATAAAGCTGGGAGCGTGCAGCTGAATATGGCTAGCTATTGTGTTTCATTTGGCCAGCAAGACACCTTTAAGCAGTTAAATTTTCAGTGCCCTCAAGCAGGACACATACATCCCAGTTCTTGGCTCAGGACTCCTCATTGTTTCATGTGACTCCCATTACACATTTATTTTTCTCTGCCTGGCTCCTGAAGGCATTTGGGTATGGAATCCCATCTCATTCTGTGTGTTGTAGTCCAATTAAGCTTCCCAAAGCAACACATCTTGCCCTGTGTTCAGATATCATGGCACCCACTGCCTGTCACAGTCATGCATTTAAGGCCTTCTCAGCCAGGTGAACCTATGCCTCATATCTGTCCTATCTCCCATTACCCTCCTGGGCTCACCTTGCTCTCCCACCAAACCGATCTGCTGTCCCTGTCCAGGTCCATGTCCTGTCCCACTTCTGGGCCTCTGCCCACAATGCACCTGTCACTTGGGATGCCCTCCCCCACCTCCATGTGTCTCCATGCTCAACTCTTGCCTGTCCTGCACCCATTCATAGGTCTTCCCAGAAGTACGGGGCCTCTGATTGACACTGGGACTAAAAATAACATTATTTTTAAATACTGGTTATTGTTGTGTCTTCTTTATCTTTATAGTCCTTTTGAAAATGTCCACTTTATGTAAAAGATACATAAAATATCAGTAATAGTGCATGCACATAATTTATAAGATGTGTTGGAGATGTTCAAAAATTTTACTACCAGGAGTATGTTTTAAGTGTTTAGAGACCGCTGACTAAGAGGATGGGGTAGATCGGGCACCTGGGTGGCTCAGTTGGTTAAGCAACTGCCTTCGGCTCAGGTCATGATCCTGGAGTCCCAGGATCGAGTCCTGCATCGGGCTCCCTGCTCAGTGAGAAGCCTGCTTCTCCCTGTGACCCTCCCCCCTCTCATGTACTCTCTCTCATTCTTGCTCTCTCAAATAAATAAATAAATCTTTAAAAAAAAAGAGGATGGGGTAGATCAATTTTTCAAGGTCTTGTATATCCCCAAACATGAGGTAAGGTTTCCCCCCAAAAAATTATTTAAGTGAAAATAGGAAATCACCTTAAATTCATGTACTTGTAAAGTCTGTCATGTAATGAGGGGCTTTTTCAATTACTTTATTTTAAGCAACAACATTTTTTTAGGAAGATCTTGAAATGTCCTAAAATGTCTGAAGTCCATGCTAATTTGGAATCATTAGAAGGGAAGCAAAGAGGGGCACCTGGGTGGCTCAGTCATTTAAGTGTCCCACTCTTGATTTCTGCTCAGGTTGTGATCTCAGAGTCCTGAGGTCGAGGCCCCCCCCCCCTTGATGTGGGGCTCGGTGCTCGGCGGGGAGTCTGCTTGTCCCTCTCCCCATCCCAACCCTCTCCCCCTTGCTGGCTCTCTCTCTACCTCTCTAAAATAAATAAATAAATAAATAAATAAATAAATAAATAAATAAAATCTTTTTTAAAAAAGGAAAACAAAGAAATTTAACACATGTAGTCATCTGGGGTGTGAACTCACAATTGCAAATGTTGCATATATATACTATATTTACAAACAAGCTTTTTATGGATCACTAAAACATAAAAAGCAATATATGGTGGTTTTATTATCGAGGTCATGAATACACAGAGAAGAATGGAAAAAACTGCCCTGATGTTATGCAAGTGTGGCTTGTGGCTTTCCTGTATTGCAGTAGCCTTGTATACAAGGGTACATCCATTGGGGGGAGTGGGGCCATGCACCTCTTTGGCTTGTTTCTGCCTCAGAAAAGATACCTTTTCCCTTTCTCAGACAGAGGCAGCTAATAAGCTGATGAGGGCCCTAATGACAGCATTATAGATATTCAAGCACCTTGGATAAAAATAATGAGGATATGCTCTGGAAAACCATGTTATATGACCACTAAGATATGGATGTTGACAATCCATGGGAACACTTAGAATTCAGTTGTTTCATAAGATGAAAGTGGGAAAAAGTGAAATTTCCAAGTTGACATTTTCATATAATATTTTAAATATATATGTGTAACTAATGAGTTAAATATTATAATAAGCATTTTTGATATTGAGCTATAGTCTTTTTATATTTTGGGTTTGACCAAATACTTTTCTTTTGGGTTCTCACTATTGGGTAATGAAGGAATCCCTAAAATTTTTTTTTGTTTTTGCTTTTTATAACACTGACAATTTTTATTGTCCATAGCATTGTAATACTGGATAACATCTTTTAAAAAAAAATATATGTATATTTTTTATGTTAATCACCATACATTACATCAGTTTTGATGTAGTGTTCCATGATTCATTGTTTGCGTATATCACCCAGTGCTCCATTCAATACGTGCCCTTTTTAATACCCATCACCAGGCTAACCTATCCCCCCACAACCCTCGCCTCTTAAAACCCTCAGTTTGTTTCTCAGAGTCCATAGTCTCTCAGATTTTCCCTTCCTACTATCTTCTTTTTTTTTTTTTTAACATATAATGTATTATTTGTTTCAGAGGTACAGGTCTGAAGTGACTTTATATTGATGCATTTATAGATATTTGTTTCATGTTTGGCGGAAAAGAAAAGGGGAAGCGTTATGGAAAGTAAGGTATTGTAAAAGGGGATGATGAAGTTACTCACTGATCTTCCTTATTTTTTTTTTAAGTTAGTAAACTTAGCTTGTATTTTGAAAGGTTTTAGGCAACTCTGACCTTGGCACCTTTCATTTTCATCTCAAATAGTATTTACCTGGCTTTATGTCAAAGGCGAACAGTTGCTGAGTTGATAGAGAAATTTCCCATTTCATCAAGAACAAACACCAATAAACCTGAAGTAGTCTTTTGTTATTGCCAGACCACAGCGTTTCTAGAATCATTTTATTCTAAAATAATTAACTGTACTATTACTTGCAGTAATCAGACACACTGGCTATGTTCTAGCCACTGTGTGTGTCTTGAAGGAGTTAATCTTTACATTTTCTAGATGAGTTGAGATGATCACAGTCAAACCCACCTGACTCTCATCATATAAATATGTTAAAATGAGTGATGAGCTATGGCAATCTGACTTCTGTTTGTCCAAACATATGCTTAATTCATGAGGCTCATGAACGAGAAGGAAAACACACACACAAAACATTGAATCTAATTAGTTGGATGAGTTTGCTTTTTTTCTCCCTGGGCATAAAAACTACTTTGCCAAAAAATAGGGTATAAAATGGTTTTTCTCAAAGCCATTTGTCAGTATTGCTTGTATTTAGCCTTTCATCCATCTTTAGGAGTCTCTGTCTTAGTCTCGCCTGTTTGTTTCTTATTGGTGACCTTTTGTGTTTTTATGTTGACAAGGAACACTGGCCTTCCAGCATTAACATGACCTTTCTTTGTTTCAGAGGGTTTATTACCTCTCTTTGGAATTTTACATGGGCCGAACATTACAGAACACCATGATCAACCTTGGCCTGCAAAATGCCTGTGACGAGGCCATTTACCAGGTACGTTGTCTCCGTATTTCTTTCATTCTCTCCCCTTAAATTTCAAGTTCAATTCAGGAACCTTGGGAATGTAGCACCAAAAAAAAAAAAAAAAGTGAAAAATTGCTTCTCTAGCTATGGTTATTACAGTTAGAAATATAAACTAGTGGAGATCTCTGGTTTGAGAGAGACAAAGTTAGAGAACTGGTTTTGCCTCATGAGAATTTTCTTCTGTAATCAGTTTTTGACAGCATTCCCCAGCAAATTACATGTTAGGAATTAGTATCTAAACAAACCTTTTAAAGGTACCTGAGCCCCTGCTCTCAGAGTCACAAGTTCTACTTTGAGCTCCTACCTACTTTTTTTCTTTTTAAGAACTTATTTTTAAGTAATCTCTACACCCAATGTGGGGCTCGAACTCACAACCCCTAGATCAAGAGTCACACACTGCACCAACTGAGCCAGCCAAGCCCCCCTCCTCTCTAGTTTTAAAAATGATCAAAGTTTGACTATTATTCATATATCAAGGCAACATGCATAAATAATAAGTTTTTGAAATTACATTGACATACTTTCTTTACTGCTTAATGAGATGTAAAATACACTTCCTCCTTAAATGAGGAACTCGAGGTCTTAAGCTTAATATGCTAATTTGTTTTTACGGAACGTATTTAACTGTTTCTCCCCAGAGCTTCAAGGATCTCCATGCCAAAAAACAAATAGTTCTTAATCCTTTTCATGTGACAGAAAGGGGGCATGTGTATTTGCAAAGATACATTCTAAATGAGAGACCATCCAAACTGCTCCTTTTCCTTGGCATCGGATTGTCCTGTGTGACCAGCTACTGTGGCCAACGGCTGGTTTCCTTCGTGGCGGTTAGGGTTTAGGTATTTTCTATGAAAGAATCATTGCAGCTCCCCTCTGTTTCCCTTTTCTTTGCCTCCCCTGATAGCAGGTGAAAATAATATACCTCCCCTGGCCTGGGGTGGGTGAAGTAACCTATGTCAACCTCCTCAAGGTTTACAGCCTACTTGAGACGTCCATGTTTAGAACTGAAAAAATCCTGAGTGTTAGCATTAGCACTGAAGGGTTTCCAAAGTGGCCTCTTCTTTACTTTACTGTTATTTGTTCACAGCTACTCGATTTACCTATTGGTGTGATATTACCTAAGTTGCTTCACCGTTGTGTTGTTGGCTTGCACAACGACCCCGGTAAACTCTAGTCACCGGGGAGCACATTTGAAAGCCCCTCCAAAAATAAACAGAGGCGAAGCTATTTTTGAACTCTCAGGAGATTTAGTTGTCAAGACTTGTGTGAAAAAGCCACGTTTGGTGTAAGGGCAGGGGACCCAAGAAGGTGGCTCATGGAAACTGGGGCATCAACTTCAAGCATGGTTCTAATTTACATATATGTTTGTAAATGTGTAAATTATCTTCCCATTTTAAATAATGTCTAATTTGATGGATTGCCTCACTTTCAGATAAGAATACCGTCATTTTCACAACAAACCACTGTTAGCCATCCATGGGCTAGATTACTATCAAGTCAACATAGGAGAGGTCATTTAATTTATCTAGCCATCAGTTTTCTCATTGTAAGATGAGCAGCCCAAAGGGATCTCCAGGACCGCACAGCCCTGACATGAGTCCACGCTGGTGCTAACCAGCCTCTAGCTGTGGGAGCCAAACACTCGGGGGCAGAGAGCTGGCTGGCCATCAATTCCATCCATCACCAAGGTCACAGATGTTCATTGACCTCCCATAGTCTCTTACCCACCTCAGAAAGAAGTAGAGGATTTTTGCCCTCGTCCAGCTAGCCCTCAGGGCTGTTTCCCCGGACTGCAGTCTGGTCCCAGGTCTCATGGGCAGTGACTCAGTAAGTGGTTTTGGGTTAACAGTTATTGACCCTAGTGAGTAAATGTGTTGCGGTCATGAAAAGATGAACTTTAGTCTATCCCAGGAAGTCTGACCTCATACTTTTTTTTTAAAGATTTTATTTATTTATTTGAGAGAGAGAGAATGAGAGAGAGAGCATGAGAGGGGGGAGGGTCAGAGGGAGAAGCAGACTCCCCGCTGAGCAGGGAGCCCAATGCGGGACTCGATCCCGGGACTCCAGGATCATGACCTGAGCCGAAGGCAGTCGCCCAACCAACTGAGCCACCCAGGCGCCCTGACCTCATACTTTTTGATAGTGTTCAAAATCCTTCAGCCCGGTTAGTGTCAGCGTGGTGCTGGACCATTCCTGAGGGTTTACCCCTACAGCACAAAAAATAATAATAATAATAATTTTAAGAAATAGTAATAGCTGACATTTATTGAGAAATATCTGTTCAGGGTAATTCTAAATGCTTTGTTTCTATAAGCTCGTTTAATTCATAATAGCCCTAAATCAGGCAGATACTATTATCCTCATTTTTTTAAATAAGAGAGGAGAAGTATAGAGAGATTTATGCTGCCCATAGTCAGAGAGCTAAGAAGTAACAGAGCCAGTAATGGCCCTTTGGAGCCCACACTCCTTCCCACGCTGCTGCTGGGCCATCTCGTATGGTTTGCATCTGCAGTCACCAGCATTTGCAGGGGGTTTCTGCTGTCAGAACACTCTGTGAAGGAGCTGACGGAGGACCCTGGATGCCTGACCGAGGGACTAAGGAAAGGACTGTGCTTCCTGAAATGGCCTGCATTTGTGCCTGCATCCAATGTTGCTTTCCTTTCATCTCCAGCTTGGACTGGATATGGAAGAGCTGGAAGAAATGGAGGAGGATGCCGGGCTTGGCAATGGGGGTCTTGGGAGGCTGGCCGGTAAGTGACATCGTGAGTGTGTTATGTGTTGTCTGGCCAGGTGACGGCTTCTCAGATGCCGTGCATGACCATGCTTGGGAGAGCCAGACAGGCTCTCCAGGAGGAGTGCAAGGTGTGACCTGGCTTACAGATGTCTTTGTCTTTGGGTTTGCACTGTGGTTTGGTCAGTTCTACACAAAGAGCAGAGAAGGGAACTTGAACCAAAGAGACGTTGCTTAAAACCCTGGGAGACATTGCTTAAAAACCCCAAAGTTAACCGGCTCCTTCCTGTGCACTTCAGGGTTTCCAAAGTGGCCCCTTTCCTTCACTGTTGTTTGTCTACAGCTGCTCACTTCACATACTTGTGAGGTGTGACCTGAGTTGTTTCACCGTTGTGTTGTTGTCTTGTCTGCTTTCTTATTGACCGGTAGGCAATGATCCACTTATTATATTATTGGTCTGATTTGGTTCATTAATATCTTTTTTTATATGAATACAATTCCAGTGCTTTATCCAGTAAATGATTTTTCCAACAAATGTAAAGGAAAACATTAAAAAGATAATACCAACTCCATTAAAATTAAAAATACGCTTCCCTGTGACCAAGCAATTCTACTTCCTGATATCTACCCTAAAGATACACTCAACATGTGCACAAGGAGGCATGTTAAAAAATTATTACAGTACTGTCTGTTAAGGCAAAATATTAGAAATAACCAAATGTCCCTTGATCTGAGAATAGGTAAATAAGTACTGGAACATGTATGCTGCAGAAAAATATGCAATAAAAGAATAAAAACAATAAAATTGATCTATGTACTTTTATATAGACCTCTAAGGGGGAAGAAAAAAAAGGCAAGTGGCATTAAAAACAACACAGTGTGATACTATTTATGTTTTTTAAAAACTAAATATTTTCTGTAAGTATATGTGTAAATCCATAGGGGAAAAAGTCTGGAATTTGAAATACTAAAGTGCTCCCTCTGATCTTCCCTAGAGAGGAGTGCAGAGCTGGGGGTGCTCACCCTGTCTGTAATGTTGTAATGTTTTTTACAATGAGGATATATTACTTGTGAAAGTTATTTTTTATTTTAATTCCAGTATAATGAACATACAGTGTACTTGTGAAATTTACATTGAATAATAAAAATGTACCACCATACATGTCTTCATCAGATTGCACTCTATGAAAAATAATCTCTTTCTTCTTTTTCAAAAATGATTCCAATATCTCTTAATTTTACACACACTTTCAAGTTACTGGAAATCCATTTGTGTGTGTTTCATGGTATTTACTCCTTACACTAGTGGCAGTTTGCATTAACATTGCTATCAGTATTAGAGATACTTACTACCTTGTAAAGTCAACCATTGGGCAATTTAGTAGGCTTTCCACGAGGCTGTAAGAAGACCAGCAGAACCAGTGGCACACACATCTAAGAATGACAACCAGCCTGCCTTTCATTTCTGTAAAGCCCCAGGCCTATTTGTTGGCTGGGTTAACCCCACTCTGTGCCTGATATTAATGACCTTGCTCCTTCAGTTGGCTGATAAGTGCAGAGAGTGAAGTGGTGAACGAGGCTGAGTGATTCTCATGAGATGGCCTCATCTCTGCTTGACTGAAAAGGCTGAGACCCCATTCTGGTCAGGCTCTAAGGATAATTTGATCAAGACCCAGGAAAGGACAAATGGCCACAGCTCTGAGAGAGCAGGAACTGGAGCAGTCAGGCCACATGAGCATCGGGACTGGAAGACCACTGTGAGGTTCCAGTAACTTGAAGGCATTGGCCATTGGCCTTTGTGGATCCTCTGTTTTAGAGCCCCACCGTGAACCTAACTTAGCCCATTTCTGTTTGGTCTACAAATGTTCTTTTCAGTTTTAGATCCTATTATACATTTCCTCATTCTCTGTATATTTCTCAGTTCACATTCCTGAGAGGGACAATCAGATTGGTGTAACCCTTCAGATAGCATCTGGTCAAAACATAGATCCCTGCCCAGCTTTTTTTATTTTTTTTTTTTAAGATTTTATCTGTTTGAGAGAGAGAGATAGTGAGTGAGAGAGAAAGAGAAGGAGCAGGGGGAGGGGCAGAGGGAGAGGGAGAAGCAGACTCCCCACTGATCAGGGAGCCTGATGCGGGGCTCAATCCCAGGACCCTGGGATCATGACCTGAGCCAAAGGCAGATGCACAACCATCTGAGCCACCCACACACCCCTTCCCAGCCTTTTGATTGGCTGCTCTGGATCAGGGGCTCTGTCATTAATGCTCTTGGCTACAAGTAACAGAAAATCTAGCAAAAATTGGTTCAACCGACAAGGACGTGTGTTATCACTGACTAAAGAAGGACTCCAGAATTTCGGCCATTCCAAGATTAGTTTATTCAACAGCATGACTCTGGGTCTGTGTGGTTCTTTGGGCTTTCCTCCCATGGAAAAAAAGATGGCGGGAGCAAGGAAATCTTTCACTGTACCTAGCAGACTTCCTAGCACCTCTCATTAGATTGTAGGTCATTGCGTGCTCATGCCAAAACCAATCACTGGTGAAGGAAATAGAATTACTATGATTGGCTTAGAAGCTTAGACCAAAGCAAGATTCGTTTCCTGGCCCAGCCTCCCTGAAGCATATGGCCCCCTGATATCCGAACAACATTGGAATTCCATTGGCCAGAAAGAGAGTCTGCCACAGGTGTCCAGCTAGTTGGTTAGGTGGTCACATGTAAATTATCCTCTCCTGGGGCCATCTTTCAAGCAGGGGGCCATAGAGACAGCTTCCCTGAGAAAGGGCAATGTGAGTGATGGGCACAATAATGGATATATCTAAGGCAGGCCAGCTTCCTTATCTGTTCTCAAATGAAATTCCAACATGTACACAGTGTTACTCCTAGATGGCAAGATAGTAAATGCTGTTTATTTTCTTCTGTGTTCATTTTTGTATTTTCTGACTTTTCTATAATACTCATTTTATAATTTTAAAATGTTATTTTAAAATAATACCCACTGCACAGCTGTCTCTGCTTTAAAATACAAATGTGGTTTTTCAGAGAAAAAATGTTTTGTGGCTGCCATCTTTTTTAAAGAAGGATGAAATTTGGACTAACCTTGATGACTCTGCATTTACTTTAATTTAGCCTGCTTCTTGGATTCCATGGCAACCCTGGGACTTGCAGCCTATGGATATGGCATCCGATACGAATATGGAATCTTCAATCAGAAGATCCGAGATGGATGGCAGGTATGTGAGCCGTCTTTCAAAATTTTGTTATTAAAATACTTCTCCTTCATAGTACGCTGGGTGATTTATAATTTACAGACATTTAACATAGAGCTTTTCTAGTATCTCTGGCATTTAATTGCCATCACTGAAAACTCTCAGTCTTCCCCCTTTGGGAAGTGAGTTCCCTAAGAGCAGAGAGCCTGCCAGTATCATTCAGCACCAGATCCATAAGCACCTCACACAGTGCCTGACTCATGAGAATACTCTGAAAATATTCACCACTGACCCCTGACTGTGGACTACCTCCAATGTGTGATATCTGTTCTCTGCAGCACGCACAATGGAGGAGCACATCTTTTGACTGATGATCCTCACCTGTAACTCTTGATAGCAGGAAGCATGCTGCTATTTTATAGGCGGGAAAACTGAGACTCTTGAGAAGTGGAGTTACTTCAGATCACACTGCTGGCAAACATGGGTCTGTATCCCCAGATTTCCAGGCCCATGTTCAGTATTCTTGCCTCCACTCAGTCCTGCCCTCCTTCATATCCTTATCTTATAAGACATGTAAATTCCCTGTTCTCATTTTTTTATAAGATGCAAGCAGGCAGTCTTGTAATGATTATGTCAAATAAATCTGGCACATATTTAATATGTATAATTATAGTGTTCCACAGAAATTTGCACAATAGTAATCAGACCACACAAATAACTCTCATGTGATTTTTATATAACCAAACTGGATTCTTAGGTATTCGTTTCTTTTTTTTTTTTTTAATTTATTTTTTTTATTATTATGTTAATCACCATACATTATATCATTAGTTTTTGATGTAGTGTTCCGATTCATTATTTGCATATAACACCCAGTGCTCCATGCAGAACGTGCCCTCTTTAATACCCATCACCAGGCTAACCCTTCCTCCCACCCACCTCCCCTCTAGAACCCTCAGTTTGTTTTTCAGAGTCCATCATCTCTCATGGTTCATCTCCCCCTCCGATTTCCCCCCTTCATTCTTATCTTTGGTCATTCTTTGAGCCTACAATCAGCCCTAGTGGGGATAGTCTTCCCTGATGCTAAGTGTGATTTAGACTTTCTCTCTCCCTATCTTTTTCCCCTACATACACATCATTGACAAAACGATACTGGATTCGATTTCCAAAAGGGCCACATTCTCTGAGCCCCTCCCACACTTCCATGAGTCAGTCTGAGAGGGCAGAGTGCTCAGGATTGGTTGAGGGGACCTAGACTGGAGCTAATCCCAAGGGAGAGGAAGGATGAGAATAAGCTTAGTGTCAACACCATTCTCCTTCCCCTCCAGTATTTTGACACTCTGAGCCACGGAAAAAGGAACTAAAAGGTTTGATGTGATAAGAGAATGTGCCAAGGAAAAAGTCTCAGAAGGAGAATACTGGGTGCATATTGAAAGACAAACTTCCAATTTTGTTAAGGACCAGTGGATCTTAGGTATCCCTAAATAAATTAGAAGGCAGCATTGTGTAGAAAAAAACCATGTAGGCCCTAATTGAGATCTGATTTCTAATTTGAGGCCTACTTGCAACTTGTTACCCCTATGAGGTGTGTTGTTTTGATTAGGTTACCTGACCTCTCTGAGCCTCAGTTTTCCCATCTGCTCAATGGAGATACCAGCTTCATGAAACCATTGTGAATATATGTAAAATGTCTGGCACACAGATAGGCACTCAGTAAAATGTTAATTTTGCCTAAGAAAAGAGGATAATCTAATAAATAGTGGTATTATTTAATATCGATATAGTTATTAATATTATATTTTTTATTAATTTTAGTAAAATGGGAAATTGTTTATGTTAGTTGAGAAAAGGAGATTATGGAATCATATGGATGGTATGACCTATCCAAAAGAAGCCAAAAAGATAAAGAAAAAGTAGTAGGAAAAAAAATACATCAAAGCTTCAAAACTCATTATCTCTGGGAGATAGGATTACAGGTGACTTCTACTATCTTATATTTGCTCTTCCACATGACTCATATTCCGTAAGAAATGTGTATGTTATAATCATAGAAGTTATAAAAACAAAATAATGGGTTCCCTTCCTCAATGAAGTAACCTAGAGTTTCACTGTTAGAAACCTAGGTTAGCAGGCATTTCCAGGACGACCAACATTTTGACACCATCTGACCAAGCAATACACGGTATCCATTCCCAGTCTTTGAAAGTATCCTGTGTGGTACTCATTATACCCCCAACTGTTTAAGGATTTCCTTTCTTATCTCTTTACTGTTCTGTGAAAAATTTAAAAGAAATTCAGCAAATCCATCTCAAAAAATTTTTTTTCAAGTGCATTTTCCCCAGAATTTAATGAAAGTTCACTCTTTTAAAATCATACCTGCTCTCTTTGCTACTGTTCAGCAGCCTTTATTCCAGGAAACCGTCTCTTTCTCTCCTATCAGACCCAGGAAGTATATTTTTCTAGTGGTCGTAAAAAAGAGAAACTACATGACTTTCACTTGTCTCCAAAGCTGACCTCACTGGCCATCATCACTACTCTCACTATGACTTGAAACTGAGTCAGAAAAACTCATCATTTTCTTTACTATATCCATTGTTTACTGGGATGGGATTTTAACATCATACCATTAAAAAAGAAACTATTTCCATAAAAAACAAAGTATCTTCCAGGAAAGCAGCATGCCTCTTGGGGGAAGGGCATGCCCCACACACATCAGATACCTCATTGCTGAAGAAAATGGCACAAGCTGGGAAGATTTTTTTTTTTTTTTTTAAGTAGACTCCACACCCAACGTGGGGCTTGAACTCATGACCCCAAGGTCAAGAGTTGCCCTTTTCACCAACTGAGTCAGCCAGGCACCCCCAAGCTGGGAAGATTTTTAAAGGTTAATGGACCTGTAGGTTTTGAAGTCTCTCTTCAAGAAAGATTTACAATAATAAAGTGTTTATTGTAAACCATTGAAAATAATTTTATTGCCAAAATTCTTGATTTAATAAAATTCTTGAACTCTAATGAGATTCGTTGAAACTTTATCAGTAGTAGTGTTCTATGAAAACAATTGGCCCCTGGGAAGAAGGACAGAAAGACAGTTGCGACAGCCCTGCATTAAAGTTTAATAGTCACATGTGTCTCAGAGTTGAATCAAACAGTATCTACTCGAACGCTTCTCTCTCTTAGAACCTGTGCTAAGCCCGCTGTAATTAGTCATGCACAACTCGCGTTGCCCAGCAAGCTTCTCGTTACCGCTGTTGAATTCGTGGGGCTCCCCAGATACGGTTTTCAGTTATTTGTACCATCAGAAGGCAATGTTGGTTTGCTCGCAAGTTTTTTGTGTCCTGTGTATCCCACAGTTGATGGCGAGAACATTTCTTAGAATTCAGTCACTAACAGAGCTCCCTGAGCTGATCTCTGCTCCGTGCTGGCTGGAGGACAGATGCCATTGAGTAATTCCTCTGGGGTGGTCCCCCCTCGCCTGACTGGCACCTGGCTCCTCACTCCACAGACCCACGCTTGCTTTGTCTCAGTTCTCTTTCATCTGGGACGTTCAGATCCAGCAGCCCACTTGGACATAAATGAAAGCTCTTCTCCCATCTTGCCTCCACCCTTCACACAGCTCCGCATGTTAGTGCCTTCAGGGATGACTGGCTACACGGAAATCTAAATTGACAGACCAGTTTGTTGATTCATTGGACGAAAGCAAGGTAGAGAAGACGTTTATCACCATCCCGCAGCTTCTGTGGATTTAGTGAGGGTGGTGGGGGCAGTTCTCTTTTCTCCTCTGATCTGCTTGGACCGGCTTGTGGTGATGAAATGTTTTTCAATTTACCTGAAAATCAAGCTTTTTGAAATTGAGGGAATTATTGTCTGATTCCTTGCCAAATCAGGAAGAGACTCAAAATAAAGAACGGCAAGCTAGGAGTTCTGTCTTCCTACCGAACTTGTTACTCCAGTCAAGTCGAAATCAGCCATTATTTGGCAGGGAAAAATTAGAGCAACATTTAATAGCATTAGGAGTAATCTGCTGACTGGTGCCTTGTCACTTTGCATGTCCTCGAAAGAGCAAATGCAACCTTTGACTTGCGTAGGTGTGGGCCGATGGTGGCAAGCCCAGAGTTAGCAGAAAAATACATATTTGTCAGCTCTCCTATACACATGGTTTTTGAGAGGAAAGCTACTTCTGCCTCCATGTCCCATTTCGTGTCATATCTTCAGGTGTGTTTTACAATAGTCCCAAGTGCTGAAATGAGGTGTTTCCTATTACAGGAAGCAATGTTCACAACTGACCAGTATTTAAACCCCCACCTGCCCTTGCCTAAGAGCAGCAGAAAGTGTTTTGTAAGTCAGGATGTTTGGATCCTCTGTGGATATTCTCATTTATTTGTGTGGAGTTTCTAGTTATTAACACAAGCTAGTGGACTCTGACTTCGCTAAAGCTTAACAGCTAATGAAATTCAGCCTTTTCCGTGTTTAGTTTGTATTTTATTTTTTGTTCTCTTTCTGACTAGATTAGCAGAAGTCTAAATTTTGAGTTGCATTTACTGACTTCGTATCACCATGTGTAGCCCCTGGGGACATGTTAAAAATGCAGAATTTCAGGGGTGCCTGGGTGGCTCAGTCGTTAAGCATCTGCCTTCGGCTCAGGTCATGATCCCAGCGTCCTGGGATCGAGCCCCACATCGGGCTCCCTGCTCGGCGGGAAGCCTGCTTCTCCCTCTCCCACTCCCCCTGCTTGTGTTCCCTCTCTCACTGTGTGTGTCTCTCTGTCAAATAAATAAATAAAATCTTTAAAAAAAAATGCAGAATTTCAGACCTCTCCGCAGACTGCCTGAGAATCTGCATTTTAACAAGGTTGGATCAGCTGACTAGCTCAAACTTGGCTCCAGCCTCCGCTAGGCTTTACCCTGCCTCTGATGCATCCTCCTGCCTCCGCATCTCTCTAACTCCTGGATCTACTATTTACAGGTGTTGTTGCTATGAGTCCCCTTTTCATTCACCACTATGCTGGTACTTGGTGTTAATGGGTAGCTCACTGGCTTTCTTGACATAAAGTCATGATCAGTGTTTGAATAAATAAATGCATGTGTATTTCCTTGTCTGTCTGTTGACATCAGTGTTTTGTCTGATATCTCAAAAGACAGTAGCTGTGTTTCCTTGTTTCCACACTATGCCTGGGGCCGGCACTGAATTCATATTTAGGTGGTGGTCATGAAACATCCAGCAGTGTGTCATAATTCATGAACAAATTCTTCTTAAACTAAAGCTAACTTTTCTCAGAGGGGAAGGTGAGAAATCAAATAAGTAAAATAACCAGATTTGGGGTAATCTCTTTGACAAGAGTACTTTGTCCTAAAAGCCCTTAGCCCTCCTTTCTTGTCAAAACACAATTGCATTTTTTAATATAGGTGTAATATTTTAAAGCTTTCACTAATAATGTCTTTACTTTAAAAATACATCCCCCCTCTCCAATGTGTTTTTTGTTGGTTTTGTTTTGGCATGTTTGTTTATTGCAAACCAAAATCCATTTGATGTCCAGAATACCCTAAATACAAATTATGATCTTAAAATTTTTATAAGAAATATGTGGTTATAAATTAACATAAATACCTGGGAAAATATTGAAATTGTCAATAAATAAATTCCTTACATCTTAGTGCATATTATTTTCAACATGAACCATAATTAATAGTTCATTATCAGATCAAAATTATTAAAGGGATTAAATTAAACAAAGACTACAAAACGTAATAGTGTCTTGTATCTATACTGACATCAGCTTTATTAAGAGAGCTGTTGAGGCACTTGGGTGGCTCAGTCAGTTGAGCCAGGGTCCTGGGATGGAGCCTCATGTCAGGCTCCCTGCTAAGTGGGAAGCCTACTTCTCCCTCTCCTGCTCCCCCTGCTTGTGCTCTCAGTCTCTCTCTCTCTTTTTCTCTCTCTCTGTCAAATAAATGAATAAAATCTTTTTAAAAAGAGAGAGCTTTCTATGAGTGGTATTTCTTTTTTTTTTTTTTAAACATCTCAATTTTATTTTTTATATATTTTTTTAAGATATTGTTTATTTATTTGACAGAGAGACACAGCGAGAGAGGGAACACAAGCAGGGGGAGTGGGAGAGGGAGAAGCAGGCTCCCCGCTGAGCAGGGAGCCTGATGCAGGGCTCGATCCTAGGACCCTGGGACCATGACCTGAGCCGAAGGCAGACGCTTAACGACTGAGCCACCCAGGCGCCCCTATGAGTGGTATTTCTTAACTGGTCTGTGTATTCTAGGCAAAAGAATCTTGACAGAAACCATCATGTAGGAGCCTTCAGGTCCAGGTACCCAACTATAAACATCCCTGGATGGCCTCTCTCTGTCCCTCAAGCTGGACAATTGTATTCACAGATGTTAAGACACAGACACCCAGAACCCACCCATAGAACCCACACACCTAAGGTCAACATTAAGCTGTGCCATTTACTATCTATGTGACTTTGAGCAAGTTACAATTTCCTCATCTTTAAAAAGGGAAAAATCATAGTTCCATCCTACAGGGTTATGCTATGAGAATTAAATGCAGTAATATGTATTGACAGGTATGATTGTTGTTGGTTTAGGTTGTAATACTCTAACAAAGGTGAACTAAGTTTGACAGAATCAATAATCCTTCTTACCAAAACAGTATTCTTGCATTGATTTAGTCAAAGATATTTTGATTCGAGGGGCGCCTGGGTGGCTCAGTCGTTAAGCGTCTGCCTTCGGCTCGGGTCGTGATCCCAGGGTCCTGGGATGGAGCCCCGCATCGGGCTCCCTGCTCCGCGGGGGACCTGCTTCTCCCTCTCCCTCTCCCCCTGCTTGTGTCCCTGCTCTCACTATCTCTCTCTGTCAAATAAAGAAATAAAATCTTTAAAAAAAAAAAAATATTTTGATTTGATATAATTTGATTTGAGATAATGGAAGGTCCACATCTCCTGAAAAATAAATTCTCAGCCGTGTCCTTTTCGTAGGTAGAGGAGGCAGATGATTGGCTCAGACATGGAAACCCCTGGGAGAAGGCCCGGCCTGAGTTCATGCTGCCCGTGCACTTCTATGGAAGGGTAGAGCACACCGACACTGGGACCAGATGGACCGACACCCAGGTATTCAGAGTGTCCTCATGCTGAGTACTTTGTATACTATAGCGCAGTGAATACATAGCATAGAGGATGATGTGTATATGACATTGAGGATAGTACATTATGTATTGAATAATAGAGTATGTTTTTATCAATAAATCTTTTCCTTCTCTTAGTGAACCTACTCTTTGGAGACAAGGGAGCTGAGACCAAGAGACAAGTGACTTCCCCAAGGTCAAGTGACTTATCAGTCATTTTGCAATCAGCTTTTTCAGAGATTAATCAATTCTGTAATTCTAGTATGCTTTGCTCTCCAGTTTTGTATAAAGTTTTTGATACCAAGATTAAATAAATTTAAATGTCCTTTCTTACCACACTGCCATAGATACATTTACTTGGGACTTACCAGGGGTAAATGTTTTAAAGCTAAAGTATTTATTGAAAGGATTGCCAAAAATTGTATTCATTGCAAAGTCAAGAAAAATAATACAAAATATTGCAAACCATATTTTTATTTTGTGCAAAATCACTTCTACAGAAATCATGCTGGTGTCAATCCAAGTGGACTGGCACTAGATTTTCTGACTGAAGCAAGGACTGGAAAAATATACCCAAGCAAGGAGGGCATACATTCAAGATTTCCGAGAGTTCTCAAAAAACATACCCGCTACGCTGGGAAGATGCCAGACCTACACAAGTGAATACAAGAGCATCGGACTAACCTAGCCCTGAGAGTCGAACATGCGCAGCGGGAGATCGACTACCTGGAGTACCT
>NC_138377.1:43097603-43138192 GCF_054177405.1 Leptonychotes weddellii
AGGTACTCCAGGTAGTCGATCTCCCGCTGCGCATGTTCGACTCTCAGGGCTAGGTTAGTCCGATGCTCTTGTATTCACTTGTGTAGGTCTGGCATCTTCCCAGCGTAGCGGGTATGTTTTTTGAGAACTCTCGGAAATCTTGAATGTATGCCCTCCTTGCTTGGGTATATTTTTCCAGTCCTTGCTTCAGTCAGAAAATAAATGCTCAAATTATTGCACGTTATTTAAATTAGCCAAGTAATATAAATACCTATCACTCACTGAAGAAGATTTTTAGAATACAAATCATCGTAAGGGGGATAATAAAAATCACCTGTAATCCCTTAGTTCAAAGTACCACTGATTTGTTAGTGTATCAGTTTTTAAAAGTTTTCCCATGCATTTCATCATACATATATAAATATATATTTTAAAATGTGATTTTACTATACTGTTTTGTAACATTTTCACTTGCTAACACACTGTGAACAATTTCAATACTAATTAATAGATAGCTATATGATAATTTTAATGATACAGAATTCCATTGCATTGATATCCTATTATTTATTCTATTAGACTCTTTTTGATGGACATTTATGGACTTTTCAACAATGCTGAAAAAAAATCTTTGTATTAAAAAAACACAATCTGAGTTGCAGTTGGTTACAAATAACAGTTAGGAGAGCTGCAAACAAATCAATCATTAATATGCCCAAAGAATTCACATATGTATTTGGCATTAAACTAGTGAGTATTTGGTGTAGGTTTTAGTGTCTAAAACTTCCAGTGACTTCTGAGCTATTTAAATGTAGGCAGTTTACACAATCAATCCTGGAAATATTCTGTTTACACTAGGTCCAACTGTTGAGCTACCTTGTATTTACAGAGCACCCCTAAACATTTTCATAATATATCCAGAAATTCATTTAGAAACAGTATATTTTTCTGTGCCCACAAAGGCAATGTTACAGGGCAGATGGAATACAAGGTGAGCTGCCCCAAGCCGTGCAGCACTTTATGGATTTCTGGAAGCCATTGCCCAAGTCAGGCCCAGGTCTGTAGCTGGTGAGGTCAGAGAGCACGAGGACAGGCATGGTGTGCACATGCTCTGGGCAGCTTCCAATAAACCGAGCAATCCATTTCACCCATGTGTCAGCTCAGGTCCTCTGGGGAACAGACACCAGAGAGAATTAGAAGTGTAAGTGCCATAGTGGGGCAATGCCTGTGAATGACAGAAGGGAGTGGAGAGAGGAGGAGGCATGGCACCTATGAAGAGAAAGGGGGAAAGAAAGAGGATCCTCAGTAAGAGCCTCAGTGGGCCTTATAACTCAGAGCAAGCAGCCAGGCTGATGGGGCCCGAGGTTAAAGATTGCTCATGAGACAAGTCCTAGCTCTCAAGATCTCACCACAATGGAAGCATCCCTAAGAAAACAAACCTCAGCTCGGCTGGGCTCGATCTCCCAGGTGGTAAGTTGCGCCTGAAGTTCTCTAAAGAGACATCCGAGCTTTGTGCTTCCCCAGCTGCCTCAATTACACTTCAAGGGTCAGAAGGACAAATCATGTTTGAACCCAGACTCACCCCCACTCTGTAAACACCTTTTCCTGATGGATCACAACGTGCTTTAAAAATCTCCACAGAGACTTTTATTTTCTAGTAAAGGTATTTAAAGAAGGGTGATTTATTACTTCAAGGTCATGGTCTTCATGGAAGCATGACTGAGTATATATGATTGACTGATACAGGCTATAATGCTTCGTTCATTCATAATTCAGCAGACCACATTAAAGAGATTTGTGTAGGTTTCAACCCTACCACTGACTGTGACTGTGGGTAAGTCACTTCTCTCTCAGCCTCATTCCTTTCATGTCCAAAATGAGTGGATTGCACGAAATGATCTCTAGCATCCTCCAGTACAATCAGTCTGTCATTCCCCTTCCTTAGAGCTTGACTGATGAGGCAGGGAATAGAAGTGAGTCTTTTCCCACATAAATTTTAAATTCACATGCAACGCAGTTATCTTCCTGTTCTCTGTTTCAGTGACTGTCACAGACTGAGTTAGATTTTCCAAAGCTCACCTCTTACACCCATCTCAGCTAATTATCAGCTGATTTGTAAGCCCACTAAAATAACTCTTCTTCATGCAACTTTGAAAAATCTTGCATAGTATTTTCAATATCATCTATAATCTATCTTCATATATTTCCATTCCATTAATTTTGATCCGTATTTGAAATCAGAATCACTGAATTACCTACACTAAACTTACGCTGATTATTATTTTGTAATCCCTTGCTGTGTCCCGGCCCACTGTTCAGCCCATGTCACCACACATGGGAAACTGAGCAGCTGCTTCGGTTTAATCCCACAGGTGGTCCTGGCCCTGCCATATGACACCCCAGTGCCTGGGTATATGAATAACACCGTCAATACCATGCGCCTCTGGTCCGCGCGGGCGCCGAATGACTTTAACCTCAGAGACTGTGAGTACAGCCTGGGCTCTCATGAATGTGCATGTGTGTTTAATCTTTTTGATCTCAGAGGCAACCAGATCAGCACCAGCTCTAAAAGAGGGCACAAAACAAGGATCTTGGGGACTGGGACATGAATGGTTTCTGTGTGTGTCAGTGTGTGTGCGTGTAATCTTTCTGATCGCTAGTTAGTATCGCTAGTTGAGAGAAAAGCTTTGAGTTTCTGATCAGAGCTCTCCAGTGAGCAGCCATTGTATGGAGCATGCGCGGAGGACATTTTAAAAGCAGTCCTGCAGTCTGGCCCTCTTAGACTCTCATGCGAATCACAGCATGGAGGGTTGTGGAAATCCTTTTGGATTTTCAGGAGTTGTAGGAATCCCTACATCCACGTGGTACACAGCAAGCATCAGGTGAGGTCAAGGGGCTTCGATAACAGTGGCTGGCTTATCTATTTATTCATTTTTCTAACCTTCCCCTCAGTTAACGTTGGAGACTACATTCAGGCTGTGCTGGACCGAAATCTGGCCGAGAACATCTCCCGGGTCCTCTATCCCAATGATAATGTGAGTGGTCGAGCTTGCTTTCTCAGTGGAAACAGAAGCAGTCTATTTCAGAAGCACTTTTCCATAGCCCATAAAGCACATCTCCAATATTGATTTTTTTTTTCTTAAATGCACTATAATCTCCATATCTCTTCCTGAATTGTCTAGATTTCCCCTGCCACCCAAGTAAGGAAAACAAATTTGTACAATACATGAAGTCAGAATTGGTATTTTGCCCTTGACTAGTGACCTCACAACCAATTAGGAGCTTATGTCTGTACATTTCAAAACAAAACCTGGATATAAAAGATGAAGTGAAGCACTGGTAAAATACTACTTCCTTTCCAAATGGAAGTTTCTTCCACAGAGGCAGAAGACCCTGGAGGTTTCCTGCCTGGCCTCTTCCCCTCGCTGACAGGCTCTTCCCAGCCTTCTACGCTCAGGCAAGGTGGGGTCTGGACCTCAGAGCACACCCAGGAGCAAACGCTTGTTTCTTATGCCACTTATTCATCTCTTGAAATTTTTTCTCATAGGTGATTATTCCCAATTTTACACTAAAAATAGCTTAGCTAAAATTAAAAAAAAAAATTTTTAACTTGGAACTGCATCACAGATGACCACTGTGGATTCTTAGTTGGTTTAAATATACTTAGCTCTATCTTATATGTGGGTAAAATTATTTTCTTGAAGCTGTAATGATTACTCTTTTAATAATAAGTCTCAGAAACAACCAGATTGGTACTCGGCTGTTTGCTGCAGCATTTTCAGAAACTTAATGGTATATGTGATTTTTTCCTTTGAGAGAGACATTGTGACGTCAGTACATGTCAGAAAAATCTCTGACCCAAAAGCAAAAAGTCGTTTTGTTTCGTGGTAAGTTAAAGTAAGAATCCCTCCAAGCACTGCCTAGCCAAACCCAGCCTGCAGAATTATTTAACTGGAAGGGGCTTGAAATTAATCCTCCCTATCTTCAGTAAGGACCAAACCTAACTTTACTTGGAAATAACCATCTACGGCAATTCATAGGGGACACAGAGTTAGCATGGGGTGCAAAGTTAACTAAATTCATTGAGTAAAAGGTAGCTGTCAGGGTCATGCCTGTTTTTAAGTACGAGTTGATAAATCATTTTTGTACTGTAATTACAAAAGCAAACTCATTCACTGTCGCCAACTTGGCCATAGCCCTCCTCCAGACATGAGTCCCTCTTCCAGGAATCTTGCAACTGTCGTCCCTCTGCAGCTAGTTATTTTTTTTCTTTGCTTAAAGCTTAAAGTCTTCTGATCATCTATAAGAAAAGTGCAGAATCTCAGATGTGCTCCTTAAGTTCCTCAGTGGTACGGTCTTGAGTTCTCAGATGCATCCTCCATGATCTTGCCTGAGGTTCCCACCATGCAGGACTGTTTGCTGTAATCTTTCTCACCTTCAAGGGAAGGCTCTTGCAGCTTCCTTCCTGGCAGAATTGATATCCACTGCCTGGGTTCTGAAATTTGGTTGGGAGAAGAAGGCCTAGAGTCTCAACAATTCAGCACATAAACTTTCACTTAAACCCCTTCCCCCCATTTTCAGTACAGAGTGGTGCCCCTGCTTTCGACTCTCCATGCCTCTCTCCAGCCCAGAGGCCCCTGTGTTACCATCTCCAGAGAATACACATCGGGCTTCTGCCTGCGTTGGGAAAAGAGATTGCTCAGCTCGGGGGGGCTGGGGGTGAAGTCTGACGCCAGCTGCTGCTTAGGCTCATGGCTGACCTTTTACCATATCTTCTCCCCTATTTCCAAGGGCACCAGTGCTGCCAAGTCCTGAGCCTTTAGGGGCTTTGGGGCATAAATTTAATTGCTTTTTGGCTCTTCTCTTCTATTCAGTTTTCCTGGGTCTTCTGGCCCAATTACCACTCACCCATCTATTTTTCAGCTTCAAAAAGGTTGTTGCTATTGTCTTGTCTCCCATTCCCTTTATCCTGTATGCCTTCTTTAAATTCCTTTACACTTCAGGAAAGAGCAAAGCCTGATGCTTGGCCTTCAACCTGCCCTCTTCCTCCAGATGTCCTATGAGCTTTCATCTTAAAGTTCTCTGGGCAGGAGATCTCTGGCATATTTTGGCCACGCCTCACAGTGTGAACCACTCTCACTCCGTCTCTCTGGCTTGAAGTTTTTTGAAGGGAAGGAGCTGAGATTGAAGCAGGAGTACTTTGTGGTGGCTGCTACCTTGCAAGATGTCATCCGACGTTTCAAAGCCTCCAAGTTTGGCTCCACGGATAGTGCCAAAACTGTGTTCGATGCCTTTCCAGACCAGGCAAGTATTCTGTCTGCGAACACGGACAGAGACAATGAGGGATCAGGACTTCCTATCAGATTTACTCCCCTTTCTCAGTACTAAAAAAGTTGAGTAGGTGCGGTAGGCTTAAAGCGCCTCACCGAGGGTGGGCATTCTGTTTGGTGCTTTGTGCAGACGTACATGAGGGTAAGGAAGCCAGACTGCGGGCCATCCATCACCCGCACGCTGTCGTCTTTTCCCCGTACAGGTTGCCATCCAGCTGAATGACACACACCCCGCACTCGCCATCCCTGAGCTGATGAGGATTTTTGTGGATATTGAAAAACTGCCCTGGTCCAAGGTCTGGATAGTTTGGCTTCCTTTTCCTTTAATTAATAGTATATCTGTGGTTCAGAGATTTTGCCAAAAGCTCCTTTTACAGTTTTTCAAAATAAGTTACTGTTGCTCACTTCCAATGGTTAAAGGTGAAGTCTGCCTGGTGCTAACATTTCTCTGGCCTTACAGCTTTACAGGGAGGAAGACTAATAAGTATTCCTAATGGGACGCAGCTCAGTAGCTCAGACTTCCACTGTGATTGCCATTTTTGTGTTGAAAAGGATTCTAAATTAAATTCTCCAACCTCAGAACACAGCTAATTATGTGTCTCCACCAGTCTGCAAATCAGTATTTTAAACATACTGTGTACTTTTCTCAGAACATTACTTGTTTGTATTGCTCAGATTTTGCTTTTAATAAACGGCATGTTAGGATAGTAGAGAAGACTTATCAGTATGTTGTCTTCAGTTTTCTCAGACAGTTTTACAAATGGCTGCTTCCCCCCACCACCCCAGAAAAAAACCATATTCCCATTCTCTGGATGATTTGGACCCTGGTGGAATTGAGTGTGTCTAACTGTATCTGACTATTGCAGACCGGCAGGAGCCGAGGGAATGTTTGGTCTTGTGGGATTGGGTGTGCACCCGCAGGGCAGCCTTCTTGCAGAGGGAAGCAGCTAACTCCTCTCCCCTTCCCTCAGGCCTGGGAGATCACCCAGAAGACCTTTGCATACACCAACCACACGGTGCTCCCAGAGGCTCTGGAGCGCTGGTCCGTAGAGCTGGTGGAAAATTTGCTTCCTCGACATTTGCAAATCATTTATGAGATAAATCAGAAGCATTTAGATGTAAGTCATTTTGAGAGATTCCTACCCCTTTTGAGAATGAGGTCTTGAGATGTTAAGGGTGGCTGCAATGTTCCCTCCCACCAAACTGGAGGCCCAGACATCTTCCAGTCATAGATACATCAAAAGTATTCAAGACTGGGTGGGGCTCTGTTAAAGACACTTTTTTGAAAACACTAAAATGGAGGATGGCATCTCCCCAGGGCGAACCCAGCCCCTCTGTGTGGCAGTGAAGTTCCATATTTGCTCCATTAGAGATTTTGCTGGGGAAGTGAATGACATTATCTTAACGCTTAAAACCTAAGTTGCCAGCAAGGCCTTTCTCTTCCCTTGGCTAGAGAATTGCGGCCTTGTTTCCTAAAGATGTCGACCGTCTGAGAAGAATGTCTCTGATTGAAGAGGAAGGAGGCAAAAGGATCAACATGGCCCATCTCTGCATTGTGGGCTCCCATGCTGTGAATGGCGTGGCTAAAATTCACTCTGACATTGTGAAGACCCAAGTGTGAGTCTCCATTCCTGTGGTGGTGGGTCCAACGTTGCTCTGTTAATGCACTGATGCTAGTAAATGCAGGCATGCATTTTGGGATAGAGAAAGGCCCTGTCAAAATGTGCAAAAGTATTTTCTTCTATACAAAGTAACCTTCTTTTCAAAAAGAAAATGCCTTCCTCTCTGAACCATCCTACTTCTAGATGTAGGAGCCAAAAAAAAAAAAAAAAACCTATTCTACTGAAAATCTGGTATATATGTCAGTGCCAGGAAATCATATGGAGGTGACTTGATTTGGAATTTTTCTTATAATTATGTTGAATTGCAAATGGATCTCGATTTAGAATGACAGCAGTAGCGCTGCCAGCCCCCCCCCCCACCACCACCACCTTTAATCTCTCTAAGCCCACACTTGGCTTCTGGAATGTAACAGGATCCTGCTCTTTCAAATTCAGCGATGTGTCTCTTCCGACTCCAGATTCAAGGACTTCAGTGAGCTAGAACCAGACAAATTTCAGAATAAAACCAATGGGATCACTCCGAGGCGCTGGCTCTTACTCTGCAACCCAGGGCTGGCAGACTTAATAGCGGAGGTAAGGGGGAAGTCAGGGGAGGCCTGACTGCACGGCTAGAGGTGGACGAGTGCCCTTATAATCCGAGAATCCAGTCCAGCCCTCAGCGGGTGACGTGTGCTGTCCCACAAGGCTCCGTGCTTGATTGAATTCTCTGCTCTAGCCTGCTTGAAATTCTTAATTTTTTAAACAAGCGGTCCACAGATTCCATAGCTGGCTGCCAGTACTCCTGTGGCCCACAGTTGGAAGATGGTGGCCCTATTTAGTAAGGGAAGGTGATAAAAATAACTAGTAGAACCTGGGTTCTGTGTTACCCCTTGTAGGTAGGTCTCCTGTTTTTAACACTTACTGCCACTGAAACTACAGTTAAGATACCAGCAGAGGGTTCTTCCCAGCCAGCATTTCCAGGCTCTTCTGTGAGGCGCGCTAGTCAGCTGTCCTGATGTAGGCACCCGCCACAGACTGACAGAAACTGCGCAGGTGGGCTGGATTGCCGTCCCTGACTAACATCACCTCTTCTTTAAACTGAAAGAAAATCGGGGAAGACTACGCGAAAGACTTGAGCCAGCTGAGGAAGCTGCAGGGCTTCCTGGACGATGACGTCTTCCTCCGAGAAATCGCCAACGTGAAGCAGGTGAGGCTTCCCGGTGTGGACTCCTTCGGCGGCACTAGTTCTGAGGGTTTATGAAGCTCCCCCCCGCCCCCCGCCATTTTTAAGAACAGACCAGCTGCTGATGCTTCTGAGTCAAAAGGGCTCCGGCACGGCGCACTGTCTCCACAGGAGAACAAGCTCAAGTTTTCCCAGTTCCTGGAGAAGGAGTACAAAGTGAAGATCAACCCCTCCTCCATGTTCGACGTGCACGTGAAGCGCATCCACGAGTACAAGCGGCAGCTCCTGAACTGCCTGCATGTGGTCACCATGTACAACCGTGAGTCACCGCGCGGCCGCCGCGCCCCCTGGAGGCGGGAGCCTCGCCACCCCAGCCCGCACCCGTCCTCCATTCCACCCACTCCTAAATCTTTTTCAGGCATTAAGAAGGACCCCAGGAAGTTATTCGTGCCCAGAACAGTCATAATCGGTGGCAAAGTAAGCTCATTCTATTCACTGGGGATGCGGGGGCCCAGAAATGGCAAGAGTGCCATCTCTCCACTTCATCACGGCTGCCTGCCGACCGTGTGTTTGCCATTCTTCCCCAAGGCTGCCCCAGGATATCACATGGCCAAAATGATCATAAAGCTCATCACCTCAGTGGCAGATGTGGTGAACAATGACCCTGTGGTTGGAAGCAAGTTGAAAGTCATCTTCTTGGAGAACTACAGAGTGTCTCTTGCTGAAAAAGGTAGTATCCTCATCCCAAATCATGCAGGGCCAGGGCAAATTCTCCAGAAAGGTTACATGGTAGGGAAAAATGAGGTAGCTAGGTTCTGGGGGTCAGTAACTTAGAATAGAAAGTGTCACTCTTGGGCAAAATTAGGGCCTAGGCTAAGAGTCTTGGAGATGATCCAGATGACGATGAGATTGCTGTCCCGGGAGTCAGTATCACCGATTACCTTTGCAAGTGCATTTTCCTGCCAGCTGGCTAGCCAGAGTTGGGTGCTGCAGGAGGTGGCCCTGAAGTTTGGGCAAAGTGCAGACCGGGCTCTACAAAGGAAAGGAAAAGAAAGGGTCTTCCATTCCCAGCTCCAGTTTTGCAACAGAACACCAATTCCCCAGGCCCCGATATTCCTCTGGTCACTTCGTGGAATGAAGAAGGGCTGTCATTTGTTCACGTGGCAACAGGGAATGAGGACAGATGTCAGGCTGCCAAGCATGAGGCTTAGATGTGCTTAGACTGATCACGCATGGAGTTCCCACGTGGGGACAGTTAGACTGGCAAAAAGCCAACATCCCTTTCTCTACTGCTCTCTTTGCTTATTTGCATCATGTGCTTACAAAGCACCGTCCACATGCAGATGCCAACTGTGCATTCACCCCAGTCCCAAATTGAAAACAGACCTTTCTCTTTTTGAGGTATTTTTGGGTCCTCTGATGTTACTCTTTAAGACTGTATGCAGAAAGAGAAGAGCCAGGTTCCTACCGATGCAAATGAAGAGATACCTAATCCACAAATAAGCCTTCAAAGTAAAACAGAGAATTGGTTCTGACCTTTGAAGTCAAAGAGGGAGAAGGAGTGGCAGCACTAATTTGTGTGTAAATTAGGCTGACAGGTCAGAGGCTTGGTGTCTAGCCCCAGGCACACCTCAGGTGCACCCGGTGCAATTCTCTGCCAAATAAGCGGGAGGGAGGGAGGAGGTGGAAAGTGGAAGGAATGCAGAGGATCCAACTTCCTCAGATTATAAAGGAAGAGTCAGGAGAGACTGAATTTTAAAGATCAAGAAAGAGAAGTTTCAATCTATTTTATAAAGTTATCAAGCAGAAGAAATAAAAACAAAACCATAACAAAAATTGGAAGGAAGAGCAGGAAGAAAAGAAATGTAGCGTCAGCTTTTATAGCAGAGCGTAACAGGTGCTCTCTGGAGTTTACAGACCAAGGAAGAGTAGTATGAGCATATACTTATTTAGCACTGTGGCCATCACCACCCAGATAGCACATCAAAAATGGACAAAAGCAGTTTGCCTGAGTCAAGGGGAAGAGTGAGATCCATCCTTCCATACCATATGAATGTTTACCTTGATGTACATGGACTACTTTAATGATCAGAACAGGCCCGCTAGATAAATACTCAGATACAATAGGAGATCTAGAGAGACGGAATCACTGATCTTAATGTACCTTGCTTGCAGTCATTCCAGCTACAGATCTGTCGGAGCAGATCTCCACTGCAGGCACTGAAGCCTCAGGGACAGGCAATATGAAATTCATGCTGAATGGGGCCCTGACCATCGGGACCATGGATGGAGCCAACGTGGAAATGGCAGAGGAAGCTGGGGAAGAGAACCTGTTCATCTTTGGCATGAGAGTAGATGATGTGGCCGCTTTGGACAAGAAAGGGTAAGGGAGCAGCTCCTCCTTATTGGGCAGGTGCTCCACCCCACCCCCAGAAGGGTGCCTGCCCACCCGGGTATCCCACTGAGTCGGGGTCATGTGAAATGCGGCCACACAACATCTCCCATGCGCCTGGGCAGCCTCCTCACAGCTTAGTTTTATTAAACCCAGCAAGTGAACGTGAAAGGGACTTGGGCACAGGTGCATGAGGTCCTTGCTATTTGTTATCCGCCGGTGTAGTTGGTTACATTAGTTTCAGGTGTACAATATAGTAATTCAACAATTCAGTACATCACCCGGTGCTCATCATGGCAAGTGCACTCCTTAATCCCCATCACCTGTTTAACCCATTCCCCCACCCTCAACCCATCTCCCCTCTGGTAACCGTTAAGTTTGTTCCCTGGAGTTAAGAGTCTATTTTTTTGGCTTTTCTCTTTTTTTCTTCATTTGTTTGTTTTGTTTCCTTAAGTTTTATATATAAGTGAAATCATATGGTATTTGTCTTTCTCTGACTCACTTATTTCACTTAGCATTATATTCTCTAGATCCATCCATGTTGCAAAGGGCAAGATTTCATTCTTTTTATGGCTGAGTAATATTCCATTATATGTGTATACCACTTCTTTATCCATTCAGCTATCAGCAGACACTTAGGCTGCTTCCATAATTTGGCTATTGTAAATAATGCTGCAATAAACATAGGGGTGTATGTGTCCCTTTGAGTTAGGGTTTTTGTATTCTTGGGTAAATACGCAGTGGTAGAATTATATGGTAGTTCTATTTTCAACTTTTTGAGGAACCTCCATACTGTTTTCCATAGTGTCTGCACCAGTTTGCATTCCCTCCAGCAGTGCACGAGGGTTCCTTTTCTCTGCATCCTTGCCAACACTTGTTGTTTCTTACATTTTTTATTTTAGCCATTCTGACAGGTGTGAGGTGATATCTCATTATGGTTTTAATTTGCATTTCCCTGATGATGAGTGATGTTGAGCATCTTTTCATGTTTCTATCAGCCATCTGGATGTCTTCTTTGGAGAAATGTCTCTTCATGTCTTCTTCCCATATTTAATTGGATTATTTGTCTTTTGGTGTTGAGTTATATAGGTCTTTATATATTTTCAATACTAACTTTCTCAGGTAAGTCATTTGCAGCTATCTTCTCCCATCCAGTAGGTTGTTTTTTAGTTTTGTTGATAGTTTCCTTTGCTTTGCAGAAGCTTTTTATTTTGATGTAGTCCCAAAAGTTTATTTTTGTTTTGTTGCCCTTGCCTCAGGAGACATAAACAGAAGAATGTTGCTATGGCACATGTCAGAGAAATGACTGCCTGTGCTCTCTTCTAGGACTTTTATGGTGTCAGGTTCACATTTAGGTCTTTAATCTATTTTGAGTTTATTTTTGTGTATGGTGTAAGAAAGTGGTCCAGTTTCATTCTTTTGCTTGTAGCTGACCAGTTTTCCCAGTACCATTTGTTGAAGAGATTTTTTTTCCCGTTGACTCTTCTTGCATCCTTTGTCTAAGATTAATTGACCAGATAATCGTGATCTATGTGTCCGTTTTTGTGCCAGTACCATACTGCTTTTGCTTACTGCAGCTATATAGTATATCTTGAAATGTGATACCTCCAGTTTTTTCTTCTTTTTCAAGATTGCTTTGGCTATTCAGAGTCGTTTCTGGTTTCACACAAATTTTAGGATTATTGTTCTAGTTCTGTGAAAAATGCTGTTGATATTTTGATAGGGATTGCATTAAATGTGTAGGTTGCTTTGGATAGTATGGACATTTTAACAGTATTTGTTCTTCAGATCCATGTACATGGAATGTCTTTCCATTTCTTCGTGTCATCTTCAATTTCTTTAATCAGTGTTTTATAGTTTTTGGAGTACAGGTCTTTCACCTCCTTGGTTAAGTTTATTCCTAGGTATTTTATTATTTTTGGTGCAATTGTAAATGGAATTCTTAATTTCTTGTTCTGCTGCTTCATTATTAGTATAAAAATGCAAATTTATATATGTTTATTTTTGTATCCCATGATCTTACGAGATTTGTCAGTTCTAGTAGTTTTTTGGTGGAGTCTTTAGCGTTTTCTATATGTAGTATGATGTCATCTGGAAATAGTGAGTTTTACTTCTTCCTTACTGATTTGGATGACTTTTATTTTTGTAGTTGTTGTTGTCTGATTGCTGTGACTAGGACTTCCAGTACTATGTTGAATAAAAAGGGTGAGAGTGGACATTCTTATCTTGTTCCTGACCTTAGGGGAAGAGCTCTCAGTTTTTTACCATTGAGTATGATGTAAGCTATTAGTTTTTCATATATGGCTTCCATTATGTAGAGGCATGTTCCCTCTAAACCTACTTTTTTGAGTGTTTTTATCATGAATGGTTGGTGTACTTTGTCAAATGCTTTTTCTACATCTATTGAAGTGACCATCTGGTTCTTATCCTTTCTCTTGTTGATGTGATGTATCACATTGATTGATTTATGAATATTCAGCCACCCTTGCCTCCCAGGAATAAATCCCACTTGATTTCGTGAATGATTTTTTTTAATGTAGTGTTGGACTCGTTTTGCTAATATTTTGTTGAGGATTTTTGCATCTATGTTCATTAGAGATATTGGCCTGTAGTTCTCTTTTTTTTTTGTAGTGTCTTCATCTGGTTTTGGTATAGGGTAATGCTGGTCTCCTAGAATTAATTTGGAGGCTTTCCTTCCTCTTTTTTAAATGTTTGGCAGAATTCACCTGTGAAGGCATCTGGTCCTGAACTTTTGTTTGTTGGGAGTCTTTTGATTACTCATTGAATTTTATTACTGGTAATTGGTCTGTTCAAACTTTCTATTTCTTTCTGATTCAGTTTTAGGAGTTTATAGGTTTCTAGGAATTTATCCATTTCTTCTAGGTTGTCCGATTTGTTGCTATATAATTTTTCATAATATTCTCATAATCCTTTGTATTTCTGTGGTGTCTATTGTTACTTCTCTTCTTTCATTCATTTCTGATTTTGTTTGAGTCGTCTTTTTTTTTATGAGTCTGAATAAAGGTTTATCAATTTTGTTGATGTTTTCAAAGAACCAACTCCTGGTTTCATTGATCTGTTCTATTGGGGTTTTTTAGTTTCTATGTTGTTTATTTCTGCTCTAATCTTGATTATGTCCTTCCTTCTACAGGTTTTGGGTCTTGCTTGTGCTTCTTTTTCTAGCTTCTTTAAGTGTAAGGCTAGGTTGTTTATTTGAGATTTTTCTTGCTTCTTGAGATAGGCCTGTATTGCTTTAAACTTCCTTCTTAGAACAGCTTTTGCTGCACCCCAAAGATTTTGGACCACTCTGTTTTCATTTTCATTTGCCTCTATGTATTTTTTTATTTTCTCTTTGATTTCTTGGTTGACCCATTCATTGTTTAGTAGCATGTTATTTAACCTCCATGTATTGGTGCTCTTTCTAGATTTTTTTCTTGTGGTTGATTTCTAGTTTCAAAACATTGTGGTTGGAAAATATTCATGGTATGACTTTAATCTTTTTGAATTTATTGAGACTTATTTTGTGGCCTAACATGTGATCTAGAGAATGTTCCACGTGCACTTGAACAAAATGTGTATTCTGCTGTTTTAGGAGGGAATGTTCTGAATATATCTGTTAGATCCATCTGACCCAATGTTTCACACAAAGCCACTATTTCCTTGTTGATTTTCTGTGTGGATGATCTATCGATTGATCTAAGTGGGGGGTTATAGTCCCCTACTATTATTGGATTACTACTGATTACTTCCTTTGTTTGTTAATAGCTGCTTTATGTATTTGGGTGCTCCCATGTTGAGTGTATAAATATTTAGAATTGTTATATCTTCTCTGGATTGTTCCGTTGATTATATAGCCTCTTTGTCTCTTTTTACAGACTTTGTTTTAAAGTCCATTTTGTCCAATATCAGTACTGCCACCTGCCTTTCTTTTTACTTCCATTTGCATGATAAATGCTTTTCCATCTCTTGACTTTCTTTTTTTTTTTTTTTTTTTAAGATTTTATTTATTTCTTTGAAAAAGAGAGAGAACATGAGCGGGGGGGTGGGGGGTGGAGAGGGAGAAGCAGGCTCCCCCCTGAGCAGGGAGCTGGACATGGGGCTTGATCCCAGGACCCTGAGACCATGACCTGAGCCCAAGGCAAACACTTAAGTGACTGAACCACCCAGACACCCCTCCATTTCACTTGCAATCTGCATGTGTCTTTATGTCCAAAGTATGTCTCTTGTAGGTAGCATATAGATAAGTCTTACTTTTTTATCCATTCCATCACCCTATGTCTTTTGATTTGAACATTTAGTCCATTTACATTCAAAATAATTATTGATAGGTATGTACATATTGCCATTTTGTTGCTTGTTTTATGGTTGTTTTTATAGTTCTTCTCTGTTCCTTGTTCTCTTCTCTCATGGTTTGCTGGCTTTCTTTAGTGATACATTGGATTCCTTTTTCTTTATTTTTGCATATCTATTACTGGTTTTTGATTCGTGGTTATCATTAGGTTTGTATATAACATCTTAAGCATATAGCAGTCTCTATTAGGTTGATGGTCGCTTAAGTTTGAAACCATTCTTTACTCCACCCCCCACCCCACATTTTAGGCATATGGTATCATACTTTACATCCTTTCATTTTGTGGATCCCTTGACTGATTTTTTTTTTTTAAGATTTTATTTATTTGAGAGCGAGAGAGAGCATGAGCAGGGGAGAGGGGCAGAGGGAGAGGGAGAAGCAGGCTCCCCACTGAGCAGAGAGCCCGACACGGAGCTCAATCCTAGGACCCCAGGATCATGATCTGAGCCAAAGGCAGATGCTTAACCAACTGAGCCACACAGGTGGCCCCCCTTGACTGATTTTTATAGATATACTTATTTTCACTGCTTTTGCGCTTCCTACTTTTCTTACTCCTACTTATGATCTTTCCTTTCCACTTGAAGAATCCTTTTTAACATTTTTTTTAAGATTTTATTTATTTATTTATTTGAGAGAGAGAGAGAGAGAAACAGCATGAAAGGGGAGAGGGTCAGAGGGAGAAGCAGGCTCCCCGCTGAGCCGGGAGCCCGATGGGGGGCTCAGTCCCAGGACCCTGGGACCATGACCTGAGCTGAAGGCAGACGCTTAATGACTGAGCCACCCAGGCACCCCCTTTTTAACATTTCTTGTAGTCACGAATTTAGTGGTCACGAATTCCTTTAACTTTTGTTTGTCTGGAAAAACTCTCTCTCCCTCTATAATGAATAACAGAGTATTCTTGGCTGCATGTTTTTTCTTTCAGCACTTTGAATATATCATGCCACTCCCTTCTGGCCTGCAAAATCAGTGAAAAATCAGCTCACGGCCTTATGGGGTTTCCCTTGTATATAACTGTTTTCTTTTCTCTTGCTGCTTTTAAAATTCTCTCTTTATCACTACTTTTTGCCATTTTAATTACCGTGTGTCTTGCGGTGGACCTCCTTATATTGATTTTGTTGGGGGCTCTCTGTGAATCCTAGATCTGGATTTCTTTTTCCTTTACCAGATTTGGGAAGTTTTCAGCTATTATTTCTTCAAAAAAAATTTCTGCCTCCTTTTCTTACTCTTCTCCTTCTGGGATCCCTATAATATGAATGTTATTACACTTGGTGGTGTTGCTGAATTCCCTAAGTCTATTTTCATTTTTTATTACTATATTTTCTCTCTCCTGCTCAACACAATTACTTTACATTACTCCGTCCTCTAGGTAGCTAATCCTGTCTTCTGCTTCTTCTAGTCTATTATTTATTCTATCTAGTGTATTTTTAATTTCATTTATTAAGTTCTTCATCTCTGGTTCATTTTTATGTTTTCTCTCCATTTGTTAAGGATCTCATTGAAGTCCTGCACACTTTTCTCTTAATCACTCTTAAGACCATTACTGTAAAATCTCTATCAGGCATATTACTTATCTGCATTTTATTTAGGGCTCTTGCTGTGATTTTGTCCTGTCCTTTCATTTGGGACATTTCCTCTGTCCCTCATTTTGCCTAACTTTCTGTGTCTGTTTCTGTGTGTTGGGAAAGTCGGCTAAGTCTCCTGCTCTTGAAAGTAGTGGCCTCATGAAGAAGAGTCCGGTAGTGCCCTGCAGTGCAGTGTGCCCTGTTTATCAGAACCTCGTGCTTCAGGGCTGTCCTCTATGCATATTGCACACACCCTGCTATTGTAGCTGAGCCACTTTTTCCTTCAATCCAGTTGTCTGCAGTGGCTCTCTTTGCCTGTTGTAGGCACGGTTTGGTCCTTGTGTTGTTAGTGAGCCAGGCTGGGGCCACCTCGGGCTTGAGCAGAGTCGCATCAGGCATTGGCCAGAGCTGCAATGACACCAGAGTGGGACTCTGTCCTCCCCTGAGAAGCTTTCATGGGCGGGCAGTGCTTGGAGGCAGACCAGCTGTCTGCGCTCAGCCCACTGCTGGGGCTGCGGTCTGATTGTTGCGTGTGGTTGTCTTCTCCCCTCCCCGGGGCAGGAGTCACTCGGAGTGGGGCTGGCCCGTGTGGGGGCTGCTTGCACACAGCTAGGCTCGCGGCCCACTTTGGATGGGCTCCGGCCAAGAGCGCATTGTAGGGGGCAGGAGCACAGGAGAACTCGGGGGCAGGGTGGGCAGTGCCAGCGAGGTTTGCCCAGGTCGCTGTGGGAGGGGGCCTGGAGCAGAGGCCTGACTGGCAGGGCAGATCTGCAGAGGAGGCTGGGGGCGGGGCGCACTGTTAGCAAGTCAGGCCGCCAGTGCTGCCACAGCGCTGTTCGCACAGGGGTCCGGGTGGCTAGGCTGGGGGGCAGGGAAGGGAAACAGTGCCCAGCAGCTCCTTTGTTCCTGGAGAAGTCGCCTGAAGATCCCGATCCCTGTCCCTCTAGCATATGCTCTGAGTTAGTAAACAAATCTCCCTCCAGGGTACCCCAGGTGTTTTTCTATACTGTGTCTCGGGCTGCTGGCTGTGCTGTCCCTTTAAGGGCAGGGACTCGGCTTCCGGTAGCTGTCCCCGCTCTCCCAGAGCCAAGCCTGCTGATTTTTAAAGTCCCAGGTGGTAAGCCCCACTGATGGTAAAAACTCACAAAATTCAGCCCCTCTGGTTTCACAGCCAAATGTTCTGGGGATTCATCTTCCCCATGTGGGCTCCCCAGTGTAAGAGTCTGTTTCTCTACCCTCTTCATGCCCACGGCATCCCTCCCTCCTGAGGACAGTCCCATGGGTCCATTTAACTCCCAAGCACGTCTCCGTTCTTCCCACCCTCTTTGATGTGACTTCTTCTCCACATTTAGCTATGGAAAGTTTATTCTGTCCGTCTTCAGGTTGTTGTCTCGGTTATTTACACCTCTGTGGGTGTTATCTAGCTGTATCTGTGGGACAAGGGGAGCTTAGGGTCCTCCTACTCTGCCATTTTCCCTGGAAGTCACCTGTCTAGTGTAATGTTAATCACACACACTAACAGAACCTTTTTCTTATCACCCCCACTCTCACCCCACAGGTATGAGGCAAAAGAATATTACGAGGCACTTCCAGAGCTGAAGCTGGCCATTGACCAAATTGACAATGGCTTCTTCTCTCCCAAGCAGCCCGACCTCTTCAAAGACTTAGTCAACATGCTATTTTATAACGACAGGTGAGTTCCCACAAGATGATCGTGCTATTTGGGCCATGAAAAGGGGACAAGAACATCTAAACCAACTACAACACATCTGTGTAATTAGCATAGATCTGTGATCTGAAAAGCTAACCTACACTTGAAAAATTAGATATTCTCTACTAACTATGCAGGAAGGTTTAAGAACAAGACCCACAGATCTGGGAGTCTTTTTCTCTTTCCACTGGTATACCCAGTTTTCAGATAACATCCATATGCTGACATTCTTACATGTGGGAAGAACCAATATAAAGGTTGAGAGCTGGTTAAAATTCTTGTGAATAGAAATGTAAGTTTGGTAAACCAGCCATGCCTGGTGTTATGCTAAAGAGAATTTGTCAAGGGGGTGGTACACCTGGGTGGCTCAGTCGGTTAAGCATCCAACTCTTGGTTTTGGTTCAGGTCATGGTCTCAGGGTCATGAAATCAAGCCTCACATCTGGCTCCCCGCTCAGCATAGAGCCTGCTTGTATTCTCTCCCTTTCCCTCTCCCTCCCCCTCTGCCCCTCCCCCTGCTCATGTGTGTGTGCTCTCTCTTTCTCTCTCTCTCTCTCCCCCAAATAAATAAATCTTTAAAAAAAAGCAAAAGATAATTTTAAGTGGAATCTTAGCACACATATTTTAATGAAGATTTTTGTTTTGTTTTTCCCTTCCAATCACAAAAAAACAGGTTTAAAGTCTTTGCAGACTATGAAGCCTATGTCAAGTGTCAAGAAAAAGCCAGCCAGCTGTACATGGTGAGTACACTGCCAAGACCTATAAAAGAAACCAGTTTACTATGGTTAATTAAAATTTTTGTTTCTTTTTATTAAATCTAAATAACAGGGCCCCATTGATCAATCCAAAAAGAGAAATGAGGCAACTATCTAGGATATTCAGACCTTATCTTCTAATAGAAGCATATCCAGTCCCCCAAAAATGTATAGGCCAGAGTAAATTAAAGTTAATGGCCATTAGCAAGGAGGGGCAGTACTCAAATTAAGCTGAGTGGCTCACTACCTGCCTCCAAGAACTCAAAGTTCAAAGTTCAAAACTCAAAGACAAAAGAAAATGGTCAACTCTAGCTCTTTCCTCTTGATCTCCACTTGTATTTGTGTGTAGAATGGCTAAGAGGAAAAGAAATATAAATAGAGCAGGAAAGGAAAATATGACAAGGGCAAGGACAGATGTGAATGCCAGTTTTGCACAATGGGTCTCTTTTGCTAACGTTATGGCCCAAATCCAAAGATGCCCGTCTCAAAGCCCAGCATTTGGTTCAATCTTTCTTGTTCATTAGTGCTAATTGCAGTTTTTACTCATAACAATTATCATATTTTTGGGCTTAGAAGCATGTTGGGAAGTCTATTCATTATCCATTTAAATAGTTAAAGAAAGTGAAGAAAAGGAAGCTTTTATTTTCCTCTTATTTAGCAAGTTTTCAACGTCCGAATAAACAAATTTTAGACTCTCTGTTGCAGTACCTTATGGAATAATCATAGTTTTGGCTTTTCTTTTAAGTGTTTATAATGCATTGCTGATGGCTTTGAGTAATGTTCTGGTCTTTTTCTTTTTTTTAAGATTTATTTAATTTTTTGAGTGAGAGAGAGCAGGGGCGGGGGGGTGGGGCAGAGGGAGAGGGGGAAGAGAAACTGAAGCAGACTCCAAGGAGCTGAGCGCAGAGCCAGATGCAGGGCTCGATCTCCCAACCCTGAGATCATGACTGAGCCAAAACCAAGAGTCAGACACTTAACCGACTATGCCATCCAGGTTCTCGTGTTCTGGTCATTTTTAATGAACTTTTAGAGTTCTTTATAAAATCATGAGGGTATAAAATAAATAACTTCTTACATTATTTTACATAAAAATTATAAAATTTGTATAGAATATATTTTATTAAGGATAAGGCCTTACTTGATCCTGTTTTGAAACCCCAATAGAGTATTTGGGATTCAGTGTAAATCAACTGGGGCATCTACCTTCAGAAAGAACAAGAAAGGAGAAGTAGGTCAATAAATTGTCCCGTTACATTGTTGCCCTGCACAGCAGCTAACATTCTAGAGTAGCGTTTTTCAAACTATGATCTAAGCCACAGGCTAAATCTCTTGACACAGCATCTAGCAGACAATGAACGTTAGTCCCTTCCTTCCCCTCTAATTTAAAGGGGTGTGAAATAAAAAATAAAGCATGGGAAATATGGCTTGCATGCCAAAATATTGTAACCATAGCAACAATGACCAATTAGGGAATTTACATCCATGGTTTCTCTTAAAATGAAAAATACTTTTTTTTTTCGTTCTTAAGAGAAATATACTCAAAACAGGAGAAAAGCATGATCTGCCCTATCCAGCTCTCAGCTGTGAAACAAATGTATTTGATTCACTACAACTTACTCCTGTCATTTTTCCCCTTCAAATGTGCTTGGATATGCTTGGCCTAGCATTTGTCATAAAGTTCGATGGGCACTCAGGCCATGGGCCATATATATGTGTGTTCTTTACAGAATCCAAAGGCCTGGAACACAATGGTACTCAAAAATATAGCTGCTGCAGGGAAATTCTCTAGTGACCGAACAATTAAGGAATATGCCAGGGACATCTGGAACATGGAGCCTTCAGATCTCAAGATTTCCCTATCCAATGAATCTAGCAATGGGGTGAACAAAGTCAATGGAAAGTAAGTTGTAAAATGTCTCTAGAAAAAAAAATAACTTCTTACTGGATTTAAAAACTTTCACAACATTCTTTGATTTTGTTTTGTTTTGTTAGCTAATAATCTAGTTAAGAATTTCTGGGAATTAGGAGGGAAAGTGTATGACTGTATTAGGGCTAAAAATAAAGTGCCAGTTTACAAGGGCTACATGAGTGCCAAAACTTGTTATTTGATGGCAGATTGAGTAGCATGCTAGGACTTTCTCCAGGGCTATTCAAAAAGCTAGAAAATACTGGGAACTTTTTAATGCCATTTAAATTAACTAAACTAAAACACAAATTACTTAACTACATTAGAGTACCTTTCTTATACTGTTAAGTCCCAACCAAAGACCACCTTATTCACAGATATCCCCAGCATGTTTGGTAACTACACATTTTTAGATGGGATCCAAATTTTACCAAATTCTGATACTCTACAATGAGGTTTCAGTTTGTTCCATAAAGTAGACTATGACAAGCTAAATGACAACTTTCAATAATGCCCAACATCCCTGCTTTCCCTTACTAAAATGGCAAGTGAATTGTAGAGATGTCAGTGACTTCAGCTCATCCCAGCAGCCCAGTACGATTTTACATGAAAAATATGCATCATGGGTGGTGTCTGGACCAAGTCTTCACTGCAGATTTCTGTTACTCTCAGACCTCATGCCCACTGCTCGCTCAGGAAATCTCTGCAAAAAAAGGACCTAGGTCAGCTCACATGCTTTTTCCACTTCCCAGTCTAAGTAAGCCAGAGCAGCCCTAACTGCCTTTAAGAGAAGGATAATCACATTTAGCAAAGCAACTCTTACCTCACAGTGTTTATTAGTGTAGGGCTTCTACAGAGGAAGTTGTGTTGGAAACCAGGGGGAAAGGTCACCATCTTGACCCTCTCTTTGTTCCTATACGCATTGTGTGCAATTTCATAGAGCTGTGCGGGACAGAAAGACCGAGACTCAAAGGCTGACCATCAAAGATGGTGTTTTTCTAGTTTAATTTTCCTAAACAGTACAGAAACAGTCAACTTGGGGAGTGAGTCCCATTAAGTCAGAGATAAGGGACTCCCTACCACCCATTCCCAACCCCCCCGGTGTTGGCTGTCTCTACAACTAAGGAACTAAAAACTGCACAGCTAACACAGAACGCTGACAGAACCTCATCCTTCTCCTGCCAACACCCTCCCTGCAAGGGGACAGGAACTGCGATGGACCCACTGTATTTGTCTAAAAGAAAAGAAACTGCATCCCATTTTTGGAGCCACTCTGGGAGAGACTACATGGAGATTCCCCCAGCAGCCTGGGATCTTCTCTATACTTGCAGATCCACACGTACACTTGCCGACGAGGAACCAGGATCCACCACAAACACTCGTTCAGGCTACACAGCATAGTACACTGATGCATACTGTGTACACCAGGCAGCATGGCTATTTGGGGACGTAGAGAACCCTTATAACGTCAGAGACCCTCCTGTAGGCTCTAATCTCAAAGTCTGGCTAGACGAGAAAATGGTGATGGAAGTATGGTATGTTTCAGTCAGCACTGAGCTCTTAGTTTACCTTTTTTCCAAACTCCAAAGGCACCGTGCTGTCGTCCTCACCGTGTATGATGAGAAGGGCAGAAGACAGGAATTTAACACTAGGGACAAGTGGAAGAAAAGCATTCAGTTCAAAAATTATATGTTGGGATTTCTCTTCTTCTAAGTTAAAGCTTTAGCAAAACATGAGATTTGCCTCAAAATACAAGATCTCTCTTCCCTTCCTTCCCAGGAATGACAACTTCATATGTAATAAACTTCATATAGTCACTGTTTTCCCTTCCAGGCAAGATTCTCTCTCTTCTATTTACTCACACAATTTAATTAGGTATTTAATTAATTTATCTCTGTGTGATTTTTTTTAAATAATTAAGAAAAAATACTGAATTTGTACAGTTAAAAGAACCTTATCTTTTCCCTTATTCTACCTTATTTCATAATATCTGGGATATTTTAACTAAAAGACTATATAAAAGAAACAAAACAACTCAAAATTCAAAAATAACAAGAACTACCACAGGACTAAAGAGAACTCTTTGTAGCAATTTATTTACTTTTCCCCATAAATGTATAGATGGACACACGATTAAGAGGTTTAATCAGCTTCCCGGTCAACCTCCTAGCTTGGTAATTCAGAGAGGCTACAGCATGAAGAAGACTTGTTCCTTATTCTAATAACTTTCTCAAACAATACTTCCTAAATTCTGATACCCATCCACCCCGTCACAATGACTCACTGTTGCTCCTGAGAAGGTTAGATCCCTCAAGTGTGTCGACATTAAGTACTGATAACATCCGCCCATTGGAGGAACTCTTAAATTCTCCAGCTGCGAGAGGCTAACTTGCCAAATTCTGATCATTGGACTTGCTGTTGGGTCAATAGGCTGAATGGTGGGTGGGTTTTGGTTACATGGGGAATAAGGCCTAGAAGTCAGGGATCCCCAAGGAACATTAGGCTAGACCTTCTCAGAGCACCTTTAAAAGATCCTGTAAACCCTAAGTCTACAACTCCCTTTATGACTTCAGAGAAAGTATTGAATTAGTGAAGTTTTCAAATTAGACATGAGGAAAATATCAAACAATAAAAATTTGTGGACACATTACCTCAAAGTTTGGTACCCATCTAAGAATTCTCATCTACCCGTTCAGTATGTCACATGATAGTTACCCTCCAGAATGGCATAGATAAATAATGGACATCTTTTCATCATTAGCTTACTTTTCATCATTAGGGAAGACTATTTTGTCTTTTCTCAGGGCATCCATAAGTGCACGTAAAAATGCTGGAAGTTTCCGGTAAATCTATTTTTTAAAAAAGAAAAAAAAAATTAAAACATGGCCTATATCTATGTCATTTGTTATGTTTTCCTACATGAACTATACTAATGTAGAGAGTAGCAACTTTCTACATATAATAAACTTTTTTAAGAACAAATCTCATGATTTTAAAAGTAAGTCATGTCATTGTAGGGAAATTGGAAAATACAAAAAGGAAGAAAGAAAAGGTGGTATATATATACAATGGAATATTACTCAGCCATACACACACACACACACACACACACACACACACACACACACACCACCTCTTCTTCGTTCATTCATCAGTTGATGGACATTTGGGCTCTTTCCATATTTTGGCATCAAATTTTTGACTAATCAGAATATTCTGTTCAGTGACTAGACCAGTTAATTATGTTCACTGTAGAAGCAATTTTTAGATTATGCATATCACTGCTCCTTTACACAAGTGTGAAGAAAAAGAGTTAGTGGTGCTATTTGTATTTTAAAGAAAGATAGGAAGCAAAAACAACAAAATGTTAACAGTGATTATCTCTGGGTGGTGGGGATTATGTGTGATTTGTTTCTTCTTTCATCCTTTTTGCACCACCTTGGCCTTTGAGGCCCCACAGAATCTGGCTGTTGCCTGTCTGTCCTCTCACTGAGCCCAGCCCTGTCCACCCTGCTGCCTTCTCCTGGAACACATCAGGCTCAAACCTACTTCGGAGCCCTCGCCTTTCTTTTCCCTCAGCTCAAGACCTCCAGATTTTCCCATGACAGCTTCTTGTCATGCAAGTCTCAGCTCAGATGATAGCTCTTCAAGGAAGCTTTCCCTACCGACCCCCGCAACACCCGACAGTCACTCCCTATCTCACACAGCACTTCTCCTGAAAATCAGCTTATTGTGTACTCATCTCCTGCCTGTCTTCCCAGGAAGTATATACACTTCACAGGAAGTCAGGCCACAACTTTTTTATTCCCTGTAGTATTCCTGGAACCTAGGAAAGTTCCCAGTACCTAACAGACACTTGAATAAAGACTTAACTAAAGATGGAATGGATCTCCTGTGCAAATATCCCTGACATACACTATTAGCTATTATCTGTCATGTTCATCTTAGTGTGACTTAAATTTCATTCGGATTTTATTCCTTGGAATAGATTTGCTAAGAGAAAAGACCAGAAAAGTATTATATGTATTCCTCCGTTGTGCCTGAGAGGGGAGTGGGGAGGAAAGTGCTACATAATAAATGGGACATTGCCAAAGGAAGGAATTGGGTACAGCACAGGTAGGCTGGGGCCAGTTTAGAAAGAAAAGAATTCTATTCGTTGTAGAAGCAGTTTTTAGGTTATACGTATCACTGCCCCTTTATGATATGGAGAAATTAGAGTCAGCTGCTACAATACATCATTTGTTGTAGTCTTCCACTATGAACTGTAGTAATACAGAGAATAGTATCTTTCTAAATAGAATGAACTTAAAAATTTGTTTTCCTGCTTTCAAAAAGTAGTTCATGTCACTGTAGGGAAATTAGCACAGAATAGGGAGGCTGGGTCCAGGAAAGACAAATGTCCGCTTCACAATTTTGGCATAGGCCTACTGTTTCCAGGATGCTTTCACGTTTTCATGGGAGTTTGTCTGGCTTGCATTTTTTGCATGGTCTCATGGCAGATGATTTGCATTCAGGTGCAGTCTGGAGATCCTAATACTGCCTCTCCTGCCCCTTTTCCTTTTTCCTTCTCTTACCCATAACTAAGGGCAAGATTCCTTGTTTTGTTTTCTTTTGTCTTTGTCTCCTGATTCTGCCACCCCTGGAATCAGGGCTCCTCTGAAGAAAATTCAATAAGAGAAGCCCTTCAGCAATTCATCTCAAATTCCAAAGGAGTAAGAAGAAAGCAGGCCCAAGTCAATCTACCCCCATTATTCCTCATCAGCCAGAGGTGCCCCTTGAGACTCAGAGGTCATACCATCCCCTCCAGCCCAGACCACAGCGATGGGCTCCTAATTGGTCTTCCTGCCTCCTCTCTTCTGGAATGCCATCAAATAAGTATTCCTTAAAGACTAGTTATGTGAAATGTACCGTCACAAACCTTCCGTAGTACCACACAAGCTACTTAAAAACAAAGTAAGAAACTCCCATCCTGGCTGCAAGCCCATCCACATCTGGCCACAGTCTTTCATTCCAAAGGCTGCACACCTCCAATCCATCTGCCTAGAGTTAGAAGATGTAGGATTGAGTCCCATTTCCTCTTCTTATAGGGTGTGTGACAATTGGGCAAGCCTCTGAGCCGCCATTCCCCTCAGCTCTAAGTGGAGGCAATGATGCCAAACTCAGAGAGTTGTTACGAGGATTTAAAAGGATGATGAGTGTGCAAGATCTTTCATGGAAGCCTTGTATGACTCTCAGGTATTTTATAGCACATAGTTGCCCCACTCCAGCCATGTGCCTTGGCTCACACTGTGCCTCCTCTCTATGTTTCCTAACTGCTCTCCCTTACCTTCAAGAAAGGAGCTTAGATCCTATCTCTCTGTAAGTCTTCACTGACCATACCTATGCACAAGACCTTTCTCTTCCCTGAATTCTTCCTACCCTGAAATTACTGTTCTGGGTCCTACCCTAGCACTTACCTTAGTCTGCCTAGCAATAGAAAAAGTGGGAAAAGGGAACATGTATTTGTTGAGTCCCCGCTAGCTGCTGGGTACTTTGCAATGATTATCTTACTTAATCTAATCTTCTCAACAACCCTAGGCAGTAGGCAGTATCAACCCCATTATTTAAAAATGGGAAAACTCAGAGAAGGGAAATAGTATTCTAAGATCATAAGTGGTTAGTGGCAGAAGCCAAATTTGAACCCAAATCTGTCTGGCTCCATAGCCCATGCTCTTTTTTCCACTGTGTCATGCTACCTTCCTATTTTGAGAAATGAAATTGATTCCAAAGTGACTTAATGGAAATCCCTGCCATTACTTTATATCCACCATTAATTTCCTATCTCTTCAACTGGACAGGAAGCTTCTTGAGAGTAAGGACCCATGCCTTTCACTATATTTGTATGTCTCACACCACCTACACTTCCTTATTTAACAGGAACATTCAGGGTTATGGCACTCCACTGGTAATAAAAAGTTAATGGCCATTCAGTGCTTACTCTGTCCCAGGTGCTATTATAGATGCTTTTCATATACTAATATATTTAGTTATCACAGTAATCTGGAATAGATTATTTATTACCCCCATTTTATAGATGAGGTGATTAGAGCATTAAAAGCAATTAATCTGAGGTTATACAGCTGATAAGTGACAGCCCTGGAAATCAAACCCAGGAAGTCTGACACCAGAGCTATGGTTCTTAAAGACAGGGTGATAATACAGGACTCCTCTACTTCTAAACCATAAAGGTACCTATTAAACTGAGATTTCATGACATTTTAAATTAAATTCCAAACTTAAAAATACTGGAAGATTCCCCACTTTTAATAATAGAAGAATCATTACAAACCAAACCTTTTGCCCAAGACAACTAGAAAAGCTGGAATATGTGTGTGTATATATATATATATATATGTATATATATTTTTTTTTTGGAAAAAAATATTTTAAAAACCTTTCTGTGAAGGTGTCAGAGACTTGCCAAGGCATCTTGAATGGTCTAGATCCCCGAGAGAAAGGAATGTCAGAGAGGTGAAAGTGACATTCGAGGCCACTTTTCGCCTTGAGACACAACTTGCAAGTCAGGAGAAAGCAAAAAGTAGAGGCAAAGGAACACAAATAGAAACAGATGACACAAATAGAAAAGAAAAAAGAAAGTAGATTTAAACCTAAATATATCATAATTTCATTAAGTTAAATAGACTACTGCAATTAATAGAGAAAGCTTGTTGGAAACGAAAACAAAACCCTACTATATGCTGCTGACAAGAGATATGCATTAAATACAAGAATTCAGAAAAGTTTAGAGTCAAAGGATAGAAAATTATATATTATGCAAACACTATTCAAAACAAAGATATATTAATATCAGGCACAAAGCTGACTTTAAGTCAAGCATTATTAATCAAAAGATATTTCATAATGAAAAAAGGATCAATTTACACGGAAGATATAAAATTACATTATTATTCAATGTATGCTTTACACATGTATAACATATGCTCAAAAAAGCTAAAGCAAAAATTGACAGAACTAGGATAGAAATAAACAACTCCACAATCATGGCAAGGTATTTTAATACTCTTCCCTGCGTAACTGATAAAACAACCAGTCAAAAAATCAGTGCAAATATAGAAGAATTGAACAGCATGATTAACAATCTTTACCTAATTGATTATATATAAGAACACTGCACCAAAAACAGAACATATTCATTCCAAGCATATGGAACATATGCCAAAATTGACCATATGTTGGGACATAAAGCAAGTCTGAACAAATTTAAAAAACTGAAATCATACAGAGAGAAATCTCAGATCATGGTAGAATTAAGCTAGAAGTCAATAGCAAACATAATCAAATCCCCAAATGTATAGAAATCACAAAATACACTTTTAAATAACCCATAGGTCGAAGAAGTCATAATATTATAAAATATTTTGAACTAAATGATCATTAAAATGCATTTGAAAACTTGCGTGATCCATCTGAAGAGTGGCTTCTGTAGAGTATGCCTTTGTGCATAAATTAGAAAAGAGGCAATACTGAAAATAAATTATCCAAGTACCATCTCTAGAAATTTTTTAAATAATAAGTTGAATCTAAAGCAAATAGAAGAAAGGGAATAATAAAGGTAAGAACAGATAATAAAACAGAAAGCATTCAATATAGATAATCAACAAAGTCTGAGTTGGTTCTTTGAAGAGACTAATAAAATTAATTCTTGCTGTAAATGTTGGCTGTCCCCCTTCTCCTTAGCTTTGGACAACAGAAGCCATTGCCGTCAAAGTTATGTCACCCTCCCTCAAACTATTCTCTAACCCTGCAGATGGCAGAAACAACCACCACCCCCCTACAGTTGACTCAAAGCTTAGTCCCATGTGGATTAGGCCAAAGCTACACTTTACCAGAAGTCACATCTTGTTCTGCTCTTTCCCCATCCCTATCCTACAACCCTCATTCAAATGACCTTGCAGGTTTTGCCTTTAGAGCACTCTCTCAGTAAATCATGCACATCAAGTCCTTGCCATGGGCTCTGCTTATAGGAGAACCTGACCTAGGGGCGCCTGGGTGGCTCAGTCGTTTAGGCGTCTGCCTTCGGCTCGGGTCGTGGTCCCAGGGTCCTGGGATCGAGCCCCGCATCGGGCTCCCTGCTCGGTGGGAAGCCTGCTTCTCCCTCTCCCACTCCCCCTGCTTGTGTTCCCTCTCTCGCTGTGCCTCTCTCTCTGTCAAATAAATAAATAAAATCTTTAAAAAAAAAAAAAAGGGAACCTGACCTAAAACTAAAATTAAGAAAACCTTAATCAATCAAAATAAACTTATAAATACCATGTTCATAAATTGGAAGATTCAATATTAAAAAGGTATCAATTTCCCCAAATTATATATAGACCTAATGCAATTCCAATCAAAATCCTGGGAAGTTTTTTATAGAAATTGATGAGTATATACCAAAATATACATCAAAATACAAAAGATCAAGAATAGTCAAGACAAATCTTGAATAAGAAGAACAAAGCTGAAGAACTTACACAGACAGATATAAAAACATTATAAAGCTACAGTAATTAGGGGCGCCTGGGTGGCTCAGTCGGTTGAGCATCTGACTCTTGATTTCAGCTCAAGTTGTGATCTCTGGGTAGTGAGATGGAATCCCGCTTTGGGCTGCACACTGAGTGTGGAGCCTACTTGGGATTCTCTCTCTCTCTCTCTCTCTCTGGCTCCCTCTCCCTCTGCCCCTCCCTCCATTCAGCCTCAATGTCTCTTTTAAAAAAAAAAGCTATAGTAATTAGGAGATGCAGTATTCATATGAGAATGGACAGATAGATAAGGGAAAGAAATGGGAATCTACTAACAGACCCATATACATTAAGCCCTGATATATTCAAACACTAGCACTGCAGAATTGGTAGGGAAGGTTTGTTTAGTAAATGGTACTAGACCAAAACTGCATATCCATATGGACTTCTACCTCCTACATACAAAAATCCATACCTGTAGGTTATAGCTCTAAATGTAAAAGATAAAACAATTTCTGTAAGATAGCATAGAAGGGTATCTTCATAATCTTTGGTACCCAGAGTTTTATTAAACAGGACACTTTTCTTAAAAATATTAACCATGAAAAAATAATTGATAAACTGGCCCACATTAAATCTAGGACTAGTTCTTCATCATAAGATATCATTAAGGGAGTAAAAGGCAAAATGAAAGAATACACTTGCAATACAAATAGTTTTCCAATGACTCATCCTATGAAAAACTACAAATAAAAAAAGACAAAAGCATGAACAGGTATCTCACAAGAGATATCTAAATGACTAATAAACATGAAAAAAATGCCCAGCTTCATTAGTCATAAGGGAAATACAAATTGAAACCACAATGAGATATCCATACGAGGGTAAGGATGTGAAGCAATTGGAACTCTCATACACAACAGGTGGGAGAGTAAAATGGTTAAATCACTTTGGAAAACTGTTAGGCACTCTAATCACTAAAGCTAAACATATGCATAGCTTACTATGCAGCAGTTCCATTCCTAGGGTATACTCCTGTGAAATATGTACCATGTTTGCAGGATACATGTTCAAGAGCATTCATAACAGCAGTGTTATTAATTACCCCAAATGGAAGGCAACTCAAATGTCCATAAACAATAGGTCAATAAATTGTTGTATATTTATACAATGAAATACTATATAGCAATGAAAATGATCAAACTACAACTATACCTCTTGTGTAAAATCCCACAAATATATGTTGGTTGAAAAACATAGAATATACCCTATATAATTCTACTAATTATATAAAGTTCAAAAACAAAATTATATTGCTTAGAGATGCACACATGGATGGTAACACTATAAAGGAAAGCATGGATATGATTACCATAAAACTCAGTCTAAGGATTACATCTAAGGTGAGGCTTATTGGAATTGGGAAGTGACATGCAGGAGACTTCTAGGGGGCTAGTGATGCTAATTTCTGGACTTAAATGTTAGTTACATGGATGTGCAGTTCATAATTATTTGTTAAGTCATATATTTTCCTATTATGTTAAATTTCAAAATTAGAACAAAAGTACATGGATTGTACCTGATTTATTCCTACAAGTTAGTGAATTTATTAGTAATTACTTAGAGTAATACAATAGATGCTCAATTAGTGGCTATCTTAAAATGAATACTTAATTGTCTAAAACCAACTGAAAGTGTTTCATTATCTCAAATTACTCAGCACTCAGTATTTTCTATTGTTGAGGGGATTTCTGTATTGAGATGGAGTTTATAGTACGGCATTATTCTAGATTATGTGGTTCTGTGAATTAGCTGTCCTGGGAAGTGATGAGCTACCTTCTCCTGAAATAGTTAAGCAAATTCAGAAAGTTTTGTGATGATTTATTATTTAAAAAAAAAAGATTCTCAAAGTAGGCAGTTGTATTAAAGTACCCTTAAAATACCTTCTAACGTTAATCAACAATTTAAAATTTTGGGTCGTGTATCCCCTCTGAGAATCCTATCTCTTTCTCTGGCTCACTGGCTAACATTTATATGATGGTATGTCTATAAGCAGTTGAGCATTAGGCATGGGATGAAATTATGATAATCTGCACAACAGATAAAAAAAACTAGATCTTGTTGCCCAATTCTTTAAACTTTATCTTCTTGGAAAGATTGTCTTCTCTACTTGGGATACTGTGTAAAACCCTTTGGCAGCTTCCTTGAATTCTCTAAAGCCTTTTTTTTAACATAAAATAATGATAAATATATGGCTTATAATCATAGGGTTAAAAAGGATGTATGAGAGGCATGTTTTCACTTTAAAAGGGGAAAATAATAAACTAAATCAAGTCTATTTTTAAAAGTACATGATAAAAGTTACAGTTAAAGGAAGAGGGGGGAAAAAAGCTCTGGCTCTTAATAAGCCACTATCTCAACCTATTAGAAGAAATAAAAGAACTACAAAATCCAAAAGCCATCGTGCCCTTCTTCAATAGCAACTGGCTAATGACCTGTCTCAGGTTAGAATAACTTAGAAACATATAATACTGGTTAAGAAAAGGAAAACGGTTAATAAGCATAAGTGTGTGGAAACAGCCTACACTTTCACATCTTATGAAGATGATTCAGAGACTCACCTTTAACAAGGGATAATTAATACTTGCAACCCATATGTTGGTAAATGGAGCCTCCAGGATAATAGCGTCAACTGGGAATCCTTGAAAATAATAAAAAAGAAATAACTCGGCTATCATATTTAAATACTACCTTTCCTAAATAAGGAGTCCTCAAGGTCCTGTACATGAACTACCTGAACCAAAGTTATTTGTGAAGCTTGTTAATAATGCAAATTCCTGGACTCCACACTAGACTTGAATCAGTCAGAATCTCAGGGGCGGGGGGGAGTGCATTTTTAATGGGCACCCCCACCCCAAGAGATTTCTATGCACATGATTGGAAATAGATCAACAAAGATCTAGATATTGGCATTATTCTATATGGACTTTAAAATAACTTGTAAATAATCAATTGTACTATAGTAAAATACTTGTTAAAATTTTAATATTTAATAAAATTTGATATTACGTAGTGAACTGTGTAATATGTCAAAAGAAAATATTTAAACTAAAGCACAAGGAGAAAAATGTCTGGAAAACCCAGGAAACAACATTGGAGACATACAGGACATGGGAACAGACCTAAAAAAAATACATATAATTATAGTCCTGGGGGAGAGAAGATGAAAAATGGGGTAGGCACAATATTTGAAGGTAAATGACCAATTTTCCAAGATGCATGAATATCAAGCTAGAGTTATTATGGTACTATGAACCCCAAGCAGGATAACTACTAAGAAAGCCACACCTAGGAAAATCACAGTAAAAATGCTGAAAAACAAAGACAAAAAGAAAATCTCAAAAATAGCCAGAAGAAAAAGTAATTATCTTCAAAGGAGCAGCAGGACGACTGGAAGCTGACTTCCCAATGGAACAGTGAAAGCCAGAACAAAATGAACAACGTCTTCAAAGTGTTGAAAGAAAATAACTACCAACCAAGAATTCTATGCCCAATGAAAATATCCTTCAAAAACGAACGTAAAATAAAGATATTTTCAGGCCGGGGCGCCTGGGTGGCTCAGTCGTTAAGCGTCTGCCTTCGGCTCAGGTCATGATCCCAGAGTCCTGGGATCGAGCCCCGCGTCGGGCTCTCTGCTCAGCGGAAAGCCAGCTTCTCCCTCTCCCACTCCCCCTGCTTGTGTTCCCTCTCTCGCTGTGTCTCTCTCTGTCAAATAAATAAATAAAATCTTTAAAAAAAAAAGAAATTGCCAAATTGTTTAAAAAAAAAAAAAAAAAGATATTTTCAGGCCAAAACTGAGGAAATTCTTCACCACAGATAGGCAGAACAAATATCCCAAATGGAAGCACAGAAATGCAAGAAGTAATAAAAAGCAAAGAAAAGGGTAAATCTAGATATTGACTTTATAATATAAAAGCAATAATGTTTTATGGAGTATATAATATAGAGAAAATTAAAATACATGATAGCAAGAGTTCAAAGTCAGGGATGTAAATGGAATTAAAGTGTCCTAAGGTCAATGCATTATCCAAGAAGTGAAGTACTCATTTATGTGGGAATTTAGGTCAAATAATACTTGTCAACACTGTGCAGGAAGTGTGCACAGAGAGCTATGAGAGCTTAGAGGAGCAAGAAATAATGTCTGCTTTATTTCCATAATTAATTAAGACTGTGGATAGCATGTGACTTGCTTTAACATGTTCACATAACTCACCCTGACCAGTATTGACAAGCTTAAGATACAACTCAAGAGATGACAAGCTTTTCATGTACATCACTATCACCTTGTCCTATTCACAGAGATGCTAATTCATGAAAACAGCTAGGATCCAGGAAACCTGTGTTTATAACAAGCACCTCTAGGGAACCTGAGACAGGCAACGCTCAGAACACTTTGGGAAACACGGACATAAATGTCATGGAAGACGGGCGGCTGAAAGCAAGTCCTGCTTGTTACTTCATAAAGGATGTTTTCCTCTGCCATAATCCAAATTACTCCGCAGGAACATTTACTTCACGAGAAGGGCTTTTTCAAGGGGAATTTTAACTCTTCCTGAGTATTTATTTTTAACTTCGTGGCCTTGAAAGGCAACTGTTGTTTTATATTAAACAGAAAAAAGAAAGTTTATTACACGATCAGAGGCTGTCTGAGGTCAGGGGGCCTTAGGTATCTCTGTGTTCAGAGTGTGCACAACGGTCCGCAGGCTCTCTTTACTTCCCCACCGCGAGCCAAGACATGCCACACGGAGGCATTTTACAGTACCTTTCTCTTCTAGTGCTTTTGCAGCATTTGTTGCAACTCTGTAAAGCAATGAAAATTAGTACATATGTAAAGCAGGGACTTAACAGGTAAACAGTACAAAATGCAACATCTGATATGAGCATCTGATGAAAGCGCTGGGGCCCTCTGGTAGGACCAGACGTACAACTTTGCATAGGACTTCAAGGGGTTCCACTGGCCCCAAATCAAGAATCCGTTCCTTTAATACTCTCAAGGAGTATTGGAATGGGCTTCAGTGTCCTAGATAACCACAGAGCTACACCCTCACCCTCCCTTGCATTACGACCGGCTCGCTGAGATGGTACCGGCTCTAACCACATGTGGGATGTGAGGGAAACCAGAGCTCCGCCTCCTAGCTCAGTGTTCCCTCCTCCGCTCATCACTGCCTCTGATGACCCTAAAGCCCCAAGCGCTGCCCTCCCCCAAGAAGCCATCTTCAGACTCCACTTACCCTGTACCCAGAGAGTGGCCCCAGAGACACACAGGCGTGGTGCCGCTTCTCGCCTTGGTCCACTCATAGACACAAACAGCATCTGTGGTCAGCCCCTCCTCCGTGGGCTCACCCGTGGAGTCCCCGTACCCTGGTGGTAAGGAAAGGCGGGCACAGCATCACTACCTCCAAAATGAGGGCCATCAAGAGCCCTCCTGCTTACTGAAAAGTCTTTACCTACTGCTCTTAACATACCTCTGTAGTCCACAGACAGAACATGAAAGCCACCATCGCTCAGCACCTAGATGACAAAGGAGAGGTTATCGTCTTAATTGTAAACCGAAAAGGTGGTGTAACCTCCTCAACACTTGCATAATCCTCATTGTGATGGTTTCCTACGCAGGCAATAGATGGAATCTGCTGTTTGACCTCAAACACGAGAAGGTCAGACTCAAGGGGAAAGAAGGGAGGCAGGAGGCAGAGCAGGTCAGAGAGCCTGGCCACACCCTGGCTGTGTGACCTTGAGCCACCCAACATCTGACTATTCAGATGTAAACAGGATTCTGAAAAGTGAAAAACAATAGTAGCACCTTCAGGACTGTTGGAAGGTGACATGAGATGAAAGTACTGAAGTACCTTGGTACAAAGTCAATGTCCATTTTAAGAATTCCCTTGAGAACAGAAGGTCTACACAGAGTTGTAGTAGAGGCAGTCAAATAATGGGAAGATATTTATACTAAATGTGGACAGATAAAGAGTTAATATCAATCAAAAAGAGATCACTCAATTATATGAAACCACTGCCACGCCCCATGTGGATAAATAAGGAAGGAATACGACAGCATCATTTCAAACCAAGTGAATTACAATGACAGACGAAGAGAGAAAAGGGGACAAAAATGCACTGTGCAGATACCTTTAAAACTTTATTTAATCCTCACAATAGTCCCTAAAGGTAGGTATTATCCCCGTTTTATAGATAGAGAAATTGAGTCCTGAGGGTTTAAGTAACTCGTTCGTGGTCACCCAGATAGCTAGAGGGAGAACCAAGACTCACCCGTGGGTCTGTTTCTGTCTGAACACCGCGCTCCCCCTGCCACAGCACGGACGTGGGGAGCTGAGTCTCACCAGAAATCTTTCAATACAAATTCAACTAATACTGAGGAACTAAAGGAAACTTTTTAATATCTATTTAAACGACACTGCCTCCAAAACAGTGATCCAGGACACAGAATAGTTAAGCACCCCGGGAGGTGGGAATGTCTGTGCATCGTTTGTGGTGCTGTGGACAGAAGGACCACTTGGTGAAACAACCCGAGAACAGATCTGACTCCTAAGAATTTATCTCTAGGGAAAAAGTCCAAAAAAAGAATAAACTCAATGCTTCAGGTTTTCTCTAGCAACATTATTGAAATTATTTTGGGGGTGGGGGGACTTGTATCTAGCAACAGTGGAATAGTTAAATAAACAATTGTCTACAAATATAATGGAGAAGGATCACCTTTTAAATCTGTAACTATGGTAACTACGGAAAACCATGGAAGAATGTTTACAACATAGTATGTACATAACATAGCATTAAGTAAAAGAACAACAACATAAAATTACATATAGATATAATCATAATCACATAAAAACTTTACATAAATAAAGACGACAAGGTGGGATTGCAAATTAATGAAAACAGCTGTACTGGACGACTGAAGTGATGAATAAATGGAATGAACGAGAAACAGAGAGGATGTGGAGGAAGAAAGGAAAGAAGAAGGGGAGGAAGGACAACGTAATAGCAAAGACTTAGTTTTTAAGGGAAATCACCCCTCCAAAGAAGAGAACAAAGGCCTGAGGAAGTCCGGTCAGGCTGCGAGATGATGACTATGGCACGTATCCAGAATCTGCCTGGAGGAAGAAGCCTTATCATACCTGCCCTTCCCATGCCAACTACCACAAGGATGACCTGGCTCCTTTTCACACCTACACCTATGATTCTTTTCCTTTCTGTGCACACAGGGGCTATAATTCAGCTTTGCCGAGGGTGGGAGAGGAAAAAAACAAAACAAAAACGCATGTTCTCACGGACATCAGCCTCACCACCATCCCACGTAGGAAGTGCAGAGAGTGAGGAGCAGGGTGGAAAGCAAACCTAAAAATTAATAGACATTATCATCCCAGGCAGAACAGCATCCAGCCCACCACCCACCAGAGTCGGCTCCGAGAAGGCCGTGAGGAAAGGGAGGAGCCGACTGGAGAGGGGCTTCCTGTCTGAACAAGGGAGGGAGGACGAAGGAGGTGCTGGCCCTCCCGGGCCTGGCAGGGTGCGGGGCCCCACTCAGGCTGTTACACCAGGGAAGGGCTCTGAGGTGGGAGCTGGTCTGTGGGAGGCGACAGCAGGTCCTGTGGTCAAAAATTGGACAAGCAGCCTGGTCACCTGAGGGAGAGATTGCCAAACTGGGGTGTGGGAGAAGACAGACAGCTGCCCTACCAGCTGTGAGTCAGCCGCGGCTGCATCTCCCGTCCACGCAGGGGCCGCCCCAGCAAACTGCAGTCCTGTAGCAGGCTGGCGAGAAGGGGAGTGTGGCCGCCATCCCACACGCAAAACTTTCTGTGGGGCTGAAGCCAGAGCCTGAAGGACTCTAACAGCAGACGTTCTATGTATTTATCCTCTACCACAAGAAAAGGCTGTTTCTCACGGGAGTAACTTTCACATTTAATATACCCTCACAACCTTTCCCCCCCAGCCCTCAGAAAAAGCGGATAAAGAGGGTCTTGAACTCCACCTGGTGATGAAGGCAATGTATTTATGAAAATGTTTTGGGAGTCAGGCATGTTCGCTTCTGTTTTGAAGCCCTGTGGTCACTGCAGGAAGAGAAATCCACGTGTGGGACTTTGAGTCCCAGACGCCAAACCCACCCTTGGGAGCTCTCAGTAGATACCCATGCTGAGGGCTGAGGAAGATCTAGGGCTGTAGCCCAGAAGAGAAAAAACAGAGACATAAAACTGGTACCTTGAGGCCCCTTCAGACATACCTTTACTAGCTCAAGTCTGTGAGGAGCTGCCCTGTGGAAGAGGTTAAAACAAAGAGCAAGAATTAGGAATTACAATGACAAATTCAATAAAAATCACTATCATGCTTCTAGCATCTGATCTCATGGCTTTGTTTTTCAGGTTAGAGAAATAAATAACTGGGAGAAAGGGAAATGGTTTTTGGTGTCATAGCCCGCTTGGATGTGTCAGGGGGAGTGATGGATGGCTCCCCACTGCTCTTGCATTCCTCTGCATGAGCCCTGGATGCCCAGATGGTTAGTGCTTCTCAACAGAGGCATGTGATGAATTACTGATAATCCACCTCCTCTCACTGCTACACAGCAAAACTAATTTCTAAGAATACTTTTAGAAGCTAAAGGAAAATCAGCTCCAGAAAGTGTTTTTTCAGAACAAAGGATGATACAGTCATGTTCACTAAACCAAGACCTGCCTGTACCCGGTTCACTCTGCCATTAAATACAAGATGAAGTGAGGGAAACTCACAGTACTGGAGGTACAAGAAAGGCTTTTTCCCAAAATAACCATATCATCTACTCTCTATTAACCATGCTAATAAAGGAGAGACAAGGATGATTGAAAAGGCAGAGGATTCTTTTGAAAACCATTTGAATTTTGTCTTAGAGCCAAGTGTCTTAAGCTTTAGTGGGTCATGAAGCCCTTCGAACATATGATTAAAGCTATGGACCCATTTCCCAGATAAATGTATCCACACTTGACATTTTTAGTACAATTTTGGTAGGAGGTTCATGGACCCTCTGGGGTTTCTCTGGGTCCCAAGTCTGGAAGCACTGTTCTCAACAAGGCTCCTATAACCTCCCATTTGGCCTCCTTTTGGCTCAATACTGCTGATAGCCAGCTAAGAGTTTTGGCAGGGGACAGGAGGAAGCTGGGGCTGACCCCAGAGCCAGTAAATCTGGGGTCATAGCAGATCCACAAAGGGGGACAGACATGAATGGGTGGGCCGAATGATCCTTTAAATACATACACTGTAACACCATGCCCAAGTTTGCACAATCAGAACAATGTTCAACAATGTTGAAAAAGGTTGAATTTCATGGGGAATCTCCATCATTGTCACTCTAAAATGGACACCTTCAGAAAGCCCCTAGTGCAAAGGCAAGCCTTGAGAAAGCCATCAACACAGAAAAAGACAGTGAGGAAAAGAGACATAGGCAAGGGAGCCAAGGGGCAGATTCCAGAGCTCGTCACTTAGTTTGCAACGTCCCTCCAGACACAGAGCTGAATCTGTGGGTCCCTGAGGCACAGCGCCCCTTCCCCAGCCCGAAGCGCTGCAGTCTCAGCTGATGATCATCACCCACCCTAACGACAGGCCCACTGGGAACCCCTGGCAGCACATCAAAGGGGCTCAGGATTTCAGGGAGGCATTCTTTGTGGCAAAGCAAGGTTGGACAACAGAGAGTGGGCTGAGGCATCCGGTTTCTAGAGTAGAATCACTCAGATGGTCCCCAGTAAGGACGGTCAGACTTCCAGATGATCTCTCATAAGGAGTCCATACATTTGATTAGTAGGACTCATGCTAAATCAAGGAATCCCCACGTACTTCTGTGAGAGGACCACCGATAAGGAAATTGCTCTTCCTTCTCCCCATATCTCAGGCCTGTCCCCTTTCCTGTCATCCATGGGCTCAGTTCAGCATTTCAGGCACTCTTTGGGAGTAAAGGAACCACTGACTTCTTGGAAATCAATAACCAAATTTTGGAAGTTTGTCTCCCTTTCAGTTAAAGATCCACATGAGTCTACATACAGAATATATAGAATTTTTTTTAAGAGAAGCCTATTGCCGGAACACCCTCAAATTTCAACAAAGGAAAAAAATATATATGTGAAGGCACACTTACAGAGTCGAAAACTCTGGAAAGCTCTGCCTTTCCTTCCCCCGCCCCCGCCCCCCACCCCAGGCTGAAAGGCTCCCTCTCTTTTTAAACAACAACAGAAAAATCCAAGCGAAGGCACTGACCTGTGTTCTGCGCTGCCGTGAAGATAAACAATAATTGGGTTGCCGTCATGAAGGGCTGCTTCATACCAGCCATGGTCCTTCTCTTTAGCATCTTCCCCCCGGCAGCTGGGAACCGTGTGCCTGAAGAGCAAGGAAACATTTTAACAAACGTACAGAGAGAATTCACTTTCCTTGCCAAAGTCTGAAACCCTCCTCAGGTCAAAGACGTATATTTATAGGTTTATATATGTATAAATATCCATTACATATTTATATGTATGTGTGTGTGTATATATATATATATAAATTTCTATCTGAGTAATATATGCACGTGGTAAAAATTAAAGTATAATACCACAAACATCTTACAGTGACAAGCACTACTTCTCTACCCCCCTCCCCCATGCACAGAAACAATCCCTTTTAACCACTGACTGTTCTAGTCCTTCTGACTCCTACATCCACTAATCTTGCAGGACTGCAATTCTTAGGTGCAGTCCATTGAAATGCAGTCCGTTGGATGGAAACAAGTAAAAGGCAATAGGTATTTGCCACCTGCTATTGGTTTAGCTGAAGAAACAAATTGAAAGAATTTAAAGAGAGAGCAGTTTAGATGGGAGAAAAAAACTTAAATATGAACCTAAGCTATTCTACTCAAGAAACCAGTGACCTTGTGGAGTTAAACACCTGCCCAAGCTCCAGTCCCTCCACCTGTTAAACCAGTGAGTGAGCCCTGAAGATACAAACACTTCCATATGACATGTCACAAGGAGACTTGGAGAACTGGCCACGTAATAATAAATCTTCAGGCTTCTCAACCCTTTAGGGGCAGAAAGTCTGACATCAAAGCCCAGGGCCTCTGGACTGAGAGGACTGGCATCCTTGCCAGCTAGATAAGCCAGGGCAAGAGCAACGAATAAAAAGATTTTCAAATTCCAACACTGTTAGCTGAATTGTACTGTGCAGATTAGGAAGAAGTTATGTGAACTCATATTGGTTCCTAAACATTCTATGATCACATGTTTAAAGTCAGGGAGAGGAAATATAAAA
>NC_138377.1:43138692-43307388 GCF_054177405.1 Leptonychotes weddellii
GCAAATTCATGATAGATATATACTTACAAAAATTTAAAAATATTAGCATATTCATCAGAGGAGGAAAAATGTGTTCTTTTAATGGTTTACTAGTAAAGCTGTTGTACAGAGAGGCAATTTTTCTTCCGAGTGTTGAACAGGAATGTGGAAAAGATCTGCAAGATATAATGAAACAAGCAAGGCATTCAAAATCACTCCAAGTTTTGTCATTTGTTTTTTCTCTTAGCATCCAAATAAAATTTCAGAGACTAACACAGGGAATTACAGGTAACTTGGCATTTAAGCAAAATGCTTTCCAGAATTGTATGCCATTAGCACAGATCAGGACTGGGCACTAAGGGAGAACAGGAGAGGAAAGCAATAAATCAGGCCCCCAACTAGCTGCTGAGAAAGCCCTGGTATGGCAGAACAGGAGTTGGGGGGACATGAATGCACCGGAGTCAAGCCTGTTTCCTCAAGTGCATCCCCACAGAAGACCAAGGCTGGACCCCAAAGTCATCAGGAAACAGGATTCAGACTATTTAACACTTGTCATGGTTTTTTTTTTATCACATCACAATTTAGTGCTGTATGTTTTAACTATTATTGGTCTAAAGCAGTGAATGAAAAACCATCAGATCCCCACTCTTCTGGCTGGGTGTTAGGAAGAAATGAGCCAATGAAAGAAAAATCCCCACTTCTGACGTGACATCCCTGGTAAGAGGGACTATGAGGAGCAGGGTGGGGAGCGAGGGGAGTACCTGGAGGTTGTTGCTATATCAGGGCTGGGGCCTGGTCAGGGACACAGCGGCCAGGCACATCTTGTTTATTCTACTATTTGTTCCCTGTGACACAACAACCCGAACCAGGAGCCATCAGCAGATGAGTTACAACTTGCCCATGAGGGATCACTAATGCCACCTCTGTCTCTAGCCACATCTCTTATGAGAGTTGAATGTCTCCTACCTTGGAGAAACGAGGGACACAGGAAGTCAGTGTCACCACTTCCTGCTCCCAGTTTTTGTCTACCTCATCCATTAAATAAAATCCCTTCCCCTGTTTTGAGCTGTCCATGTGAAGACTGCTCAGTATAATCGGATCATGAGTCTGGGGGACTGGAAAGCATGTTGGATGAATGGTCTCCCCCTGCCCTGATTTCTCTGCTAGACCAGAGCATTTTCGAAGATAGCTGTTATCACTGGTACTTCGCAAATGAGGAGACTGAAAGTTTGAGTAACCTGCCCCATGCCACAGAGTCAATGAATGACCGAGTCACGTGTACCCAGGTCTGTCTGACCCCAGAGTTCTATGAAGATCTCCAGTGAGCTGTCAACGATCCTGGTGAGTGCAACTTGCCATCCATGCAGGCAAAAATGAACCCCAGGAACAAGACTGGCTTCTGGCAAGATTCAGCCCTTAGAGAAAGTTGTTTCAGGATCCCTCTTCTCCCCTTCTGCACCCTTGGCCCTTCTTAGGGTCCCTTCTTCCTTCCTGCTCCTGTGGTCTCAGGAGCCTTCCGACTCTAAAAGTCATCAAAGAGAGACCTCTAAAAAATTCTCCCTCAAGTGTTAATAACTAAAAAATCAGAGTGCTTATATGTTTGGAAGAGGCATGAAGGGAGAAGATAATGAGTCTCCGATGAATTCTGCAGGGAATGGAAAAGAGATGTGGGCTAAGGGTAATGGGTAGCTCTCCAATACATCAGACATAGGCAACTGCCTACACACAAAATTAGCAAGGAATAAATGAAAATGATTTTTTTCATAATAGTTTAAAATAGCCTGCATGAAGGTGGTAGGAAGGAGAGGACATTGTTGCTCCGATTTTAGAGATAAGAAATCAAAACCCAGAGAAGCCACTTTGAGACCCAGATCAAGCCCAGATGGGCAGAACTGAACACAGTCTCAATTCTTATGCTTCCTTCCAGTTGGCTGGCTCAGGCTTTCTTTCTCCTGACTCTGAACTCACGCTACCCCGCCTGTTAGCCTCCCGCTAAGTTATCTTTTGAAGGTAGCAGTGTGCTTGGGAAGCAGAGGTGGTAGAGGGAAATATGTTTCTGTTTTTAAAGAATAATTCATACAGGACCCTTCTCTCAAATAGCTCAAGGCACTTCTGTGAGAAGCACTGCGGGAAGAGAACAGAGTGACCAGATCCCTCGGAGCATCAATAATGCACAGCAGCTTCTTTTAACTAGGGGTTGTCAATTTGACTTCCCCTAGATCAGCAGAGGATCAAAAGTCACCAGTGGTTAATAGACCTTATTCGAGTGGAGGATGCAATTTCAGCCCAGTCCCTGCCAATGGCCAGCCACATCAAACAGCCACCTTGATGTCTTGGTGTTCTTTCGCCTGCCCTTTGATCAGCCGCCGCTCTACCTGCACAGCATCCCTCAGGGGCCACAGAACTAACTGGATCATTCTTACCTTGGAACCTAAGTGGCTACAGGGCCAATCATTCATGTTCATGCTCAGAGGCACCAGCTTTGGGAAGCCCAGCTCTAACCCCATATAGCAAGACAGTTATTCCAAATACTAAGACACGCCACACATCCATCCTAGGCGCCCATTCATTTGGCCAACATGTATTGATCACCAAGCACCTAAATTACATCTATGTTCTCCTCCCTTCTTTCCTCCCCACCAAATCCTCCCCTTCCTTCACATCCACTCAAGTGTTCCTTCTTTGTTAAAGCCTCTCTATACAGATCTTCCACGGTGACCTTTCCTCTCTTTTCACCCCTCCCACTCATTATAATCGGGCCTTGGTTTGACCCTTAATTGTTCTCTGGGGGTTTTCCCACTATTCGTCCTGGCTTCCCACTGAGAAGAACCACATGGCATCTAGTGCACTCTGTCTAGCACAGGACTGAGCACTGAAAGCAAAGTGTATTTGTTTCTTGAGGGAGAAGGAAGCAGTGCTTATTGGCAGCTTTGGGGAAGAGGGGAAGGGCTTCATATTCTCTTTTGAATTATAATTGAAAATTAATTGTGAGCTCCACAAGAGTAGGGCTTTGTGCCCAGGCCTAAACTAGTACCTGGAAGGTAGGCGATGACCAGTACTGTGGAAAGAATGAGTCAGTTTATCAGCCTGCTCATGGGGGTTTCCTTAACACTATCCAGAAATGTAAAGACTTGGGGTGAATGGGGAGCAATGAAGAGGTCAGAAGCCCACTGGCTTCCCCCAGCTGCTTTCCCGAGCACATTTTCCATGTTTCTAGTTCAAAGAAAACCAGTGGCGAGTGGCCCATCTATCTTAAGTAGCAACGACAGCAGATGAAATTTTTGCAAAATAAATAAATAGATCCCCAGGCATTAAAAAATAATCACTGAAAACATGTTTTGATGAATTGTTCTCCTTGAGTCACACAACACATCACCATAGATCCCTGCTACAGCTCCAGACGCACAGGCAGCCCTCTGTGGATGTTTGCAGTTCGAAGCTAACTTGGTTCCAAGAAACAAAAGGATTCAGGATCCTGGATCTCGGTCTGTGCTTCCGCCTCAGCGTGTCTTAAATTAGAGCAGTAATTCTTGGTTCAGATGAAGAAATGTGCCTGTATTTTATTCTTTCAGGAAGCATCTCTTGAGACGTATTTTTTAGTAATTAGTAAGGCAAGTAAGAGAGGGTCCCCAACTCCCCATGTCCCACTCCATTATCAACAAAGCGGGTTGTTCTCTAAAAGCATGAAGTGCAGCTTTGATTCTCTGCCAAATAAATGTTAAATATCAGCTATCAACTCTAGAGAGAGCACAAAAGATAAAGGCAGAACATGTCAGCTTCCCCAGAACAACCATATCCGAGGAGGTAAGGCCCAGGAATGTGCGGTTGAAAAGTGCGGTCAATCAGGATATTCTGACTCTCGTTCAGATCCAACACAGAAGGGGGGTGTGGGTCTACACTGCTGGGCCAGGCGAAAACTGCTCTCTGCTCTTTGCCCTGAGCTACAGAAGGAATAGAAGAGAGAAGATGGGGTTTTGTCTTCATCACTCCAACATTCCAAAGTGAAGTCTCCTGTGTCTGGCTGGGACTCTTGGATATTTTGTACTCAGCGAGAAACAAAACAAAGGAATATAAAGAAGAAAGGTGAACAAAAGTGCCAACACCTTCCCACCCCAACAAAACAAGATACCTGAGTCTTCTGAGTCCAGGGTCTCTAACCAATACCTGGCTTCAACGCAAATGAGACTGGCAATATATTGCTGGTCAGTTCAGGTAGTTTAACATTACCATTTAAGCCAAGGATTTAAAATAGGAGCCAGAGGGGTCCCTGGGTGGCTCAGTTGGTTAGGTGTCTGACTCTTGATTTCCACTCAGGTCTTGATCTCAGGGTCATGAGTTCAAGCCCAGGGTTGGGTGAGGAGTCTACTTTAAAAAAAAAAGAAGAAGAAGAAGAAAATTTAAAAACCCTCTGATATAGACATTTCAGAGTTAAAGGATATAAAAACTTGGCACCCGTATGGTTTCAATGCACTATACATTTTTTAGCATTATGGAGGGATGTTCTTTAAATACATCCAAGAGAGTTTACGCTGGGGTAGCTGGCCTTGGGATCCTTTTCCACCTACACAGATAGGCCTTTGACCTAAGAGGATGCCATCTAAGAAAGAGTACAAGGTAGATTAGTATTATTGGTCTTTAAAATCCATCCTGAATTTTAGTAAAATGGTGAAGGCAGGTAAGAGCTTGGTATAGGAACCTGAGACATCTTTCTGGAAATCTCTATTTCAGAAGCCCCAAGGGGATGCAAGTTCCTGAAAGATCAAACCCGAGAAGCAGAGGCTCGCTGGCCGGGGTAGGCGCCAAGGCTAAGGATAACGCGGTCCAAAGGGCTCGCAGAGCTTTGGGGGCCTCCGAAGTGCCCCGCCCGGACCACCGTGGGGCGCCTGATGCGCCGTGCCCATCCCCCGGGGTTCGGGGCGGGGTGGCGGGGGGAACGACAGGGCGCTGGGCCTCGGGCCACGAGCACTCACCGCAGGTTCCGCACCACCATGTCCCACCAGGATGCCACACAGTCCTGCGCGTCCATCTCCATCCCGCGCAGTGTGGCGAACAGCCACCGGGGAGCCGCGGCCGGGAGACCGAGCCGCCCCCGCGGACGCCCGGCCCGCCCTCCTCCCCCGCGCGGGGCCCTGCGGGCGGCGGGCTGCACCCGGGCTTCAGCGCCCCGCCACCAGCCCCCCACATCTGTGCGGGAGGAGCCAGTTTCCCACGCTTGTGGCTAGCTGCGCACGATTTTCCTTTCTACTTTATTTTATACCTGTGTGTATGTGTGTGCGCGCCCCGCGTGATGAACTGAAATAGATTTCTTACTGTGCTAGAAATAAAACAGAAGTCTGGTATCACAGCCTCAGAAGATCTGCATGAGGAATATAAGCTTTCCTCTACTTTGACCGTCTTTTTTTTTCTTTGTCCTTTCTATTTTTCCCTTTTTCTGAAGCTTATCCATCTCCAGCACCCACCCTCCCTCCCCCTCTCTCTCTCTTTCTGCCCCCGCCCCCCGCCGTTGAGTAATGGTTTATCCGTCCACAGGGTTATGAACTACACAATTAACACCAAAATTAACACCTTTTTGGCATTTGGTTTATTTAGCAACATCTAACAGAAACCCCCCTTGTATCAAGAAGCTCACACCTTGAAAGGTTTGGCCTGGATACAGGCTTACATAATGCATCCTCACCCAGGGGAGCCACACAGCAGAGTATGAGGGCAAAGGCGGAAGGAAGGGAATGAGGTCTCCGTCAGATACAATTTGATGCCAGCATCCAGACTTTATCTTGGAGGCAAGTGCAGCCTCTCCAAGAGGGAATAATGTGGTTTTTTGTGGTGCGAGTGCTCTGGATCAATGGGGAGGAGGGAGGACAGCCAAGCCACAGAAAGTGCCTAGGGACCCACCTGCTTGGGGCTGGTAGGCCAGTCTGGAGAAAAGCACCCACACCTTTCAAGGAAGGGCAGTTCTCTTCAAGGACCAGGCCATTTCCCAAAACTAGTCAGACAAGGGTGAATCTCGTTCACTGCCTCTTGTAATCATTCTGGGGATGTCAATTTTCTGATTCATATCAAGATAGAAGAGGAATCACATCTGAAGGACACAAGGGAACTGAGCCTGCCTGATGAGCCAGCAGCAGGTGGGTTTTCTCAGGGCCACACCCTGCATGATGAGGAAGGTTAAGGTACTCAAGCTGATACAAGATTCCACCCAGGAGGTGTTCACAAGATGGGTCTGGAATCCCATAGAACTTGTTTAGGGAAGCTCCGGAAGAGACCCTGGGCCATGCCCTGTGGAGATGAAGTGATCGGAGCTGGGGAGCAGTGGGGGAGGACTAAGCAGCAGCTGCATTTGGTCCCAGATTCTATCTCCACTTGTTTATTCAGGTGGGTAGAATCAAACATTCAAACGAAATGTTTGAAATGCTCAGCAAAATCTCTGAAGTTGGAAATCACGATGCCCCCCCCCCCCTTTTTAAAGACTCTATATTCGGGCACCTGGGTGGCTCAGTCGGTTAAGCGTCTGCCTTCAGCTCAGGTCATGATCTCAGGGTCCTGGGATGAACCCCGAATCAGGCTCTCTGCTCAGTGGGGAGTCCGTTTCTCCCTCTCCTTCTGCCTCTCCCACTGCTTGTGCTCTCTCTCAAATGAATAAATAAAATCTTAAAAAATAATAATAATAAAATAAAAGACTCTATAAATTAGGAACTCTCTGAGAAAGCTTTCCCCAACATTAATAGCCCTTTTTCAAATAGCACATCCTGGAAATCAGAGAGCAGTCTCTGATTTGATTTGGCAGAATCTAGAACACAAACGATTCATTCATTTACTCAGCATCTATTTACTGAGCAACTTTTAAGGTGCCAACTACCACATTGGGTACAAAGCAGGATCCCAGGGTCCTGGGATCCAGCCCCGCATCGGGCTCCCTGCTCAGAGGGGAGCCTGCTTCTCCCTCTCCCACTCCCCCTGCTTGTGTTCCCTCTCTTGCTGCCTCTCTCTCTGTCAAATAAATAAATAAAATCTTAAAAAAAAAAAAAGAAATTCATCTCTTCTCCTCCTTCCCCCAAACCTGCCCTGTCTTGAAGAACAGCTCATCACACACCAGGTTTCCCAAGCCACAAATTTGGGATTCACCCTGGATTCTTCTGCTTCCCTTAAGCCTAGAATTCCCTCTAGATAGAATGAAGATTATTCCTTGTTATAATATTTATTCATTTAACAAATACTGAGCTCATTTTAGATAGTACCTGGCTTGGGAAGCTTACACTTTAATCGCAAGGACAGGACCCACACCGAAGAAAAGCTGAATAACAACCTGGAGCTCTATCACTAGGTAATAAGTAAATATGCATTACAGATAATATTGTGGGGCAGGCTCAGGGAGCAACATCTTTGTGGGCTGAAGAGATCAGGCAAGGAGTCTGGAAATACTGTTCTGTTGCTTGGAAACAGCTTTCGTAATGGGAGGTAATTTAAAATGGCCATCCAAAAGGCCTCAGAGGATGTTAAAACTGGAAGAAATATAAACAATCATTTGCCGATACTCTCATTTTACACAGAGGAAACTGAGACACCCCCCAGAGACCAAATGACAGATGTTAAGCTGCGTTCATTCAGTATTTATTGAGTGCCCACTGCATGCAGAGGTGCAGGCCAGGCTGCTACAGTCATGCAAGACAGCAGGCTAGGGGAGAGTGATTCTCAAAGGGCACATGGTATCTGGCGAGAAACTAAGCTGTGTCAAAGCAGGGACGGCATCGTGGTGGGACCCACTGGTGGTTGTAAACTGGGTTACAAGTCCTTCCACTTACCCTGGAAAATACAAGAATTAAAATAGTTAATCACAGGTTAGTTATTTCTGCTTGGTTGAGTCATCAGGGTGGAAGAATCCACCACCACCCACAGTGCCCGGTCAACCCATCAGACAGCCCGGTAGGAGATTCTGAAGCAATCTCTACAGTGTCCACTCAAGGGAAGGCGACGCGGCCTGAATTTTTGTGAAGTACAAACACCACGGCTTGGCATTCGGACAACACAGACAGCGTTGGGGGAGAGTCTCACCAGCAGGGATTTTTTTTTTTTTTTTTTTTTTTTTACTTCTACTTGAGTTATTTTTAAAATGTCCCTCTAACAAATTCAGAGGAGGGCACTTCCATAACCACAGCCCAACCTTAGGGAAACAATGACATGGGGTTTTCGCTCCCAAGGAAACCCAGCAGGAAAAGCTAAACGATGAGGTGAAAATGTATTCATCTTCCTGAAAATGAAGGCACACTCCTGGAGAAATTGTGGAAGACAGGAAAAAATGTCACAGCTGTAGATAGGATAAACAGGAACTGGCTTTGCAACCCCAGGAGAGCAGAGATTTCCAATTCTGGGCTTTCTGGATGCCTGACAGGAGTTTGAAGTCATCTATTTCTCATTATTTGTACAATCTCCAAAGTCGGTCCTGAAAGGAGCCTCATTTCCTTAGTTCCCCTGTTCATGCCCCGAGCGTCTGTGTGCTCCCAGCGCAGCTTGAAATTAGCGTACTTTTTCATCTTTGCCTTTAGTTTTTAAACCAGCCTGGAGAGACCCCACGAGACCCGATGGGCCTGCGCGCTGGACTGCCCTGTGGAGGGATGTCAGGTAGCCTAAGGCGGGGCTTCATTATCCTCGCCCGGCCTGCCTTTGCATGCACGGAACAACCTGTCCCTAGAGAGGACTTTTAAAATAATAATATGCAGTATGAGATGAGATCATAGATATGAAAGCTCTTCTTTGAAGTTAAAAAAAATTTTCAGCCTGCAAATGCATAGTATTGAGATTATTTATTAATGAATGTATGCAATACTGTCTTTGTCCGGCTCCTCGGTGTATTTGCATGCATTCATTTAAAAATACAATCATCAGCATTATGGCTTACAGACTAACGTAGAAGTTTAATGACTGATAAATACTAATACATACACAGATGTACAGAGGAGCCATAGGGCCCATCTCTTCTATTTCGTCACCAACCAAAAGGAATTAAAAATTGACATCACAGGAGACTCTCTCCCTTCCCCACGGTGTGAGAGACAAAGGAATGCTGGGGGTGGGGGGGCGCACGGGGCAGGGGATGCTCTTCACTCCTCTGCCTGCTAAGTGTCAAAAAGGATAGCAACTCCCAAAGGAGCCCTCCCAACCCAGCAGTCCACAAATTACTTAGCAAACAGCAGCCCCAGAGAGGTGAGTGTTGAATAGCACTGTGAGGTGACCTGCTAAGGCATTTTTAAACAGAGGGGCTATAGGGCATTTTAAACAGAGGGGCTACAGGATTTAGCATACGATCCTGTAGTCTTACAATATACGAATCAGGAATCCTCGCCGTGTTTGACATTCCTTGTCAAGTGGGGAACAGCATGGGGGTCCCCAGCACCTAGCGTAACGCCTGGCACAAAGCAGGTGCTCGGTAAGTCTTTTGCAAGATGAATCAATAACTGGAAAACTTGAATCTGTTCAGCAGCCAGTCCAGCACCACAAAATCCCAACGTCCCCGTCACCATACATTTTCTAGAGGCCCCTCTGGTGTTCTCTGATTCACACCTGTAAAATTCTGAACTGCACAATGATGGGAAAATAGAACCCAAGACAGGCAAAAGCGCTAGAAGGCCTAGTGGCCTATTGTGGGCGCACTGCCTTATTCTTACCTTCCCCACCCAGCGCCACGTTGCAAGCTTAGTACGGCTGCCGTGCCCTCCATAAAGGTGGGGTCCCGCTCCACTCCGCCTTTGACCCATCTGAGGATTTGACACGCACCCCTTCCCCTGTGCAACCCCACTCAACAAGCATTTTTACAAATCCAACTGCACATGTTATGCCATGCCAGGCATTGTGGAGAAGAGCAGAAATTATACGGTATGGCTCCTGATCTCAAGAGCTAAGATGATGGTTAGGGAAACTCTGCATTATTCTGTATTTATTCTAAAAGCGTTTATTGAGCGTATGCACTAAGTACTGTTCTGAGTGCTGGGGATTCAATGTTAACCAAAGCAAAGACCTTCCCTGCTCTTATGGTGCTGACATTCTAGAGGGCGCAGACAAACACTCATCATACAAATAAGCACATAATACAAATTCAGCTAAGTGCTATTAAAATGAAATCAGGTCATGGAGAGACTATTTTATCTGAGATCTTAATAACAAGACTTGAGAACAGAGTTCCAGCCAGAGAGAAGAACAAGTTCAACATCACCCAGGTGGGCACACACAAACTTGATGTGTTCGGTAATACAGGCTATCCGTTCCATGCCCTTCACAGCTTCCCTTTGGGAGCAGACATGGGTTTGGGTGTAAGAGAATTTACCTTCGGGAAGCTACAGCATCCTATGTGGGCACGAAATTTGACTAGATCTGTTTGATTACTTTGGAGGAGGTAAAGCCCACGTCTTCTCCCTTAGAGCTATTTTTGGATTGAGCAGCGAAAAATCGGTAAGACCCACAGACAAGCACTCGGGAACCACAGAAGGTTGCAGGTGGCAGGTGACTTTGGGAAGTGAGTGACACTAGGGCTGCCCCTGCAGTATAGAAAGAATCTGCGATGAGTGTTAGGATCAAGAGGCCATCTCCTCCAGGCAGGTGATGTTTCTGCAAGAGGGAGCAATCCCTTGATCTATTCAGGATGGAAGGCATTTTCCAAATTCCATCCAGGACAACATGATATTCTGTGTGGCTCCCAGTTTCTATGAAGCAAGAAGCAACTGGAATAAACTACACGGATGGGCAAGAAACAGGAAGAATTGGTGCTTAGTACAAACCCACAGAGGCAGACTGGTTCACATCAAGATGGGGATCCTGTCGGCTCACTAAAGACAAAGGTAGCAGGTGAGCACAAGGAGGTTGTACTTTGATGTGTATTTGTTTGAGCCATTTTTCAGAAATTATCTCACATCAGAGACTTTTTGTGCAAACTTTCGCTCATCCTGAATATAGGATTTTTATTGAACGGTATAAAATATAATGTAATGCACATCAGTGAATAAGTCATGTGGTTTCTCTGCAAGGGGGTAGCATTAGTAAGACTTACATTGATAGTATAATCATAACCCCTCCCTCTAAGGATTAAATTTTAAATGTATCCTCCCAGCAAAGGCAGGATGAATTGAAAAAAAGAAAAAAGGTGATATAATGATGTCTTCTAAAACGAAAGACTTATTAAAATCTCACCTGGGTCATACAGCTCTCACTAACAAGCTTAAGCATTGCTTTAATTCTGTGTGATTTATTGTCATGGGAGTTAATGGACTGGTGGGGCAGGGGGGATCCACCATTTATTTGTGAAGCAGAAAACTGTGTTGTGATTTTCAGATCAGACACAGGGAGGCAGCAGTGAGCCAATGAGGAGCATAAACAACGGTAACCGCTTGGAGGCCGAAAGTTAGCCCGCTAGCTGTTTAAAATCATTTATAACCCCGGGGCTCCTGGGTAGCTAAGTCATTGGGCGTCTGCCTTCGGCTCCGGTCGTGATCCCAAAATCCTGGGATCGAGCCCCGCATCGGGCTCCCTGCTCGCTCGGCAGAGAGCCTGCTTCTCCCTCTCCCACGCTCCCTCTCTCGCTGTCTCTCTCTGTCAAATAAACAAGATCTTAAAAAATAAATAAAAAATAAAATAAAATCATCTATAACCCCAACAGAAACACTTTATTTAAAAGACTTTAAAATTAAACATTAGAAGAATTTTCTGTTCTAGCATGTTTTCTGCTCCCCGTTAGTGCTTACTTTCCTTACTTCCCAAATGTTTTTGCTTTTCCTACTGACGATTTTCTTTTTCTTACGAATTTTTATTTTGGCACACCCAACGTGGGGCTCGAACTCACAACCCTGAGACCAAAAGTTGCCTGCTGTACTTCTGAGCGAGCCAGCCAGGCGCTGCGATCCTTTTCTTTTTTAATCCACGTGGGAGTTGGAGCATTTTAAAGCTGACAACGGTCGCTCTGACTAGTCCAAGGTGAAGCCCGGGAGCGGGTCAAGGTGTTCCCACCCCACAGAAAGCCAGCCAGCTCCTCCTTGGCGGGCACGAGGTGACCAGGACCGCCTCTAGAGGGGGAGAACCCTCTGTGGACTGCCCCCGACAACACTGTTAGAGCAAATTGGTTTCCGAGGGCTCCTTTCCTTTAAACCCTCTTCCTCCCCAAAGAGGAAGATTGGTCTCAGCCCTGCCTGTCTGAAAACTGTGTGGGCACTGCAGGCTGGGCATTCCGGGCACAAAGGTACCACAGCCAATCCATCTTTCACCCGCAAGCGAGGGTGAGAGAGAGAGAGAGAGAGACGCCTGGAAGCAAAGGATGGGGGTGCTGGCTGAGGGCAGGCTGGTCCACCCCGAGCGGGTGTTGGCAATGACACCCCAGCCAAGGAGGGTCTGGGCCCGCCCCGCGGCCCCAGAAGCGCCTGCAAGGAGCACCCCGGGCCGCCCCCCTTGCTGCGCCTCGCAAGAGGCCTTTGTTCAGCCGGCAGGCCGGGTTTTAGTTTAGACCCGGCCGGGGCTGCCCTCCCGGCTCCGGGCGTTCCGCTCGCCGAGCTGTGGCTTCTGCCGGCCTCCGCTCCGGCGCTCAGGGCCTCCCCTCGCCCGCGCCTGCCCGCACCGGGGGCACGAGGGACGGGTTTGTCAGGGAAGGTGGCACCGGGGCCGACGTCCCTCCTCCCGCCTCGGCTGCCAGGTCCCCGCGCCCAGCCCAGCCCTGAAGCCGCGAGCCTTCCCTCGTCCCACCGCGGGCCTCCGACCCAGGCCTTTCGAACTTGAACCCTGGCGGCCGCGGCGTAGGCTGCCTGACCGCACAGGGCGGCCCGAAATGCGGGGCCCTCCCGACCGCGCTCTGAGCGTGGGCCGTTTCTCCCGGGGTCACCGCGAGGGGGGGCGCCGCCGAAAGTCAACACCGCAGACCATCTCTGATGGAAAGGGCTCCTGGTACGTGTCATATTTCAAATCGTTTCTTCCTTCCGCTATTAAAAAAAAAAAAAAAAAAGTGTGGTAAGCATTTCCATCCATTTTGTCTCTCTGGACAAATCCAGGCGTAATTTTACATTTCTGATTTTTTGAGCATGGCTGTAGCCCTACTGAACACAACTGCAAGCCTCCCTGGGTGTGTTTTTAAGTCTGCACAGAAGCAGAGATTGCCATGGGGAATAGGCAGTTTGGGGTTTTTGTTCGTTTTTACTTTCTACCCTTCTGCATCGTTTCACCTTTTCCCAAGAAACATGAATTATTTTGTCATGTTTGAAAAGGAAAGAATGAGGACAGCTCTGACTAAAGTCAGGGTCATCGCCACTCTGGATATGCCCTCCACCAGGGCTCACACAGCAGGTTTTTCTCTTCTGTTCTTAAAACTATGCTTCAATTCTTGCTCTCTCTGTTGTAGTCTCCTTTGCTAAAAGAGTATTAAGTGACTATCCTGTCCTTGGATGTCTATTTCCTGAGGAGCAGGCTGAGGGCTTCCTAGTCGCCGTGCGACCTGTGCACCCCCCTCCCCCCACACACTGCAGGTTTTTCCTCTTTTTCAGAAGCCTGATGCTATCAGGCCCAAGAATTGGCCAGGGAAGTGCTCACTACAGACAGGACCTCTCAGAAAAACGGTCAGGTAAGTCCACGCTGTATACGATACTTGGAAAAGCAAATTGTCAGGAGAGTAGGAGAGAACTGGCTCCTCTTTGTTTTAACACTTTGTCCTTTGATTTGCATTCTCTCTTTAATCCATTCAGCCTCTCAACACCCACCCTGTGCAGTTCCTGGGTTACAAAGGGAGGGAGCCACATCCCGCACCCAGAGGACCACACATTCTGTGCGGGATGCAGTTAAGTGATGGGTTGGTGGGGGCCACAGAGCCCAGAGCCTCGCCCAGCCCCGCCAGCCCAGGTCCCGGAAGGTTCTCAGGAGGAGGAGATGCCTGAGCCGAGTCTGAAAGGACCGTTGGCCAAGCAGAAAACGTGAGAAAGTCCATTCCTCATGAGGCAAACATTAAATAATAACAGGGTCCCTCTGTCGTTGAGCTTCTCTATACATCATGCCCCCCCCCATTCTGAACACTTTGCGTGTGTTTCTCACAACCCTGTGGGGCAAGCGCTCTTATGGCTCCATTTTAAAGCTGAGGTCCCTGAGGCACGGAGGATGGAGTGATTTTTTTCAAGGTCACACACGTAATGAGCGGTGCAGCCAGGATTTGAACTGAGGCAGTCTGGCTCCAGAGCCCTTGCTCTAACCCCCAATTATCCTCCAGTTTGGGTGACTCCAGAAGTGAGAGGTGACTGGAACAGAGTTGCAGGAGCTGGGTGGAAAGGTGGGCAGAAGCCACAGGATGCTAAGGAACCCAAATTTTATACTGAAGATGGGGAGAGGATTGGAAACAATGGAGTGTCGTATCAGATTTGGGTTTTAGAGACATCTGTGCTTCTGGAAGGATGGGTGAGGCAAAGTTAGGGCAGGAGCGAGGTGGCTGTGAGCTATCTAATGGAGAAGTGAGGCGGTCAAGCCAGGTGGAGAAGGTAGATGAATCTGAGCTCTACTGAGGAGACAAGGCCTGATACTCAGCACCCAGTTTAGGGGATGGGATGGGGGGGGTTCGGCTCAGGTATGCTGGGCAGAGGGCAATAATAAAATCAGGCTCCAAAGGGAGGGGAGGAGCCAATCAGGGGCCTGTGGAGATTCCATGCAGACAGAGGACCCTAATTAGGTCAGTGGCAGCAGGAACAGAAAAGAGGAGGCAAGTGCCGGAGATCATTTTAAAGCAGGCATTCTTAACCTGGAAAGAACTCAAGGGGTTTGTAATCTTGTAGGGGAGAAACATTATATCTTTATTTTTACCTTTCTCTTACTAAAATGTATCATATTCTCTGATGATTAATATAAAAACCCTACTGTAGCAACATTAGCAATATTTATGGCTCTATCATCAGTAGAAATCACAGATTTTTCACTTCACATTTCAGCGTATCTCTGAGTATCGTTTGTGTTCATCACTACTTTAAAATAATGGTAATTAGACCTGACATTGGATCTGAGTATTTAATACTATATTAGTGCATTATTACATGTATTACTATATCAAAACTTTTTATAATTTCATAAACCATATTTCCAAAAAAATATTTCCTTTGTGATCCTTTGTATTGTATTTTATGCTCTAAAAAGCATTATTATTTCTTTTTTTTAGATTTTATTTATTTGACAGAGAGAACACAAGCAGGGGGAGTGGGAGAAGGAGAAGCAGGTTTCCCACTGAGCAGGGAGCCCAATGCGGGACTCAATTCCAGGACCCCAGGATCATGACCCAAGCTGAAGGCAGACGCTTAACAACTGAGCCACCCAGGCGCCCCTAAAAAGCATTATTCTTGAAGCAATCCAAAGTCTTCACCATGCTGCCGAGAGGTTTAATGATTCAAAAAAAAAAAAAAAATTAAGAACACCTGACTGAGGGATGTCTGGGTGGCTCAGTTGGTTAAGCGTCTGCCTTCGGCTCAGGTCGTGATCCTGGGGTCCTGGGATTAAGCCCCGCATCAGGCTCCCTGCTCAGCGGGGAGTCTGCTTCTCCCTCTCTCTCTCTGCTGATCCCCCTCCCCCGGCTTGTGCTCTCTCTTTCTCTCTGTCAAATAAATAAATAAAATATTTTTTTAAAAAAAGAACACCTGACTGAAAAGTAAGATAAGTCATGCTTGTTAATGGTTGGTGATGAGAAGCAAGAGAGAAGGAGGTAAGCAAGGAAGCTCCAAGAGTACCTGGGTGACTGACGGTGGCACCTTCCACCATGGAAAACACAGAGAGAGGAGAGGTTTGGGGAGGATGGGGAGGAGGATCTTCATTTGTGAAGATGGTAGGTATGAGAAGCAGTTAGAGCTTTCCCGTGGAAAGCTGGAAACGTGGCTACAAAGTTCAGGATCGACCGCAGGAATCGAAATCTCACTGCAGAGTCAAGCAGAGACTTGTCCCAGAATCAACAGGCATATCCAGGAAGAGCGTGGGAGATGGGGAGACAAGCAGCCGGAGCCTGGGGGACACTGGTAGGTACTTAAGGGAACCTGGGAAGGAGAGGGAGTGGCAAAAGAAACCGAGATCAAGTGGTCAGAGGGGAAGGACGTGAACCAGGAGAACTGGCCGTGGGGGCCAGGACCGAAAGGATGCAGGGGAGAGTGGTGAAGACATTGGCAGAGGCAGCTGAGAGGCCCCTGGGATGAGGACCAGTGGCCAGAGGCCAGCAGTGACAACTCTAGGGAACGGTTCCCCAAAGCTGCAAGAAACCAGATCTCAGTGCAGTGGGGAATGAGGAAGCAGAGGCCCACATATAGGAGCTTCTCTTCAAAACATTTAATGGAGAGAGAGGGCAAGAGTCAGGAAGCTTCTAAAACAGAGGAAGGCAGGGAGGGGGTGGGCAGAATCAGGGGATGACACTTTTGAGCGTGCTTGTGGTGTGACAGGGGAGAGCCAGGGGAGAGCCATCCAAAGGTGGGGACAGAGGGGCTGGAAGAGGTGGGTGAGTAGGGTCAGGGGCCAGAGGCCATCAGGGCACACGGGGAGGGAACGAGTAGGGCCATCTGGTCCTCTTCCAGGACAGAAGATGTTAAGTATAACAGAACACACAGCTCAGTGTGGACGAGGTGAGAAGGAAAAGCGAAGCAATCCCTCATTCCTGTTTCCTCCTGGTAGAAATGGGTCCAGGGCTTGTGGGCCTGAAATGCATGCAGTTTGGGAGGAGGGCCTATTTAGGAAAAAACACACAATTTACAAAATCAAAATTAGGGACAAAATGGATATTATTTAGAATGAGAAAAGAAGTCACACAAATTACATCACAAACCCTGTAAAATTCAGAATATAATCTGATTTCTATTCGTTGACTGGCAGGTCTCTACAATACTTTATCTGCCCCTACATATACGGCTATAGACTCTGATGATCTCAAAATGAAAATAATTCTGTAATATTTTCTAAAGAGAGAGTAGAAGAATTCAATATTTCCTCTCATGTGCTTGCTTGAAATTTATTTTTTAATATCGTTGGGTGGGATGCATAAAGCTTGCCACCTCACACACACGCTTGCTGTTCGTAGTACTGCTATGGGGTTCTGGTCTGCAAATGCAGGAATTACAATTCTCTCTAACGTGATTCCCATTCAAAAAGAAAAAAGAAGTATAATGTGTGTCTTAGCTTGGGCTGCTAAAACAAAATACCCTAGATGGGGGGCTTAAACAACAGACATTTACTTCTCCCAGATCTGGAGGCCGGGAAGTCTGAGACCAGGTGCCTGCCGGGTCGGGTTCTGGTGAGAGCCCTCCCTGGCTTGCAGAGGCTATGCTCACACAGCAAAGAGAAAAACAGCAAGCTCTCTGGTCTCTTCTTATAAGGCCGCTAACTCCATCATAAGGACCCCATCCTCATGACCTCATCTAAACTGAATTACCTCCTGAAGGCCCCATCTCCAAATACCATCCCACTGGGTGTTAGGGCTTCAATGTCTAAATGGGGGCGGGGCATTCAATCCATCAAAATACATTAATAATTATTAATGTTGCATTATCTAGTATGTTCCTGATTTCTGTTCTGACTATGCCCTGAGAACCAAATCCTCTACTTGTAATTTTATACATCAGAGGATTATAAGAACTTTCCAGCTTTCCAGAAGACCAGCTTCTGGCTCTGTACCTTTCAAACCTTGTTTTCCCCTCAACCCCCATGCGTCTGCTGTCAGCCTGCATGGGACACATTCTCTTCACCACGTCCCACCCTGTACCCATGGCGCAGTGGGTGGTAGGAGGCCTGGGAGCTGCCTCCACGCCGGGATGGCCGGCAGCAACTGAAATTGATGTGGAAGTGACCCAGACACATAGATGTTCCCCACTAAACTCAAACTAAATGTGTCTCCAACTTTACTTCGTTAGCTGACTCCCCAAATGCCCACAGGCACCTCAATGCCCCCTAACACAGCGGCGTCTTAACCAGTGCAATTAAAATATCTTACTTTAAATATATATATATATATATATATATATATGGTGAGCGCTGTGAAGTGTGCAAGACTGATGAATCACAGACCTGTACCTCCGAAGCAAATAATACATTATATGTTAAAAAAAAGAAGAAGAAGAAGAAGAAGATAGGAGGAGGGGAAGAATGAAGGGGGGGAATCGGAGGGGGAGATGAACCATGAGAGACGATGGACTCTGAGAAACAAACCGAGGGTTCTAGAGGGGAGGGGGGAGGAGGATGGGTTAGCCTGATGATGGGTATTGAGGAGGGCACGTTCTGCATGGAGCACTGGGTGTTATGCACAAACAATGAATCATGGAACACTTCATCTAAAACTAATGATGTAATGTATGGTGATTAACATATAATAAAATATATATATATCTTACTTTTACAAACTTGATAAAAGCTCCACATGAACACATTGCTAGGGCCTCTCTCAGGGCCTGGGAAGTGAGTGACTTCACCCAGCAAGGAGCTTTCCCTTCAAGGCGATTCTATGTCTGCCTAGAGGGCACAGGCTGTGAAGGGGAGGGTGGGAGCCAGGATGAGACAGCTATTTAAACTAGCTGACAATTGTGTAGTGCCTACCAGGGGAAATGTTACTTGTGTATTAAGTCATTTAATCCTCTTAATGACGCTGTGATGTTGGTACTGTGAAAATCTTCATTTTACAGATAGGGAAACTGAGTAATAAAGATATTAGTCAACTTGCCCGGGGTCACACATGTAGTAAGTGCCAGACCTGGGATTTGAACCCAGGCAGTCTGGAAGCAGTCTCTCCATAGCACAGCTCACAACTTCCACTGCCCTCTAGGACTCTGCAGTCCCGCCTATAACTTTCTGACAGTATATATTTTACTAATTTGCCTATTTGCTGTCCCTTGCTACTAAAATATAAACTCTCTGAGGGCAGAACTGTGTATTTTGCTCACTGCTGTCTCCCTGCACCTGGAATAGTGCTTAGCCCACGGTAGGTGTATAGTAAATATTTTCTGTTTATCATAAATTCTTTAGCATTCTCCTACACTTTTTTTTAAAGATTTTATTTATTTATCTGAGATAGAGAGAACATGGAGGGGGAGGGGTGGGACAGAGGGAGAGGGAGAAGCAGACTTCCTGCTGAGCAGGGAGTCTGCCATTGGGCTCATTCCCAGGACCCCGAGATCATGACCTGAGCTGAAGGCAGACGTGTGTACCAACTGAGTCACCCAGGCGCCCCTGTTCTTCTAAACTCTTTAAGAAGTAATCTATTTGGAAAAAAAAAAAAAGAAGAAGAAGAAGTAATCTATTTGGAAAACTGCAAAAGAAAGTGAAAATAAGAGGAAATACCCCCCAAAATGGGGAAATTTTGGCTCACATGAAATCGAGGGGAGAAAATGAACTTTATTATATATTTTGAATATATACATAATATATGCAATACAGTTCTGTCCTAAGTGTTTGTGATTCATGTTATCTAGTCCCATGTGTCTCAGATCAGGTTAGTTATACAGGGAACCAACTAAGAGTGATCAGATTGTCTTGAATTTCAGATGCTCTTGAGTGCCCAGTTGAGGTTTGAAATTCAAAATTTATATGAACACGTGACTGCATGATTATGTGTTACGTGATTTTCTCCAGTAATACTCAGGGGCCAAAGAAAACAGATGGATGGATCCAAAGTTGAGGATTTGTTGACTGGGTGTGCCATTAAGTCAAAAGAGTAAAGAGATTGTATCTGATGATAATAATGTCCTTAAAACCAAGAGGGCTGGGGGCTGGTAGTTGGGGAGACTGAAGGCCAGATGCCTTGAAGATGGGGGGCACCTGTTAAGCAGCTAACTCTTGATTTTGGCTCAGGTGATGATCTCAGGGTCCTGGGGTTGAGCCCCATGTCGGGCTCCATGCTCAGTGGGGAATCTGCTTCAGGATTCTCTCTCTCCCTTTGCCCCTCTCCCTTCTCACTGGCTCTCTCAAATAAATAAATAAATGTTAAAAAAAAAGACTGAAGATGGGAGGGATGGTGGCGTAGGGGAGGAAGGGTATAGGGTTGAGGTCAGAGTAGAATTTCAAAGTTTAAGATGTCAGAGGTGAAACAGTTCTAGGTGATGACAAGGTCTTGTAACAGGATAGGAGATATTGATGACAAGTGAATAGAGCTCTCAGATGACTCATAGGATATGAGAAAATTTGATATTATGTGGGTTAGACACTAATGTATAAGTTTATCAGCTTGAGCCATGATTTTGTAAACTGTAAAGCCAGCCTTAAATATCACCTTCTCCAATGCTCCACTTTTGATTGACAATACTTTATTTATAATAATTCTAAAATAATGATCCTCCCCAAATTAACAAACCAGGATACTAGCATCATCTCAATTCGGTAGGCTCATAAAATTGGAGCTGTTTTGCTTGTTTGAAGGATTAATTCTGTTCCTTTGCAGATAAACACACATGAAAGAAGTGTTATTTCATAGCTCCAGATTAAGTCCCTTTTAAGATGATACTGAAGAATCCATATTTTATTTGGTGTTACACACATCATAAAAGATCTGTAGTCTCCAGAAGCCTCCACATTCCAAGGTTATGAGACCCTCAATAAATGCATAAATATAATGTTAAACAGGGGTAGGATGGATAAAAGCACTTATATCTCCCAGATACCCTGTCCACGAAGTGCTCCAGTTACCAATACAACCAGCTGATTTTCAGAGAAACAAAAAACTTTACTAGGTATTCGCCAGTGGCTTTTAACAAAGATAATAGAAGCTTGAAATTGGATGTAATATCCAGTGAGGAGTAAGATTTCCACTTCTTTCACTGTCAGGTGCAGCTGGGGATAGGCAAAGAAATGTTTTGTTTGTTTTTTCAGATTTTTTTCATCCAGTACTTAGCGTGAAACATTAAAGAACGATATCAGAAATCCCAGATCAACTGTAGCCAGCCAGGAAATTGATTTCACTTTAAGGGTATTCATAATAACAGAACCGACCTGTATGTTCATTAAATTCACCTAAAATGATAAGAAGTCTCACAGAAGTCTTTCAAAGTGGAGGTTTTGTAAAAAGGCTTTCAACTCTGCACACTTTCTAACCAGGGAGTAACTAGACAATTTCTCTTCTCCCTGCTCTGGAGGAAAGATCGACAGGCACCTGGGTCGTGTAGAAGTTAGAAGCGAAGGAATCCATGTGCCAGATCTTGCATGTGAAGTAATTTTTAGATATTTTATGGAGCTAGGGAAACAATTTTGCCCTTTCCCTTTTTCCCCTACTGAGTTTTCCATATTCCAAGGCAGATGGGGCACATGTAACAAAACCAACCAAATGCAGAGAATGCAATCTGGGATATTAAAAATAAAATCTTTTCCAAATCTTCACAGGCTCCTTTAAAAACACTTCTACCCAAGTGCTAAAGCAGCTAACAGAGGTGTCTAAAAATGGAAAGAAGAGGTGCCCCAAGGGTTCTTTCTTCAAAACCAGGCAGCATTAATATTTACTTCTCAGAAAGGGGCTCTATACACAATCAGCAAGTATGACCAAATTTAGTCATATGTGGATTGAAGATGATTATGTCCCAGAGAGCTCTCCACTAAGAATCTTTAAATATAAAATTGTTGAATCTAATCCAGAAATAAGGCAAACGGGCAAATGTCATCAATACCCAGGTATAATGTTAATATTTCAAAGGACTCCAAATAAACATTCAGTACCATTATATTATTTAAAGAAATCAGTAAAGAGAATATGGTTAGCTAGATTTTGACATTGCATTGTTTGCCCTTACTAACTATAAACTCTTTATTATAGACATGTTGTAGTTTATATTTTACATTTTCATAGTATTTAAATTTTATATTTTCATAGTATTTAAATGTAGGAACCTATCAATCATGGCTCCTGGGTTTTTAATTTTCTATGTAAAACTAATTTATTCTGAACCGCATGTAATTTCAGATTTTCTAGGAGTAGATTAACCTCACAAAATTATGTTCAAATATCACTATTCCATTGCCATCATCCAAAGAATACATCAATATTCAATTAAATTTAAATACAATTAATTTTTTCTCCTTTTTTCCACTGGGGCATATAAGTATATTGTTTGAAATGTATTACTGATGGAAATTAAATGTAAATTACTTATTTCTTAGGTTCTGGAACCTCTGTGCACTGGGAACTTATCGAGGTATTGGGGATATAGCCATGAACAAAGCGAACAAGGCCCAGTCGGGCTAATGGGGGAAACTGGCAACAGCCCTGTAAATAAGCAAATGAATGAATAAGACCATTTTAGGTAGTGATGAGTACTGTGAAGGAAAGGAAATCTGCTAATGGTATAGAGGGTGATGAGACAGGGTGAGGGGCAGCGAACAGGGTGGTTGGGAAATTGGAAGCAGTGATGCTTAGGTCACTGGAGGGCAAGGAGTCAGCAAGGCAAAGAGCTGGGGACCCTGGGGTTGGGGGAGGGGAAGAGGGGCATTTTAGGCAAAGGGAACTAGCGAATGCAGGGAGGAGCTTGGTGTGTTCATATGGCAGAAGTGTGGCCAGCGGGGCTGGACTTGGCAGGGAGAGTAGTGAGAGATGAGATCCAGGTGTTAGAGCCAACTTTCGTAGTAAAGCTTTGGAGTTTATTCTAAGAGTGAGAAGAAGCCATAGGAACTGACTGCATTCTTTTAAAGATCAATATGTCTCCTGTGAGGCAAACGGATGGGACGGGGCAAGAATGGAAACAGGGAGACCAGCTGGACTGACGTGGGAGTCTAGGAGAGCCACATGGTGGCCCCAAGTAGGCTGCTGACAGTGGCTTTAGTAGGGACAGTGAGATGTGTTCAAATTCGCAACGTATTTTAGAGACACAACCTAAAGGACTGGCTGGTAGTTAACTGCATTTTCCCAAACTAAGTTCTCTCTCCTGAGCGACATTTCCAAAGCTTTTCTGAAACAATTTTATGTCCAAGCTCCTTGCCCTCACCTCCCTACTCATATGCATATATATGTACACCTTTCAGGCCTCAGGAAAATGTCCCCCCCAACCCTCTTAAGTCACAGTTGGAACAAATGGCTTATCTAGCCTTCCTTCCAATGCACCAAGTGCATTTGAGCTGCTTTTCTGTCTGCAGATCCCAGAAATGATGCTCCAGACAGCTCTCCTAGGTCCTGTCACCTTACCCCATCCATACCCTCCTACAGGCTCCTAGAGAAATTTCCACACAGTCATTTCGTATTTGTGCATGACTTTTCATATGCCCGAGACTTCTGCCCTCTCCGGGGGTTGTCCTAGAAGCTATAGCAGCCTCGGTAACATTAGCAAGGCCCAGCTCAATGCTGGGTTCTTCACAAGCCTCAGTTACTTCACAGAGGACAGAACCCTAAGCAGTGCCGTCTAACAGTTAGGAAAACCAGGACGTAGACATGTTTGCAAATTGTGAAACAATACCCAGCTGGGTTTTCAGTCAGGTGAAGCTGCACTGGGCTCTTAACCTCTTGCTTCTCCAAGAACTTGGTTAAGCATCACAGTTAGAACACAACTCTAGGGGCGCCTGGGTGGCTCAGTCGGCTGAGCATCCGACTCTTGGTTTGGGTTCAGGTCATGATCTCAGGGTCATGGGATCGAGCCCGGGTCAGGCTCTGCGCTCAGCAGGGAGTCTGCTTGTCACTCTCCCTCTGCTTGCTCACTCTCTGAATGAATGAATGAATGGATGAATGAATGAAATCTTAAAAAAAAGAACACAACTCTGGAGCCAGATTGCCTGAAATCGAATCTGAGTGTCACCACATTTTAGTTGCCTGACTTTGGACGAGTCACTTAACCTCTCTCAGTGCCTCTGTTTGTTCATCTATAAAGAAGACATGATAATACTTGCCTCAGAAGGTGGGGAGTAAGGGAGAGGGAGCTACTGTGTATAAAGTGCTTAGGATGGCACCTGGCATAGAACAAGTGCTGTGTAAGTGTTAGCTGTCACCCTCAACATTCTCCTGTCCCACACACCAAGGCATCACCCTCATTTCTTATTTGTGCATCAAAAATTCAGCACTTTGATTATGAAGTCAGTACCCAGCCCCCTAGGAAGGTGTGTAGGTGGATGTGGTTAGGAGAGAGCACAGTGGGGTCATTACAGAAAAGCTCAGTGGGGCAAAGTGATGAGGTGAGCTCAGAGATACTAGAGAGACACTTAATAAGTTGTGATTAATTTACTCTGAATAATGCATCGATGTGAAGACATTTTTACAGCATTCTTCAGATTAAGTTACCTACCATTCTGAGGCTCCTCTCACTGAACAGGAAGTTTGTGGAGTGGGCAGGGGGAGTCTATCTTTTGCAGTAACTGAGTTGAGCTCCTGCATCTCAAGCTCTTGCCTTCACTTCATTGTTTCACTATAGCTTTTGGGATGTTTGGCAGTCAAAGTAAACCAAATTTATCTGTGGTCCAACACATTTCAGCAGCTTAGAATTATGAACTTTACTTCATGTTCATGCTAAAAGTCCCCCATGGAAGGGACAAGAAGGTCTTACTGAGGAACCAGATTGCCAGAGGCCCCATCTGAACAGGCTTCCTTGATCATAGGGGCAGGGGAGAAGGAGCATGACAAACCACATGGGGCTCTTGAAGCTTAATATTGCTCATATTTCTGGAAATGACCCATCATATTGCTCATATTTCTTTTGTCAAAGCAAGTCATATGGCCATATCTGGGCTTAAAAGGGAGAACATGTATAATTTTTCTACAGGGAAGTGCCCCCAAATACTTGGACAACTTACCACAAAGAGTTAACTGAAAGTTAACAGAAAACCCCTCTAAAAGCAGCTTAAACAATTAAGGGGTTATTTTCTTACACAACAAGAAGTTTGGAGGTAGATCAAGTCTCAAGTTGATAAATCCAGTAGCTCAAAGATGTCTTCAGGGACCCACTTTATTGCCATCTTTCTACTTTACCATCCTTAGGATATCAGCAGTATCTCTCTTTGTGGTCACAAAACAGCTGTAGCAGTGTCGGCCGTCACATGCAGACAAGGAACACCCAGAGAAGAATGATAGTGTTTCCTTCCACTAGTCTCAGAGGATTGAGAAAATCTGTCCCAGAACCACCAGCTTACCTCGGGTCCTGTTGGCTAGAACTAAGCCACGTGGCCATGACTCAGCCAGTCATGAGCAATAGGAAAGACCACTTCCTGGGATACGAAAAGGCCTATTTTCCCTTTGCACAAACAACTCTGATTTCTATAAGAAATATGCCACTGAACATAAGAAATCAAGAAAACAGGTAACCCAGTTTTACCAATTATGGTAAGCTCCTTTATTCTGGGTGTAAATAAAGAGGGACAATTCTTTTATGAAAAGCCAGCATTTGTGCTTACATAATTATTCACAGTCAAATAACTATGGGCAAATAAAGCAAGCAAAACAGGCATCTAATAGGGAAGGATCATTTACCTAACGGGCAGGGAAATAAGAAACTACTTTGGACTGATATGACACTCATCTCAAAAGAGTTGACCAAAAGAATTCACCACTCCCTTCTTTGTGGCCACCCTGGACTACAGCTTAAATGTTCTTTCTTCATCATTCACCCACTACACTTTATTGCCTTTACCTGTGTACCTATCTCCAACTGCAAAACGATGAGCTCTTTGAAAGATGTGGCGTGTTTCATCTGTTTATTCCTGTGCATGCTAAAAATAATAATGGGTAACATCATTTGATTGCCCGCTGTGTACCAGAGCCCATTCTAAGTTCTAAATGAATTGATTCTTGTAATACAACTGTCCCATGAGGCATGTGCTATTATCTATGCTTAATACCTAAAGAGTTGGGAGGGTGAAAAGGTTAAGTCATTTGACCAAATGTACACAACTATTAAATGATAGAGTTGAATTTCAAATGGAGGTGGCCTAGTTGGGTTATGCATGGTACATTTGCCCCCAAAACAGGTGAAGCTAATCTGCTTTAATATACAATATGAAGGTGTGAGAGAACAAGAGTGAAGGACAAGAGATATTATCTTTTATTTACATGTAGAATCTGAAATCAAGTATGATAGACTTAAATTCTCTGAAGGTAGAGATCATGTATGTTTCCCTTGCTCAGGATGGAGTCTCTATCTCCTAGTATACTTCCTGGCACACAGTAGGTCCTCATGTGTTCCTGGAAGTGGGGGAGGGAGAACAGGAGGGACCGAGGGAGGAAAGAAAAGAGGGAAGGAGGAAGGAAGAGAGAATGAATGAATAAACACAGTTAATGTCCTCTTTGTCTTGCTCCTTATATTTTCTACCTTCTTTTCCTGTATTATTTCTATGGGCAATTTCGTGTCTAAAATTTACAACATCTTACCTAAGATAGGGGGAAGTGTTAGTTTCTCTAAGTATCAAGGGTTTTCAAGAAGAGAAGAGTTTAAATGTAACGTTGTTGCAGAGTAGGGAGGATTCTCTGTGCCCTATAATTCATTTGGCTTTTGAAACAATGTGTCTTATATAAAGTTGATTTTTCCTCAAACAGACACATTTTTTAAGAATTTGTGGACTTGTGCTTTTTCTTCTAATTGTGTGCCGCTTGAAATGTCAATACAGTGTATGGACATATTGATTTTTTTTTTTAAATCAATGCAAGGCCATAAACAAATGAACAGTAATAATTAAGGAAATGGCCACTGTCAGTTGATGGAAATATTACTGTAGAAGTCCCTCCACCAGCAACATGTTTCAGTAGACAAGTAATAGGTTGAGAACACTAAAACACCATGTTTCTTCTTTATTTTAGCCCCAGCATCATCGGTGTCTGCTTCCATAGAATGCTCCAAACAGACACACAAAGTTAATACATTAGATTTAATCGTTAGACCATATAGACCGCCACTCTGGTTTTAATCAGCAAAGTAAAATCCTGGTGAAACTGAATCATTACACTGTTGTCACAAGTGAATTTTAAGTGTTCTTATTCTTAAAGGGTGTCCACATTTCTACTGTTGATTTTGTTGTTCCGATTCCTATCCAGAGAGCTAATTTTAAAAAGTGTTTCTGTGGTCTAACCTTGAACTAGAACTTCATGAGTCCCTGAATATCCCAATTTTCCCCCATATTCCATTTTTTCCTTTGTTCTTTATTCTCAGATGATTTTCAGATTTCATTCAAATTTCTTTGAGTTATTAGGGATTTTTTTTCATATGTCTCATCCAATTTCAATATATCAAAAAATGAACTCACTGATTTCTCTCCCCCATCTGTCTTTCTCTCCTCCTAGGTTCTGTCTCTTGGTTGATGGCACCATCATTCACTCTTTGATCCAAACCAACATTTAGCCACTTTTGATGGCTCTTGTTTTTCCACTTACATACAGTTAGTTGATAAGTCCATTCATTCAACCTCTAGATCCATCCTTCCCTTTTCATTCCCATGCCCTAAGTCAGTCCCTCATCATCCTTGCCCAAAATATTGCAGTAACCCCTCCCACCCCCCAAAACTGGCTTCCATTGTGTATCTCTTATCCCACCAACCCATCTTCTATATTTCCATTCAATTATATTCTAAAAGAGAGATGTATCATGTTTCTTTCCTGCTCAGAAACCTACAATGGCTCCTTATTGCCAATTTTTAAAAAGTCCAAACTCTTTAATAACATTCAAGACTTGGGGCACCTGGGTGGCTCAGTCCATTAAGTGTCTGCCTTCGGCTCAGGTCATGATCCAGGGTCCTGGGATTGAGCTCCACATTGGGCTCCTTGCTCAGTGGGAGCCTGCTCCTCCCTCGGCCTTCCACTTCCCCCGCTTGTGCTCTCTCTCTCTCTGTCAAATAGATAAATAAAATCTTTTAAAAAATAACATTCAAGACTCATCTTTAGTTACTCCCAGCCTACCTTAGCAGTCCCATTTCCTATCACTCCCCATCATTACCTTCCTTAGTGCTGCACATACATGTGTTCTCCTCAGACTTATTGTGACATTCCTCAGTTCTATCTACCTGGCAAAATCCAAATTACCCTTCAAGGCCTAGTTCAAATACCCTCCTTGGTATCCAGGTGGAGTTAGTCAGTCCTTCTTTGCTCTCATACCATTTTGTTTCTATCCTTATTATGCCCCTGTCTTAGGTCAGGTTCCCAAATATAGACCCTGAGAGGAGGATTTGTAGGAAAGTGTTTTCTTTCTTTCTTTCTCCTTTCTTTCTTTTTCTTTCTTTCTTTCTTTCCTTCTTTCTTTCTTTCTTTCTTCTCTTTCGGTCTTCCTTTCTTTTTTAAAAGATTTTATTTATTTATTTGTCAGAGGGAGAGAGAGAGTGTGAGCACAAGCAGGGCGAGCTGCAGGCAGAGGAAGATGCAGGCTCCCCACTGAGCAGGGAGCCCGATGTGGGGCTCGATCCCAGGATCCTGGGATCATGACTTGAGCTGAAGGCAGATGCTTAACCGACTGAGCCACCCAGGTGCCCCAGGGAAGTGTTTCCTTAAGGAAATATTCCCAGAAGAGATTGGCCAGTGAATGAAAGAAGGAGACAGGCAAGAGAAAGGGATTGAGCAAGGGTGGCTTTAGACAAAGTCACAGAGGGAGTGGCTCAGCCTCATTCAGTAGAGAAAGCCTGGACATTAATTTATGCCATAGCAAGGGGGCTGGGCCTTCCTACCCCTACACCAAGCAGTCACTAGCAAGGAACTCAGCTCCCAAGCACTTGCTGCTCTCTGAATATGTTCGCAGTACTCAAGGGCAGCCGCTCAAGGAGTCATAGGTGCAAGCCATTGGAAGCAAAAGTATGTCAGAGTTGATGGAGACCGGGAATGGTAAAAAGGGATCCCCAGGCATTTGGGAGGAGGCAGATAGTGTCAGCTACACTCCTCAGTATACTCGGCCTTGTTTCCACCTAAACACCTCCAGCCCCCGGACGGTGAATTACTTGGGAGGAAAGACCCCTTCTTAGTCATCCTTATGTCCCTACAGCAGGGAAGATATTACTTCACACCTGGAAAGTGCTTAAATAGCATTTACTGGTCTGAATTGAATACTCGTTTTGTAGGTCTTTTGCAACATTTTGCTGCTACTAATCATATTCCTGGGATTTTTTTTTTTCCCCTAGCTGGTTTTAGCTCAATAATAAAAGATAGGGCTTCTGGGGTCTCAAAACTTAAGGTTCAACTTTTCACCTTGCACTTTTCTTCCCAGGGCAACAATTTGCTCAGCATATCTCTTCCTAAATTCCAAGACAGGCTGCTTGCTCTGTTCAGTCAAGACTGCCAACCCAAGAAACATTTTCAAAAGATCACAGTCAACGTCATTGCCAAAAGAAGAAGTTCTTGGCACACAAAGGACCTGGTTCAATATGAGATGCCAGATGGTGATTTCAACTTCAGCTAAATTCCTGCTGAAAAAAGTGTTTGAACTGCAGATGAGAAAAGCTTCTATGACAAATTTCCAAGTGTGAGAAGCTTCAGAGGGAAATGGCAAGTGTTGATGCACCCCTCCCCCCCAACCACATGCACACACCATAGAACTACTACCTGCATCTGGTAATTAAGATTCCGACAAAGATGTCTCTGCTTTTTAAGAAGACTGAGCCCTGATTTGATTTTTACCAATATTAAAGTGTATTAACTGAGTCCATTAAAAGCAAATACTATTTGATTACATGTAGTGTTTTTCAAAGGATGTGTCCCCTTAGCATCTGCTGTAAGCTTTTTTAGTATCTGGAGGTAGTTCTCATTCCTCTCTACCAATAACTCCATTATTAAGCCAATTAATAATCAGCATGTCTCCCCTCCCTAACTTTCTTTCTTTCTTTTTTTTTTTCCTCCCTAACTGCTTTCAAATTACAGGGAATATACATGAAGTATAAATTGATGGTGTTCTGCCTGGACACTCTTGTGTCCCTGACTTCCTTTCTCCTTCCAGGAGACTGAAAGCCCATCTCCCCTGATTCCAGTCAGGGCACATTCTGAGATGTGGTTTATGCTCCAGAGCTCCATTCAAGATTCAACTGAGGTTGAGACTTTGCCTGAAAGTGTACTCTTGGCTGATTCCTTCTCTTCTGCTTTCCCTATCTTATTCCTCCCTCCCCATCCTTCTCCTCCACCACACTCCCTTACAGAATTGAGGAGCATCTCTTTAACAACATTCTTGCACCCAAATCCTTATTTCAGGGTCTGCTTCTGGGGAAATGACTTAAAATTCTGTGCAATGGAAAAATTCAAGGCATTTCATGCTGATAGAGAGAAGGGCTATTGTTTCTGGGGCAAGAAATGTATTCATACTTACTTTATCAATCAAGATTTAGAAGGAAATAGTGGATAAACTCAAGTTAGGTATTTGGAGAATAGTTAATAAAAGGGCTGATTATAAAGGGATGGGCTGGGTGCAGAGAAACAAGGAGAATACCTGCCTGGAAACTGATAACAGGGGGTGCCATTACCAACCCTAATGGGCTCCACTGGAAAGCAGAGAACTGGTGATAGAGTTGCGTGGAGAGGGCTGTGTGACAGAAGCTGTGATCTTGAGGGATGCAGCCAGCCTAGGGGACCCTACAAGGAGCAAGCTGGCCAAATAAATACCGCAATCTCATGCTCCTTCATTCCTCCCATCTTTTACCAGTGATCCCATCAGCTAATGGGAAGCCAGGTGCAAAAAAGCCCCTTCGTGTAGCACATCTAAGCTGGCCTCTAAGGGCATATAGGGCAGGTGGAGAAGGGCAGAGAGGGCACCCCGAGGGACAAACAGAAGCTATCTGGCGTAACTACCTACCTTTTCTCTCTCTCTCTCTCTCTCTCGCTCACACACACACACACAGTTTGTCCTGTTCTTGATTTTGACCTGTGACTAGACACATATAAATAGGCACTGATTTTTCTCCCTGCTGATCTTGTTTCTTTTTATCTTATTTATACTTCAGAGAACCCAGAGATAAGGCTGCATGATACATACAATCAATCATCATACAGACTATCAATAATCAAGAATCAGACAAAATACATTTTTATTAAAGTCTGAGTATGGTATCTGGGGCATCTCAACAGTAGCCCCCAAACCTCAGCCTCTAAGATGGCATTTTTTGTAGATTGAAATATGACTACAGAGCTCACTACCATAAAATTTATCATCTCTTTGACCCCAGTATTTTGATGTAAAGAGCTCTAATTTATATCCCTAGAGAACCATGCCCATTTTCTCCCAATTGAAAACAAAATACAAATCAAAGATTTCTGTTGTTTTTTCTAATGATGTGCCTAATTGCTTTCTCATCAATCCAGGTGCAAAGATGCCCTCATTATTCGGTTTACTCCCAGATGTCCTCATTATTGGAAGCAACACTCTCTTTCTATTGGTCTCATTTTCTGTTTTTGAAATGATCATTTTCCCCACGAGCAGCTTTGGCTTGGTTCAGAATATAAAGCACTGCAAAATGTGCAGATTGAAGACAAAGGGTCACTCAGTTATTTGAAGGTCTTTGAGATTAATCATAGAAAGCAACATCCTGGTCCTCGGGATGCTGGCAGGAGCTGATGTGGGTGAGATGAAAGACAAGATGGAGAAGTACCACTTCCACATATCCCTGGAGGACAGGCAATGCTCAGCAGTGCCTTCTGGGCCTCTAGCCCTCTCTCTCTGCTGGGTGCCCTGCAGACTCAGATACAGCTGAGCAGAAAACAGGTAGGTCGTGGGGCACACATTAGCAAATGACCTACAGGGCTGCTCTTTCTAAGTACTAAAATAGTATAGGGGTGCCTGGGTGGCTCAGTCATCAAGCAGTCTGCCCGGGGTCCTGGGATCGAGCCCTGCATCAGGCTCCCTGCTCCGTGGGAAGCCTGCTTCTCCCCCTCCCCGCCCCCACTTGTGCTCCCTCTCTCTGTGAAATAAATAAAATCTTTAAATAAATAAATAAATAAATAAATAGTATATATTGGGCTATTTTCTTCTGAAATTTTATTTTTAAGATATTTGTGGGGGGTCCAAAGGTTTTAGAGGGTGGTGATTTTTTTTTTTTAATATTTTATTTATTTGACAGAGAGAGACACAGAGAGAGAGGGAACACAAGCAGGGGGAGTGGGAGAGGGAGAAGCAGGCTCTCTGCCGAGCAGGGAGCCCGATGCGGGGCTCGATCCCAGGACCCTGGGATCATGACCTGAGCCGAAGGCGGATGCTTAACAACTGAGCCATCCAGGCACCCCTAGAGGGTGGTGATTTAAAATATATATATATCTCTAAACACCATGCTTCATTTTGAGGCAGCTGTTTGCATCACCCATGCAAACACACCATGGAAGGGGAATGCGAGGGTGGCCGGGCTCTGTGTAGGCGTCTGATGCAGTCAGTAGGAGATCCTGCTGAGCAAGGCACCCAACCCTCCCAAACCCAGGTTCCTTGTGACAACAAGGAATGAGGTTATGAAGCTAGAATCCTCTTCTTGTTCTAACATTGCACTGTGAGCTACAGTAGCCACTGGCCTCATATGGCTAGTCTGAACTGAGATGAGCATCACCAGATTGCCAAGATTCGGGACAAACGCAATGTAAGTTATATCATTAAAAATTTTTATATTGATTGTGTGTTGAAATGATAATAATTTGAGGTATATTAGGTTAAATGAAATATAAAAATTTTACTAATTTACTATTTAAATTGTGGCTACTAGAAATTACGGAATTATACATGTGGCTTATATTACATTTCTATGGACAGAATGGGTTTTTTGATTGATTGAACTATTTAAAAATGTATGTTTCTGAGTTCCCATTTCTTCTGGATGCACATCAAATTCTAGAAAACTTGAAGAAGTCTTGCTTGGGAAAAAATATTACCTCATTTTCCATTCAAGGATCTTTTTTTAAAAAAAGGTAAAAATTTCATGTCATGTAAGTGTTGAAGAGAGTGTGAGGAGAAAGAACAGCAATGTTCCTTAAACTAGAATTTCATTTTCTTCTACTTTGAGTGAAGCTGGAGTGTCAGTCTTTAGTTTTTAGAGCAGTAGAACATTTCCAGATTGCAGACACATGAAAATAGATGCTTCCCAAAGTGAAGAGCAGCCCTCCTCCCCTGCCACGCACACACATGCAACATTTCTTCTCCATGTGAGTGCCAAGTATTTGGAAAGCACCTAAATGCTCAGTTCATGAGCTCCAGGAGGCACATGTTCAATAACCACTTCCTGCTGTGCATTAACTGCTGGGTCAAATAAAGAACAGTAGACAGAGACAGGGTATCAAAATATGCCCCAGGACTGATGATCTGGGCAGAAAGGGCAGCACAGGGAAGATTCAGAGCCACATGAGAGCAGAGTGGAAGGAGGGTATGTTGTTTGGGGACACTGAGCCAACATCTGTCTGCAGGGATCAAGTAAGGCCTTGCCTATCAGAAAGGAGATCTAGGACCTGACATGAAAGAAGATGGGCTGAGTGATCTAACGGAAGCCATGTTTTAGGGGACTCATCCTCTCTTCCCTGTCATGCTATATGTGTCCGGCAACTGGAGGACCTGATTAGAATCCAGTGCTACCCAGGGGCGCCTGGGATCGAGCTCAGCAGGGAGTCTGCCTCTCCCTCTGCCCTTCCCCCTGCTTGTGCTTTATCTCTCTCTCAGATAAATGAATAAAATCTTAAACAAACAAACAAACAAAATAATCCAGTGCTACCTCACATCATTTCCTTACTGTCTCCGGTGCATGTTTTTTGCTTCCCCCAGGGAGAATGATACAGTCAAAGGCAAGAGCCAAGGTTGATGTTTCTTTTGAATATCTCATGATTTCCAGGACAGTTGTAGGCACAGAGTAGGTAACTCAATGCTTACTTTAAAAATAATAATAATGATGAATTAAATTGTGCTAAATCCCTGTGTCCTCTTCTTTCATATATTTCATGAGGGAAAATGGAGAATCCTAATTCCTAATTAGGGTTCTTCAGGGGCAAAAGTATAGATCAGTTTGCCTTCTATTTCCTGTCCCCTTTCTGTGTTTATCTCCTTTCTTCCCAGCATCTTCTTGGGTTCTTACCACCATCATTTTGTCACTGAAACTTTCTCCTAGCCTTTGACTTACGCATCTGGACGGAACCCAAATTTCCCCCTTCCTCCTTTCATCACCCATTACCTTAGGTTCTTGGGGAGAGTATGATGTCCCTTCTACCCAGACAGTCCCTTGCTTGGACTAGAAATGATGATCTGCTTTAACCATTTAGCCCTCCCTGATGCAGCTCTGTAACTTACCTGAAGATTGTTCTGATCAGTTCACATGGTCAGAGAAATAAGAAAGTCATTTATTGAAGTGTAGAAGGAGCTGTGAGTTACTATAGAGTGACAAAAACATTTTTGTTTTGTTTTTGTTTTTTAAAGATTTTATTAATTTATTTGACAGTGAGAGAGAGCACAAACGGGGGAGCAGCAGAGGGAGAGGGAGAAGCAGGCTCCTTGCAGAGCAGGGAGCCCAATGCAGAACTCTATCCCAGGACCCTGGGACCATGACCTGAGCCAAAGGCAGGCGCGTAACTGACTGAGCCACCCAGGTGCCACTGTTTTGCTTTGTTTTTAATTGTATGGTGACTAAGAAATAATTTATACCCGACTGTGACTTTAGGAAAGGGTAGACTGAGTTTGGTTAGAACTATGGGCTTTCCTTGCCCAGAAAAGAAATATAACTCTGTAGATCCCAAGGAAATTAACAAAGCCTGAATTTTCTCTCTCTCCTTTTTTAAAAAAAAAAATTCACTTTTGTTGTCCTGACTTTAAACTAATCATTACAAAGTTACTTCAAGAAGAAACAAAGAATAACTTTCTCTTCCCTGGATTATTCTTTGGTTAACTTTTTAGAGCTTTTAGCCACCTGAGAAAACCAATCCAATACTGAAAAATGTTGCCAAAAGCCATTCAAAGACCTCACCTACCCTAATACTTTAAGGATCCTGAGTCCCCGAACAAGGCTCTTTATAAATTGAGAGTTAATATCAGAGGCAGACAAACTGCAACAGATAAAAGGGAAATGTGGTTTGTAAAGGCTGGGTAAATGTTTACGTCTCTTTTCATTTTTTTCCTTCTATTGCATAGGAGCCTGGCTACTTTTTTTTGCTATCTTCATTTTTGTTTAACAGAGAAAAGCTCAAGTGTTAGGTTCTAAGGTAAGTCCCTGCTTTTTTCCAGTGACTCTAGACTGGACTAAGATTAACCTTTCACCCCGTGCAACCTAAACTGCAGGCACATGGTATTAAATTATCTGCCTTGGTAAGACTGTCCTTGCAAAGCTACACCACAAAGTAGCCATGCTCCACACTCACCCCTCCTTTGTAGCAAGGCTGGGGGTTGGATGTCATTGCAGGTTTCTAGTCCCAGCATTAACTCCACCCCACTCACCCCTCTCAAGAAAGAGTATCTTGTGTTTCTCAAACCAAACAACCCCCACCAATTCTGACCTTTCTCCACAGGGAGTGAATGCCACCTCCAGCATCCCCTGACTCCCAAGAATCACCATTTTGAATTAATGAGCAATCCCAACCTTAAGGATTCTTGCAGGTAAAAGGGATGCTTGGAGAGAGAACCAGTAGGATGAGGCTCCCATGGCAGAGATTAAGTGAAACAAGGAAACATCCCTTCATTCTTACCTTCTAAGACTGTTGGCTGTTTTCCTCCCCAGTGAACATTCTTCTCTATAAGATGACACCTATGTAAGTATTCTGGTCACAAGTTAGCTATTCACTTAACAGTTTGTCTGTGTGTTGTGTAATTACTACTGGACGGAACCGTGCATAAAGTATATGAATGTGTGTGTGTGCACAAGAGTATTAAAAAGGGGGGGGGAGCATGTGTTGAAAGAAGAGAACTCGGTTCTAAAATAAGACTGATATGCTTTAAAAACAAACTTTTAATTTGGGGACAACTGTAGATGCACTTTAAGTTTTAAGAAATAGTATAGAGAGATCCCTTATAGACCTTTTACCCAATGGTAATATTTTGAATAACTGTAGTATAATATCACAACCAGGAAACAGACATTAATACAGTCCTAGGGCCTTATTCAAATGTCACCACTTTTGTGTGTACTCATTTGTGTACTTAGTTTGGTGCAATTTTGTCACATATGTAATCTGCTTTTGAATCTCAGCTGTGCTAAGTACTAGCTGTGTGACCCTGAACAAGCTCCCTAGCTTCTCTGAGGCCCAGTTTCCTCATCTGCAAAATGGGTATAATGTCTGTCTCCTAAAGGTGGTGCGAGGATTAGGTAAAATCATTTCTGCTAATTTTGCAGCACACTGGATTATCAGTAAATGCTAGCTTCCTTCCTATCACTTGTTCTTTAGTAGCGAGGGAATATTCTCCAGTTTCTTGCTGAAATAACCAGACTTGTGGGTTACAATAAATCAGGCAGCTCCTTCTTCAAGGCCAACACATTTAACCCTGCAGTTCAAAGAAAACACAGTGGATGTCACCTGCCCACAGCTGCTGCCTGTAGGCCTGGACTTGGGATCCTGCTTGTATCCAGATCAGAAGTGTAGAGATGGGGGGGGGGGCGGGGAGTGAAAAAGGAGAGACTCAGGGGAAGCTGTGGAGTAGGGGTAGGAGGTGGTAGAAGGTGGTAAATACTGAACAATCGTTGGCTGGAGAGCTACCAATTCCAAGGATTTTGCATCCGGTGTGCCTAGAGACCGCGGGTTGGATGTACCCGCGGAAAGCTAGATAGCGGGTGGGAGCCTTTGAGGACATGGTGGGCAGGTGCGGAGGCCAGTCTAGACCTGGTAGGAGGATCACACTCCTTCCAGAGTTCAGTCAAGTCTAGAGCTCTTTTGTCTACTGCAGTCCCCTTCCAATGACAGCCAAGGAGCGCTCAAGGGGGAAGAAATCCAGGATCGCCTGGGAGGCACCTGAATCCCCACCTTAAGGTCCGCTGGCTGGAGGCAGAGGCCTTTCCTCCCGGGTGTCCTAGACGAAGCCGAGGGTGAGCAGGCGGGTTTGGAAGGAGAGGCTAGAGGACAGGGGGGTCGAGGGGTGAACGCACTAGCCCCTGCTTGGTGGCGACCTCGAGGCGCCGACCTCCTCTACCTGCGCGCCGCCAACCCTGGCGTTTCCAAGTTCAAATCTCCGAAGCGACCGCCCCAGCGTCATGCAGCAGCCAAGCCGGGACCGGGCTCCGTGTTCCCGCGACCCGAGCAGTCCCCGGGAGCCGGGGCGCAGTCGGCGTCTGGGTGGGGGTCGGGGGGCGGACCCCGCGAGGGCCGGGACACCGCTCGGCGCTCCTCCCTCGGCCGCCCCCAGCGCCGCGGGCCGCGGAGGAGGAGCCGCGCCGGGGCCGGCGTCGCCCTGGCTCCTCCTCCCGCGCGGCCCAGGCCCTTCCTCCCCGGCGTCCAAAGCTCCGGGTGGCCGCGGCCGAGCCGGGAGCTGAGCGCGCTGGGCGCGGCCGTCCCGCTGCCGCCGCCTCCGAGCCCTGAGTGCGCCCGCGGCCATGGTCCCCGCGGCGGCGCCGGGCGCTTGAGCCCCGGAACGCGGTAAGCGAGGAGCCCGCTCCCGGGGACCCCCGCCCCGCGGCCTGGGGGTGCGCGGAGGCCTCGTGCCGCCCCCGCGCCGTCGGCAGGGCCCTGCGCGCCCAGGGCGGACCCCGCACCGGGACCGGCTGGGGCTTCCCCTTCGGGGCCCGGGGCCAGGGCAGGAGCTGTCCCCGCGCGCGGGGCGCTCCCGGGGGACGAGGCGGGGAGGGGGCGGCTTCGCGGGCGGGAGGAGGGGCCGGTCGTGGCGGCGCGAGCTGCGCTGCCGGGGTGGGTGGGGGGGTGGGGGCGGGCCGGCGGGCGGGGAGGATGCGCGCCGCAGCCCCGGAGAGCCGCGCTTTTGTACGAGCTGGCTCCTTACATATGGAAATGACGCTCGCGCGGGTCCCCAGTCGCGTCCTTCTGAAGGACGCCCGCCCGGAACCACGGCGTCGGCTGCGAAGTATTGTCCCGCTTCGCGAGCCCTAACAAAGCATCCTCCTTCGCTTTGCAGGGCCCTGGAGGCAGGCGGCCGGCGGTGCGGGCGCAACGGAGAGGCCGCCAGAAGGTAGGCGAGGACGGCGGGGGCCGAGACGGCGTGCCGCCTGGTGACACAATGGGGTGTCTGAGGTTTCTGGCGGTGCGATGGGCAGGCGGGTCGGAGACGCACCTGCATCACAGGTTGCCGGGGACCGGGGCGGCGCGCCCGCCCTCCCGCCGCGCCTCCGCCTCCCCGCACGGCCGCACAGCGGGGTCTGGGCGCCTCAGCCGCCCGTGCGGTCCCAGCCCGCGGCCGCCGGCTCAAAGCCGCTACTGTGTGTAGACCCAGGAGCGGACTTGAGTCCCGGAGGGAGCAGAAAGGGTGGTGGTTCTGTTGCCTTGTGCCACCCAGGCAGCCTTGTGATTGAGCAGCTGAAGAGAAACCTGTCTGGGGAAACCCGAGGTGATAAGCCTGGACTCTGAGCAGCGGAGAGCTGTTTGGGGCCCTGAAGGGGGGCGGGGGGCGGCATCTTAGAAGGCGTGTGGGAGAAGCGCATATAGAAAGACTTTGCCAGTGCAATGACTAAGAACTAAGGGGAAAAGGACCAAATGACATGCGGTTATTGCCTGAAAACCTTGATCGCCAGACCAGCGGAATGGAAGTGTGGAGTGCTGCGGGAGAAGCTTCCAGGGTTCCCAGGGCTGGGCTTCTGCGACTACCAAACCGGTCCCTGACAAAAGGACAAAGCTGATGGAAACACTTTACTGCGGAAAGCTCTGTCTGTGAAGTTGAGAGAGAGGGAAAGAAAGAGGCGTTTTCCTGACCCCAGCCCCGACAAACCCGGGTCGAGGTGCACGTACAATGGGGGGTGGAAAGATTGCCCTACCATGTACCTTGCTTCGACAACTTAGCTATTATGAGATCCTGTGCCTTCTTAACAGGGACAGAGGAATTCCTGAGATGGACTCGCCATACAACTTAACTCTGAATTTATGAAATCAAAACAGATTGCCTAGTTGTCTTTTGTGACTGACATGGTAGCTAGAATCCCCATAAAGTCTATCCCAGCATATGGGCTGAGCTCCTGAGACCATGGAAGATTTCTCAGTGGGGCTCCCTTAAATACGTTGACAAAAATTTATGCCTGCTTGTTTCCAGAGGCTTGACATTCTACAAGGAAATGTATTTTTCCTGTGTCAGCTTAATTTTATCTTGAATCTTCTGGTGGATGACCTGAAATATTGGCAGATCTTGCTCTGGAGTTGAGGGGCGGGTTGTGAAGATTTCCAGACTGTGTGTAAAAGTAACATCACAGGCTGGCTGAACAACCAGTTTGTTGTCTCTTCAGCTGTTGTCAGTGTTCTTAGGGAGGTGAAGTGAACTCCTGGGGAGTTCATTTGCAGGTTTATTTTCACCTGTTCTCTGGCGATTCCACAGGGGAAAGCATTCTGAACTGCAGTAGAGATAAAGGGAAGGACTAACAGATGTTCCAAATGGGTTGGGCGTCAATAAAGATATTGCCAGGGCAGAAGGCTTTACAGGGGCAAAGGAAAGGAAGCTATCAGAAGCACAGACTTCACATTAAAATGTCAGGGATCAGTCATTTTAATAGGCATTTGCTCAGAATGGCCTGGTGTCTGTCTTCGTCTTTTTTCATTTTCGGTATGTGATGACCCTTGATATCAAAAGATGTTAACTGTCACAGAGGGGGAGAATAGGGCCCCAGTGAATGCTGAACAGCCAACCTTAATTTAATAGGCAATATTCTTATCATAAGTCAGATGTTAAAATAAATTGTTTTAAATGTCACTGCAAATGACTTTCTAAACTAACATTACACCAATCTTGATGCTTCCATTTTATGTTGATAATGAAAATACATTTTATTAGTCTTACATTGATAAAGGGTTGACAAGTTAGCCGGATTCAAGCAGCCTAAAGCCTTTTCAGGAGGTTTATTTTTATAGATGCCAATTCATCTGTAAGCCAATAAATTAAGTGGTTTGAATTCTGGCTATTGAGCTTACATCTGTTGGGCAGGAGCTTGTGGAGAGACTGAGGCTTGCAAAAAGATGTTTTCATCTTATTTACAAATGGAATGGAATTTTATCAAGATTATGGGGAATATGCAAGTGAGCAACTTTTTTGAAATTTATATCAGCAGTTAATATTTGTTGCAGTTTATATCAGCAGTTAATCATTTATTCAAGTTTTGGATGGAACAGTTACAAAGTATTTATGTTCTAACGTTCACATAAAAAACAAATGGGAAAATATCGTTTATAGATGTGAGAAGAGAAGTTCTTCCCCAGGGGACTGTGCTCATAGATGCAGGCATTCTGAATTAATTCCAGTAAATATGGCTCAAGAAGTGAAAGTTGTTATAAGCAGTCTCTTTTAAGAGAGTAACGAACATGTAGCTCTGTTTTCTGCTTCTATCATTTTACTTAGTAGCTGATTACAGGTTATTGAATCTACAATGTGCTAGGCTAATGATTTTGTTCCTCCAGCTACCTTGAGTTAACTACTTGATTGGTAATCCCCCTCACTGTTAGGTTTAACAAAAGCTTGGGTTTGGCACATCATTCAGGATAGAAAAATACTAAAACTGTTTTTAATGTTTTAGAATAAATGCTAGTAGGATGTCCTTAGTTAAATTCAGTTTATTTTATGTTTTTTTTTTTTTTAAAGATTTTATTTATTTGACAGAGACACAGCGAGAGAGAGAACACAAGCAGGGGGATTGGGAGAGGGAGAAGCAGGCTTCCTGCAGAGCAGGGAGCCCGATGTGGGGCTCGATGTGGGGCTCGATCCCAGGACCCTGGGATCATGACCTGAGCTGAAGGCAGACGCTTAACGACTGAGCCACCCAGGTGCCCCTTAAATTCAGTTTAATAGTGTAGTTAACAAAGGTTGTTATTTTCTTTCAAATTTATGTAATGTGACTTTTGTTTCTGTGCAGTGGCATTTAACTTTTGTGTTATATCTTTATGCCATGGTTTTATTCTTGGTGATACCCTGGTGCTTATGGTATCCAGCTAGAAGTGAGGTACTGTCTGAACCGAGAGGAGGCTACCTGATAGGAGTCATTTTGATGACCAGCAGTGGTTTCTGGCAGAAATATCCTATATAGATATGTAAATAGAGACAGTTGCTTTTTTTGTTAAGCTTTTGCTGAACTTGAATTTATTCTTGTCACTATTTCGTTTTATCTGGAAATGGATCCAAAATGTTAAGATGCGAAATCTTTGCAATTAGAGTGTCTGCAAAAAAAAAAAGAGAGAGAAGAAGAGGAAACATTTTAATTTGATCATTGGCATTATGAGGCTCTGACTTGCCAAACGGTGAAAGCTAAAGGCGTGAATGAAAAGCGTTCCCAGAGCAGGGTTTCTCCATGTTCACCGCTTTAGTTATAAAGTAACTAAATTAGTCACTTGGTGGTCACTGCCTGGTCTGTGGACCCCCAACAGCTATGTCTGAGCACAAACCTAAAAGCATCTATTATGATACCCAGGGAAAGCGGCTGAGCCGAGAGGGGCATCCAGACATTCCACATAGCTGTTCAGCTGCTGGACCATCTGGAGGGAAATAAAAGGCCTGGGCTAGGGGCTCCAGGCATTGTGCTCATTTATTATTTGGTTTTTCCCTTGCCAGACTTTGTCTCTTTTTCACTCCCTCTGGCCCAGAACAGACGTCCCCTTTGGCTGGGGTGCCATTCTTACAAGCTCCTTTCTGTACCTTGGCTGCCGGAAAGTTCAGAAGTTCACGCATCCACTTCATGGTGGCCTGATGTTGGGGACTTCATTATTCCAGCTGTACCTCCAGTTACGTCTTTTCCAGTCCCAGTGGGCACCGATTTCATCAGCCGGGGTTGCCGAGCGGCACGCAATAGCACAGATCTGTAATGGACATCCCCGTCGGGGTCTATGCATGTTGGCAGCCTTGTTTTGAGTTATTTGGAAGGAAAACGCTCCAAATAGTTCTCATTATGGGCGCTTATTGGGTGGTAAATGTTTTGATAAATGGCTGTGTGCATTTGCCTCTTATTTAGCCATCCCTAGTTAGAACTCCAAAATATTGCCCACCCTGGCCCTTCTATTCCAAAGGAATTGGGAAGGCTTCTGTCCATGTGATTGGGAAGGTAGATGGCGAAGAGAGGCCCCGGCTTGTGGTAGGCTTCATAAAGCTGGAATTGTGCTTTGTGATTTGAAGGAGGGCTTGTCACTCAAAACCCAACTTTTCTTCATCTCTGAGGAAGATTTCTGTCACTGGTAGGTGTCCGTTAGGCTTTAACTCTGGGAAGCATTGATGGCACAGATTAGACATACTTAAATATTTTGAGGGAGTAATTTAACAATGATCAATTTCTGGACTATGCCCACTGTTGAAGATATGGGACTCTTCCCGATCATTTTTATTTAAAAAAAATTATTTCTTCCTTGCCCTAAATCCCAACGCTGCTTTGGAAAAAAGAGAATGCTTATTCTATGTATCTCTAGTGCCTTATAGGCTCTAATTAGTCAGTAAATGGATTAGAGAGGTAGGGAGGAAGAAGCCCTACCCTTACCCCCCCCCCCCATCCAATTGGGAGGAGTTTGTGGCCATCAGGTTTTCGTGGTGGTTTCTGGTACTGTTTAGCTGATTAACACATGAAGGTGGAGATGAGGGATTTGTCTTGATATTGTTTCAGTGGTCCCATTCATGTGTTCTGTGTGCATGCATAGGACTGAGAGATAGTATCATTCAGAGTCAGACCAGAGTTCAGATCTCAGCTCCACCCCCATCTTAGCACTGTATCCTTGGACAAGTTGCTTAGTTTTACCAAGCCCCAATTTCTTCATCTTAAATGGGAATATGATGGTCTACTTTAAAGAATTAGAGGGATTAAATGAGCTCATTTATGTAAAGTACTCAGCATAGGCCAGACTTCTAGTAGATGCTCAGAAGTTTAAAGATTTTTATTTATTTATTCATGAGAGACAGAGGCAGAGGGAGAAGCAGGCTCCCCGCGGAGCAGGGAGCCCCATGCGGGACTCGATCCCGGGACTCCAGGATCATGACCTGAGCCGAAGGCAGTCGCTTAACCAACTGAGCCACCCAGGCGCCCGATGCTCAGAAGTTTAAAAAAAAAAAAAATTCTTCTTAACTCCCAATTATATTTCAGCCTTTCTGCTTTTGTTTGATGTTAAATTTATCAGTAATCTGCCTTTAAAGATGGAGGTAGCACTGAACCTTACCCGCTGCTGTTAACCATTTAGTAATATAATATTGTATATATACATAACCCCTGCCCTGTGCATTCTTGCTGTCTCTAAGGCATTCCACAGCTCCCGCTCTGCTTCTTTGAAGGCAGATTTCTGGCTGGTTGACTTGTGAGTTACCTTTCTTCAGTTTACCCCTCCTTGGTCAGTCACTCCTATTTTCCTGGTTGTTTTTTCAGTACCCCTCTTGTATCAACTTTCTCTGGGATTCTCCTGTCACTTGCTTGCCATCTTTAATCCCTAGGACAGCCCTTCCAGATGGGTATTATTATCCCCATTTTATAAACAGAGGGACTTGGGAAAGTGTTTTAGTACAGAATCCCCTCCTAAGTCACATCCTATAACCGCCCCCCCAAACAAAACAAAACAAAACAAAAACCAAAACCCAAATGCAGCTGAAGTTTATGAATCCATTGGCTTAGTTACTAACTCCTTAATCAAACTCCAGACAGTTCTGGATGCTACAGTTTGGGAGTGGGTTCTGGCTTTTAATTCTGTTAGTTACAGCTAAGACTGAAAATGCCTTTGAAAAAAGGGTTGGATGGGGGAAGGAGAGGTGTGCTTGTGGAAGAAATAGGCATTTCAAAGACTTCATGTGCTCATTATATCACTCTCATCCAGGGGAAGTTTCCACTCAAGGATCTCCCTACACTAAGTCAGTCCACGGTGTTTACTGAGTTTCTGGTGTGAGGAACAGACTGTATGTACTATGCATTTGGGGGAGGATAGAAAAGAAATGAGTTGTGGACCTTGTCCTTAAGGAAATTTCTGCCAAGTGGGGGGAAAAATTCTTGCACATGAAATTACTCATGAACATTTGGGGGATAATATCAACCAGTAAAAATGCATTCTGTGCCAAACGAGGACTGACAACTTGTCACCATATGCAACATCATTTGGATGTTTCTGTATGCTCATTTGTTCCTCAGAGTTGGGGCTGTTTTTCCCCTTCAGTCAAAAGAATGTTTCCCGAAGCACAGTGTCTTGGGAAAGAGGGAGATGAAATAAAGAGATTTAAAAAAGGAACGGCCGCTGTGAAATGAAAGAGATTTGATTTAGCAAAAATCCAATGACCTCCCAAAGAGCAGGGCATGATAGCTTATCAAATGCACAGCTGTGGATGAGATCAGGACTTCGCAGTACATTATGAGTTTTATGCCCCTCTTTCATTGGTCTAAATGCACCAATCCCCATGCCTTAAAAATAATTTAAAAAAGAGGAAATGTTAGAATTCTTTCACTGTTGAGTTTTTTTTTTTTTTAAATATGCAAAATCAAGTGAAAGCAGAATAGCCTGCCTTTTATGAAGTTGGTCAGATTATAGCCCCGGGTACTGCAGAGCTATGGCGGCCCCAGAAAATCCCAGAACCCCTGGGCATTCTCAGCTCTTAGCCGACAGCAAACTGGCCGGCTCTAAGTGAATCTCATGAGCCAGCCATTGGCCTTGTCAAAATCCCTAACTTTTGTGGCTTTACTTAACACCTTGGTGTTTCTTTTCTGATGCTCTGGTGTTTATATAGCACTCTCAACTTATTTTGAAAACATTTGCATGGTGATTAGTTAACCCAACAGACCAACCCTGGGAAGGCAGCCAGAGCGGGCAACACCTTAGTAATAGAAAAGCTGATAATTAGGAGAAAGCCCCCCTGCCCCCCACACACCCAGACCAGGAGCCTGGACCTAAATGGTGCCACTTTGCTTTAATGAGTGACCCCAGTAAAAACTGATCAGTGGTCGAGCTGTTTGAATCCACCTTGAGTCCACCTAGTTCTGCTGAAACTCTTGGGATGGTCATGGCTCTGTTTGAGCTTGTGGTGTTTGGACAGTTGTCTGTAGGAAGAAAGCACCGCCTAGAGCAGCACTGATGGGTCACGGGAACCTCTCTCATTTTCAGTTCTGGCCACGTTCAACACCTGAACTTGGATGTTGCCCGTGTTTCCCATCTGCTCTATGAACATCACCTCTAAGAGAGTTCTCTTACTCAAGGCTTTTGTTAGTTAAAGGTGCTGCTTTTAAAACTAGACCGGTGATTGCCAGAGGCTGGGGGAGGGGGCAGTGGGAAATGGCTCCATGGTGGGTGTAGTTTCAGTCACACAAGATGAACAAATTCCAGAGATCTGCTGTACGACAATCCACATACAGTGAAGACGACTGTCCTGCACACTTAAAATTTTAATAAATTTTTGTTAGATTTCATGTTATGTCTTTTTTATCATAGTAAAAAACGTATCAGCAAGATAAATATATTTTTGAAAGTGCTGCTTTTTATAGTCAAGGGGCTGATTCTGAGAGCCTTGATTCACATGGGCTGAGGTCACCGTCTCGAGGGTGTATGTTGTGTTTGGCTTCCATTGCATCATGGTGAAGGTAGCTTTCGACGGGCACGTTTCAGGCTTTCATTGGAAGCCCCACCACATTAAAGATGAATTATTGTGCAAGCAACCCCCCTCCGATTTCACTCATAATATATGAGGTACCTAGAATTTCATGATGTATATTTTTAGCAGAAGTGATTCTGAGTTAATCGGGAGCCCACGTTTTTACTGATCCCATGGAAGGTGAAGAAACGGAAGGCCTGGGGTTGGAAGGGGGGAAGACAGATTAAGCAGGTGTACAGACGTGAGGTGGTCTGGATGAGGGAGGCTCCCTGAGACTCTGTACGATTCATGTGGTCTGCGGCTCCTCTGAACCTCACGGTCTGAAAGCTTGGAGTAGTGTTTTCCCCTTTCCCCTTTCTCTAGGTAACGAGGCATTACCTAGAACTCCCGGGGACTACAGCGGCGCTTCAGGGAATACTCTTCCCGCCACACCTCATGTAATTGCACCAATGAAGTTAATTGCACTGCTTTTTGAGGAACTTGTGCAAAAGGCATTGTGTCTCCTGTAAACAGGGAGGTGGTTTTGTATCAGACCCATTCATCCAGTGCCTCTTGCTGCAAGCCCCGGGCTGACTGCGATGGGGGGCATCTAGGCATCTAAATAGCCCAGGGGTGGAGTGCAACATCTGGGCAGGTGGTCCCGAGCCCGCCGACTTGTGTGGAAGCTCAGGCCCCGCAGCCTGCAGGTGCTACCAGTTAGTTTGAAAGGACTGTGTCCGGAGTGGCCTTTCACCTTCTGTAAGTCCAGGGCCAGATGAGCTGATAGAGAATTGCTTTCAGTCTTGAGTTTGAGACTGGCCACCCGCCTGAGGACCAGGCAGGAGAGGAGACTCCCTCATTCTGGTAACAGTACCCCCGCGTGACCCGACCTGTGGCTGTGGCCCTGGTGGGAGTGGCCATGGGAGCTGGCTGGCCCGGGCTGGCTCCTGGAGAACCCCACAGTCTTGCTGGGGGAGGGGAAGGGGGGCGGGGTGCAGCATCTCTCCTGCGAACCCCGCAATCTTTCTGGGGGGGAGGGATAGGAGGGAGCGGGGTGCAGCATCGCCTCTCCTGCCCTCCACCGAGGTCCCGATGGGCCAGCACCAGGGGCCAGGGCACACAGAGCATTCCTGAGGGGTGGGCGAGGGCAGGGGTAGGACTCCTGGGGCTGCCACAACCCCCCCTTGTCTCTGTCCCACCCAGGTGAGCGCCGTGGGCTATGGGATGGATGAGGTGGAGCAGGACCAGCATGAGGCCCGACTCAAGGAGCTGTTTGACAGTTTTGACACCACGGGCACTGGGTCCCTGGGACAGGAGGAACTCACCGACCTTTGCCACATGCTGAGCTTGGAGGAGGTGGCCCCGGTGCTCCAGGAGACGCTGCTTCAGGATAACCTCTTGGGCAGGGTAAGGTCTGGGGAAGAAGCAGGGTGGCGGGAAGTGGGTGCGGCTTTGGTCAGAGGCTGGGCGAAGGGGGGGGGGAGGTAGGGGCAGAGCATGCGTGTTGCAACTTGCTTCTCACATCCTGGCTGTGTGTGCCCCTAGCTGTTAACCTGATGAACAGAAAGAGAAAATGTAATGGGCGGGACCCAACAGTGTGGTTTGCTTGGGTTGTAGAGGACCTGCTTGGGTTTGTGCTCTGGAATATAGATGTACCCGGAGCATCTTAGATGAAGGGAGAAAAAGAGGCAATAAGAGCATGTTTTCCAGCTCTTGTTCATGGTGGATCATTTTATGGACTCTGCATTCATCATTGGGGCAGAGGGAGGGGACCGAGATTTCCCTGGAAGAGAAGGAAAACACAGTAAGAAAATTGCCACTCACAGGATGAACAGATTGCTGTTATGACTTTTACTTCCAATAAAGCTATTTCTTGTGCAGATTGCTTCTCGGGTGAAGTTTTAATTAAACCTTTCACCTAGGAAATAAGACAGGAGGGTAAGTAAATACACTGCAGGTTCATTTAAAACCCAGCACGACTTCCTTCCAGCAGCGATATGCATGTGTGCTGATGGTAACTTCTGCATTTGACAACAAATAGTCATGTTGTCCCCACAAATCAAGTCACAGAAATGAGTACAGGGTGAGAAAGGGCCTTTTTAACTCCTGCTATTAGTGGGAAGGATGTTCGATCTGTCTCGACCTCCTATTGCCTTCAGTCCTCATAATTCTAATTAAGAGCATAATTTGTATGGCTTTGAGTTGAGTCTTACTGTTGATTGTTAGAATGGATGAGAGGAAAAAATGGGCAGTGCTTTATGGGCTCTGTTGTCACTGATGATACTTTGTAGACATTTGTTTTTATCATGTAGCGCAAACTGAGGAAGGAGTTGTGAAATCCAACTTTATTCTAGTGACTGAATTTCCTTTTCTTCATTTCATTTTCACTGTCTCTTAGTTGACAAGTTGGGTAAGTGACCTCAGAGACAGTACGATGGATTGGCTGGCTGTGACACAAGACAGACGGGAGCAGCGATCATTCTGAAATTAATGTACAAAGGATGCTATTCTCAGGGGCTTGGCGCTATGAATGTCATGTCTAACAGGGCTCACACTTAAAAAAACAAATGTGAGGTGTTTTACAAAACTGGAACCATTCTTGGTCACTCTGAGAAGGGGGGATTAGCTGCTTGTGAGGACATGTGGTCTCTAAAAAATGCTGAAAATCTTGCTTCGGAAGCCATAGAGATGGGAGGTTTGAGGATGAAATCATTTGCTCATCATGTAATGCACTCAAATGTGTTTTCGTTCTGTCTCGGTCTCGGACACCTTGGGCAGTCAAGGGAGTCTTGAGTTTCCCACTGTGGTCCTGGGGGATCTCAGCCTTTTGGGATATAAGGGTAGTACCAAGAGTGGATCTGTTTCAGGGCTGATGAAAGCCTGAGAAGACCTGACACAAACTAAGGCTTCCCGTGAGACGTCTCCGAGTCAGCGTAAATACACAACCCTCTGCTGCTGACAGATTGCGCCTTGGCAGCGCATTCACCGTTCGCTCTCCAGATGTTGCCCATCTTTGCCCCCCGTTCGGCAAACTAAAGCAGGGGAACAGTTATCGATTGATTTGTTAACGACTTGACACCATCAGCCTGCTTTTTACGTTTGCTATTTGCCTATGAATAATGAATACCTAAGTGGTCTATAGCCTGATATTTACTTAGTGAGCCAGTGATAAAAGTTAAATAGATGTATGCATATTGATTTCATGTGGGACGTCCCTGGTGACTGTCTTGAGAGCAGGGTTGGCATGAATTAATGCACTACTGTTCGATTTGCATTTTTTATGAAACTGAGTTATTCTCCTCAGATGATCACATAAACTTGGCCATATGTTGTTAAGATACTCTACATGGTCTATAATTTTAAATTATAAGGAAAAAAATTCCTTAGAATTCACTGAAGAATTCTAAGTGCTAACACCTTCTTGATCGTGAGTTATAAAATTACACGTTGTCTTCAATGCCAGTCATCTTTCTTCTCTTTAGAGGGTATTTATAGAAAAACTTGTAAGGGTTGGCAGTTTGGTTTCATAAACAAGGAGAAAGAATAGTAGCATGACAGATCTCAATATATTCAACTATTCAGTAATTCAATAAATACGTATTGTAGGGATCCTGCGTGTCAGACTTTCTGCTAGTCTGTGGTATGGGTGCCACTTACATATGTTTATCATAGACTAAGGTTTTCCATTAAATTGGCTTTTGGGTACGGTAGTATCCAACAGCTTCCTGGATATTTAGGTTTAAATTTATCTTTAAATTTTAATGAGTATAGTTTCTAAATGAAACAAAACTTCCAAGTTTACCTTTATTGGAATTGGGCTGAATTAATCATTTTTTCTTGAAAAAGAAATAAGATAAAAAAGCATTGCCCTCCTCAATAAGAATATGAATATTTTCTGTTTATTTTTTATTTCAAATCCATGTGTAATAACTTCCTGGTTTTTTTTTTTTTTTTTAAGCCTAATATTTCTTTTGACAGTTGTTAAAGAAAGTAACTGAAATTGACTTGCCATTTTCATGCATTTTACTCCTAGGCCATTTACCCCCAAATTATGTTTCAGTTCATCTATCTGATCTTGCTTTATAACTTGAAGTTGTATTCCCCTGAGCGTGGTGCCATTTAAGTATTTGAAATGCCTGAGGATTGTGGATCACTGATTTGAAAGAAGCAAGACATTGCTGGTGGGTGTTTCTTGCTACATTATCAAAAGAGCTCCATGTATCAGTTAAGCATGTATCCATGTATCCATGTATCAGTTAAGCACCTGTCAGGTGGGTGGGAGCCCAAGGCTAGGGCCAGGGACTCCTGAAGACACAGAAGTACTTTTATTCTGGTCAGGTAATGTGCCTAGCAGCTGAACAGCCTTTTTTTTTTTTTTTTTTAAGATTTTACTTATTTATTTGAGAGAGAGAGCATAAGTGGGAGAGCATGAGCTGGGGAGGGGGTAGCAGAGGGAGAGGGAGAAGCAGATTCCCTGCTGAGCATGGAGCCCGACGCGGGGCTCAATCCCAGGACCCCGAGATCACGACCCCAGCTGAAAGCACACAACCGACTGAGGCACCCAGGTGCCCCCACAGTCCTGAGAGCAAATACTACAAACATATAAGAAAGTAGAACAGCATTAGCTCTTTTTTTGAACCAAGTTTTCATCCAAACAATTGATATTGGTCATAGCTACTTCCTGTTTTTTGTCTTTTATTTTTCATCTTCATTATTATTTTTTTAAATTCAAGTTAGTTAACATATAATGTATTATTAGCTTCAGGGTAGAGTTTAGGATTCGTCAGTTGCATATAACACCCAGTGCTCATTACATCAAGTGCCCTCCTTAATGCCCATCACCCAGTTACCCCATCCCCCCACCCACTTCCCCTCCTGCAACCCTCAGTTTGTTCCCTGTAGTTAAGAGTCTCTTATGGTTTGCCTCTCTGTTATTATTTTATTTTTCCTTCCCTTCCCCTATGTTCATCTGCTTTGTTTCTTAAATGTGTCTTTTATTTTTCTATTTTTTATTTTTTAAAGAATTTATTTACTCATTTGAGAGAGACAGAGCATGAGCAGGGGAGAGAGGCAGAGGCAGAGGGAGAAGCAGACTCCCTGCTGAGCTGGGTGCCTGACGTGGGGCTCAATCCCAGGACCCTGGGATCACCACCTGAGCTGAAGTCAGACACTTAACCATCTGAGCCACCCAGGTGCCCCTTAAATGTGCCTTTTAAATTATATGTTGTCATATGCTTCTCTCTTTTATTAGAAATCAGAACATAAATATGATAGTCTACCTTGGCTTTATTGAAGCTGTCATATCAGTTTTAAAAATGCGTTTTTCTTTACTTAAGGAATATAGCAACTTTGAGACCTAACAGCCCCCTGAGATTCTAAGGAGTTTCCTTGCTGTACTCTCTGGTAGGAATCTGGATGCTGAGGTACTCCATGTCCTTGGTACTCTTCAGAATCAGAACAAGCCCCCTGGTAGCAGAACCCACAGTTGGCTTCCGAAGAATCCCATAGGTGTGTGGACTTTGGTCATCAAAGGCACTTTGAAATTTTTAGTGTTAAAATCTGATAGCTTTACAAATATAATTTAGCTCACTTTTTCCACCTTTCATTTCAAAGTGCTTGGGGGTTCTTTTATAAATATCATGATTAATTTCATATGATGGATTTGCTTATTTGTTTCCAGTTCATTAAAAGCTTTTAGGATTTCTTTCTCTTATATATATTTTAACCATTTGAAAGGTAAATCAAATACAGAAGTACCTTTCTGGTCATGATTATCTGGACTTGTTCTCCGTGTGCAAAATTATGCATGATCATCAAGTAGTGTCTATTTATAACTACCCCGTGTTCATGCTCCTGTTTCATATTATTGATCTGAGGCTTTTTAAATGCATTGGAGGAAATGGTGGCAACATTTCTCATTGCATCTCTTATTAAATGTCTGGAAGCTGCCGTATCACTGTTTAACCACCATAGTTTAACCTGATATGGTGAGGTGTATTGTCTGATTCCCATTTGGTCCTGTGACTCTGTAAACCATCACACCCTTCCATTACAACAGTCTCCACTGGGGTTAACTTGAACTCCTAAGGGTCTTTGGTTCCCAATTATAGACAAGAAGACCATTCTGATTAAGAGTCTGCAAGACTTGCTTCTACTCTGTATTAATGCTTCGTTGTCAAACTCATTGCAAAATTAACTTCAGTTTTGCATGCTGCAACCTTGAGCCTCTCGGAGCTATTGAGTCTAATGGGAAGCCAGGGCAAGGGGCGGGCTGTTGGGAAGATCAGGCAGCTCTCAGTGAGAGGTGGGAACAGGTGCAGAAAGGCTGTTCTCTCCTACCTGCTTTATTTCAGTAATGACTGCCTCTTTCTCCGGAGAAAGTATGGTCCAGAATGCCGATTTGATTTCTGCAGTATTCTGCTGATACTCTTAAGAGTAGCTTCTTGGGACAGAGGGGACTTAAAGTTCTTTAGTGTCCATCACAGATTTTAGACTTCAGTGTTCATCTGTATGACAAAGAAACCTTGGAACCCAGAACTTGGGAAAGCACATTGGCCTGTCCAAGGTCAGGCAACTCATTTCAAGCAGCAGCAGGATAGGAACCCAGATTCTCCATCCCTGAATTTGAATGCATGTCTTCACAGCCTCCTCAGACTCCAGACGTAGGCAAGAAAGAATCTCATTCTCCACCCCCACCCCCATCACCACTACAACCACTTCAAGACAGTATAGGATTAGAGCAGAGTCTTTGAAGTCAGCCCCGGATGCGAGTACCGGTTCTTGCGATTTTTAGCCCTATGGGCATGTTACCTTGTAATAGTCTGAGCCTCAAGTTCCTCATCTGTATAATGGGAAAAATAATACCCTCCTTACAAGATTGTGATGAGGGTTGAATTAGATTGTGTGTGTCAGACTTATCGTAGAGCCAGGCACGCAGTTAACTACCATGTTCTAGGTCTGCCTGTATGCTTCTCTCCTCCCTCCGTCCCTTACATACCTAGAATGGGTCTTTGATAAATAGTGCCTTCCCAGTAATGATTTCCTGAGAAAGCTCCTAGGCGTGGAGAATGGATTTGCTAGAAATTCTCTTGTGTGGCCGTGGTTTGCATCTGTTTCCATCTGTAGGCAGGGCCCCTTGGATCCTCTTGGAGTACGACTTCATACACTTGCTCTAGGCTTGGACTCCCCTTTTCAAATGAGCTTTGCCTCTCTTCACGTTGTCTGCAGTAGATGATTGCGGTAACCTGAATGTGTTACTTAGAATCAGACATTTCACAACGATGTCTTTCATTATGAAACTGTGTCTCTTTATCTGTATTCTTTCTCTTTTGCATAATGCTGTGCACATCATTTTCCTGCACAGTGACCTTCTGAAGAGTCTCGATTTTCTCTCCCCATTGCAGCTAGCACTTCATGTTTGGAGTGTTCTTTCATCGATTTCCCTTTGTATTAGGAGATACGAACCTCCGTGGTGTGATGATAGTTACATGGGCCTTTGTCTCGTTTAATAAGATCACTTAGCTGAACACTTGGCTTGAGCCTCTCATCCTGGGGCTGTTTGAAGTGCTGCCTGCACACATGTGGAAACTGTATGTATTTGATCTCCATGATTGCACGAGACAATTTTATGCAACGTTAAGTTCCTTGTTCTACTTCCTGTTGCAGGGGGGTTTTTTGTGTGTGGTTTGAAGTAACGTTTGTTTCTTATGCGGTGCTTACTTTCTTTTTTTCGGAAAGGCAAATTGTGTTTCTAAAAAAGCATCCGAATGAAATTTGGAGAGGAAAAATGATGAGGTAAATTTCTGTTAGGTGGGGGTGACACATGACGAAAAAAATCAGACTTGACTGGTCTTCCCGTTAATTTAGCTCAAATGCCATGTGTGTTTTTAGTCCGTCAGGTAATTTTCCCGATGCTGCAAACTGCCCTTTGCGGCATACAAGATAGAGGAATGCTTGTAAATGAATGGCAGCAATTATTATTCAAATGAGGGGGTACCAACCGGGAGAAGCACAGCTTGGAGGCTTGTTACCGCGTGAGATTTAATTGCATTGTATATTTGTGAAGATTTCTAAATTTTAACATAATGCAATAGTAAAGCTCCCTTGGAGGAGAAAAATGGTACTTCGAAATTCCAGTTACTGAACTTAGTGAGCCCACTGATGCACATTTCTTCACAATAGAGGGCATTTATTAACGTTTTGGTTCTGGGATGTGCCCTAAGGGGCTTTTCCACCACATCAGTATTCATGAGCATTGTTAGAAAGTAGCAGTTACCTGCCTCTATTAGAGAACCATCTTCTTGGAAGATGCGGAATTTACTGTTTATTTAAAGTGGAGGGTCCAGTGTCTATATGCCCTTGCAGGAGGAAAAACAAAGATCAGTTTAAGACTTAGGACTGCTCCAGTTGTTTTGATCAGCTTGCCATGTTTTCATTTTTTGGATTTTTAGGTGTGTGTGTGTGTGAGTGTAAAAGAGGTCCATCAGATAAACGTTGTTGGATTATGAAGAAGTTAATCATGTCTAGTCTTTTATAGACCCTTTTTCTTTTTAAAAAAAATGCAGCTGATTTAGTAGGTCCATTTTGGAAATGGTGCAGCCCTGCCTGTGAATATCTTAGCGAAGCCATATGTCCCGAAACTGTCCCACCCCCTTGTTTTTGTGTGTCTCAGAGCACTCACCAGATTCTACCTTACAGGTGCTAAGCAGCTTTCCTCTCTTCTTCCCCTTCTGCCCTCCCACAGTCAAGATTCTCTTCCTCATCTTGGAAATTGAATGGGATTAACATCCAGAGTATAGGTACCTTGGTCATTTTTCAGGGTGAGTGAGATTGAGGTACATAGACTCCTGGGCTACCTTCATGGCTAATACTTGCTGTTGAACTATGTCAGGACTGGATTCAGAAGGGCTCTTTCTGATAACCTCTGTCAAAGCTTAGGCCTTTAGAAGACCCAGCAGAGACCCACGAGTGAAGTGTAGAGAATTTGAAGTTCTCAAGGCGAGTACCTCCCTTTTGAAATGGGAGCCTCCTTCTGTTCAACTCACAACTGGCAAGGAGAGACAAAGGTTTCATTCAGGTCACTCCATCAATATCCTACGGGAGGAGAACCCCCCCCCGAGCCGAGCTCCCTAAACACAGCATGCTGGACCCGTTTCTCTGATGTTGGGCAACTGTCCAGATCCTGGTGGGGAGGCAAGATCCTGGCTGTCACCCCCACCACCTGGCTGTCCTGGTTACTCTTGCTTTGCTTGAAAATGTGTCCATTTCTCTGTAAAAGTTGAGGAAACAGTCATGCCATATACCTATTGGTAGTCACTAGCCTCTACCTATCGGTAATTAAGTATACCAAGTGGTATTAACTTCCACTTGCTGAGTACCTGATAAGTCCCTGGAAGTTCTAGACACCTTATGTAACTCTCGTTGTGATTTCCTGCTGCCGCTGTGTGGGAGGTGTTGTTATAAATAACATGAAATACATGCGGTGCGTTCACACAGTAGGTGCCTGGGCTCCCCGTGCTGTTTCTGGAATATGCACTCCGTGGCAGCACGATCTCCATCACTCTTGTTCACTAGGATAGTGCCTGGCCCGTGGCAGCTGTCCGATAAATATTTGTTGAACGGATCATAAGAATTGTTAGAGGTCCCCATTTTTACACACGAGCAAGCTGAAGCTCAGAGAGGAGAAGTTTAGTAGTTGAGCTACAGCAGGAAGTCAGTGGCTGAGGCAGGGCCGGAACCTGGACCCGGCTGGCTCCAGCGCAGAGTCTGTGCTCCTCACCCTCCTACTGCTCGCCCTCAGGGGAAGGAATGAGTCTAGTAGGCAGTGGTAAATGCCTGGCAAGTGTCCCGGGATGGGAGAGCCCTTGGATATGTGCTGTTTGTGGACTGGCTGCTTGGGAAGACGGCCTTGCCCCTGGAATCAGGAGCCAGGATGCCACAGTGCCTGAAGCCCACACTGACTTTGGGCCGGCAGCAGGGCCTGGCCCTCTTCCCTCCTGCAGGCTCCTCGGTCATTTGTCCCTTGCAGTCTCTCAACCTTTCATTGATTGTCGGGCCCTGGCTCTCTAGCAGATGCTCTGCCTCCCTTGACAGACTGATTTTTTTTTAAGTGGGAGAGGAGGAGGGGAGGGACAGAGGGAGAAGGAGAGAGAGAATCCCAAGCAGACTACCTGCTGAGCGCAGAGCCCAACATGGGGCTCAATCTCAGGACCCTGAGATCATGACCTGAGCTGAAACCAAGAGTCAGACGCCCAACCCACTGAGCCACACGCAGGCGCCCCTGCCTTGACAGGTTTCTGCTCTGGATCCATAGAATATACTGCTTTTTTTGGTCTATACTATCTAAAGGAACATGCTTTTAGAAAGTCATTTTAAGTGATCAAAATGGATGTGGTAGAAAAAGCACATATACTTTGGGAGACTATGGTAAATTGCAAGCATATACAATTTTATGTCATAGGAACCTCAGCGTACTCCTCTCCTTTGCATCAGTTTGCATGGATAAGACAAATGCTTTCTTTTCTCCATTGCTTAGATAACGAATGAGGTTTGCTGCTTTTCCTAATATAATTTGGCAGTGGTTTTTATGTGTCACCTATATTCAAACTGCTAGGCAGTGTTTCGTAATGATGCCCAACGAGACCTGTAGTGGTGCAAATACCAAATTGACTGACATTGTATTTACATATGGGCTTCTGTGTAAATAGGTGCCCTGTTATCAAACTAGAGTTATGGCGAGAATACCATCTTTCCCTTCTGCCCCATGGTGAAGTCACACAAATTTAAGTTATAGGAGAATAAACTTGGCCATAAAGAAAACCATTTTACCCCTTCAACCAAAGCAATATCCCCATTCTGAGTTGTTACTTGAATAAAACTCATGTTCTTTCATCCTTCTATCAAGGTCATTGTGTGTTTAAGAATTCAAGAGAATGCTTCCCAAGGTTCTTTTATTCTTTGTGTTTACGATTGATTTCTTTTTGTTTATAGAATCACAGGGGCCTTGGGAGATAAATATTAGGTACCTGCCTCAGGCAAGACTATATTCAAGTCATCCTCAAATGGTCACACATTCTCTTCTAGAATGTCTTAAGAGACGAAAGCATCTTTGGGACATTGTTACAATGGATCATTTACTTGGGAAGTTTTTCCTAATATCTCACCTAACCTCTTTCTCTTGTGGTCTTGTTCAGAAGAATAAAAGGAGTTGAGTTCAAAACATCTCTTTTTTTTTTCTGAGTTTACAAAGAGTGTTTTGCTCTATAGCTTTCCCCCTCAGGGTTGAATAAATATTGGTATTAATGTTAGTGTTTATGACACTGGGGTGTCAAAAATGATCAGTGCACTTTCCCTTCAGTGCTTTAGAGAAATGAAGAAAAGGGAACAAAAGCAGGTTATGACTCACTTCAAGGCTGTCAGGATGCTACCAAGTGGTTGTGGCACCTTGAAAATGGATTTACTTCATTACGGCTATGGAAACTATTTTGAATTTATTTTTCGTGGTTTATTTTTAGGTGCATTTTGACCAATTTAAAGAAGCATTAATACTTATCTTGTCTAGAACTCTGTCAAATGAAGAGCACTTTCAAGAACCAGGTAAGGGCACTCACTAACTTTTCTTCTCTACATTCCTCTTTAAAAATTGTCCAGGGAAGAATTCAGGGACCTTGAAGCATGTCTGTGAAAGCTTTGGGTGTCTGTCTGCCTTTTACAGATTGAACAGTTATTTTCAGTGACTTGTCTTTTGATATTATCCTAAAAGCCTTGCAGCTGTTGAACACTAAAATGAGTCTTCCCTGCCACAACAGTGTATTATGGAAGAAATAATTGGATTGTTCCTAGGCAATATGTCAGATCATGCACCAGTAACTCATTCCTGGAATGAGCAGAGTGAAGGTGGATGGTACTTCCTTCGTCCTACTTCCTGTGTATGGGGAAGGATCTGAGTCGGGGGTGGAGGGTGGGTATTTTGCCTGAAAGAAGAGTGGTCAATCTAGAGATAATCTTACTTAGTCCTGGTAGGTGGATAAGACATTATCGCATTTTATTATAATTGATAATATATATCTCAAGGGATAGTTCTTGAGGACCATGTTGTTCATTTTTGTATTTTCAGTGTTGAGGGGAATGCTTCACACATCGTAAATATTCAACGAATGTTAAAAAACAAAGAATATTACACTTCACTGATTTTTTTTTAAAAGCACTGTAGATTATAAGACATCATAGTTTTATGTATCTCTGAAAAGAAAATTTTTTTTTGCCAGTTATAATAGTAAAATGCCATTGATCGTAAGACTTATCCTAATGTCAGAGTGTTCGAATCTTGGTGGGGGGGGGGGTGTCTGCGTGTGTGTTTAGTGTTTGTGTGTGTGTCTGTCATCGGATCAATGAAATACGATAAATACTTAAAGGAGAGTCTAAACAGGGCTGAAATTTGTATTATAATACAGTCCCGTTTTATCAAATCATTGGTTCTCAGATTTGGGTTAGGGGTTGGCTATAAAGGAGCATGAGGGGATTTTTGGGGTGATGAAACTGTTTCATATCTTGATTGTGGTGGTAGTTACAAATATTAAGAGTTTTTCCAACCCATAGAATTGTGCACTAAAAGTGAAATTCTGTGTGAATTACACCTCAATAAACCTGATTTTTTAAAAAGATAACAAAAAATAGTCCAGTTTTTGAGATTGAGGAGAAATCATTAACATTTTGTCGCTACAAAGACTCATTCAATGTGACCTATTTAGATAAAGCACAGATGGGAACTCATTTCTTCACTGGTGATCTAGTTCTTCATTGTACCTTCTGGAATGCTTAAGATTTGTGTCATGTGTATGAACATTGCGTTTAGCAGTATTTTGGATTCCAGATTGAGTCGCCCCTTTCTGCCTCTTGTCACCACCCCTAAGAAGGTTATCTTCAACTCTGAGGCTTGCCAGCGCTCTCTAGAAGCCCACAGTGAGCCTGTGGGGGAGGTTATTGCCTTCTGGAGACTTTCCAGACTACTAATAGAATTACTACAGATGACCACTGCTGGAACATGGGCTTCTGTTCTTACGAGGTTTCACATTTTGTTGGTATTTTTATTTATTTAAGGTTGTCTTTCATCTTGATAACAATAGCCCGAGATCTAGGAACCCTGAGTAGAGCTATGGTGCCATCTCCACATTTTAGTTAATAAGAGCGTCCGTAACCTAAGAATTCAGTTTGTTGCTCTTCTATGTGTTGATCATGTGCTTTTATGTGGGTTTGGAATGGGCAGTCCTGCCACCAGTCCACGTGATCTCTTTGCTGCCCTTTCTTCAAAACCTGTATGATCACTTGCCAGAAAAGGGTCATGCTAAATGCACCGATTTATGGTGACCACAGATGTGAAGGGTACCTCCTAGAGTTGCTCAGTGTTGGGATCTAAATAATAGGATGAGGAGGTAGACAAAGGCTGGCTGAGCTTGGTCATAGCCGATTTATGAATTTATGATTTACAGATCTAGCTCCGGATGGTGGGTTCAGAGTTCTCTGTGTGCCTCACTGCAGTGCAGGTTGAGACCATAATTTGGACAAGTCTTCCAGGACAACACACAGAAGGGATTTTATCATGGCGCTGTGTGCTCCGTCCTTTGGGTAGGCTGCTGCAGACCTTCGTGAGAGAGCTGCCCCAGATCAGGGGAATGAAGCAGCAGAGTACCTATCGACAGCATTTTACACAGCACTTGTGGGCCCTCCCTAATGTTTGGCCTGCAGGGTAAAAGCTAGGATTGAGCCAGCACCTTAAAGAGTGTTCTATCTCTTAGGAGCCAGTGAGTCAGCCCTGCCTCCCACAGTCCCCGCTTTGTTCCTGAGCATCTCTGCTTTTTCTGTCTCTGGCCCAACTCGCTCTGGCCCCTCCAGTTGTTCCTGGGGATCATGCAGTTCTTTCCACGGCAACATTCTCTCACCCACTCGAAAATGCGATTCAACCCCCACGGGCTGACTGGCTTGGCCTGGTAAGCAAGCAACAGAGAAAGAAGGTTCAGGACTCAAACGCAGTATCCAGAGTCCGCCTGAGGTCACTCCCTTCTTCCCCTTTATGAAGATGACTGTCCCCTAAATCCTAGACCATACCTTCGGAGGGCTGGAGAGAATGCTGGCGTTTTCCCCATGAGCACACCGAGGCCCGAAGAGACACGTGGCTTAATTGAAGTCTCACACGTGGTGGCAGAGGAGGTTGCTGCCGCTGTGTCACTGGGGGGCTCCTCCTCTAGAGGAAGCTCTGGCTTAAGAATGTCAACCCCCAGATGTATGAGCTGGGGGCACACCCAGTCCTCAGTCAGTGCGGCCTGGCCACAGAGATTCTGACAGTTGGCCAGAGTCAGCAGGAAGGAGTGAAAAGAGCAAGTTTCACCTGATCATTAGTGACAGGAATGCCTGTGTCTGCAGCCTTCTTTGGCTTTTCAGTACTTAGGTCATCCTGTACCATAAGGGCCAGACCTGTGGTATTTTTGTCTTGTCTTTTGAAATCAATGGACCAACTAGACTTTGAGAGGGAAGATTGCCTTTAAGCAATGGAAGGTGACGGAAAGAACAGGGCAACAGTGCACAGTCTTTGAAACAGAATGGGTCACGAATGGATATTTTATAACACCTAAGATTTTTATCGGTTAAAAATACCTGACTCTGTACCAGAGTATAATAGAGAAAGCCCAGCTTGATCTGGTGGGAAAGGCCCTCAAGCCAGGAGGGATAAAATATTGGCTCTGCCTCTCTAATTGGGTGGCCTCCTACGTCACCTCCTCTGTGGTCTTCGGTCACCTCATATGTGAAAGAGGTTGTACTGGAAAATACTTAAAATCTGTTCAGCTCCAAGAGTCAGTCGTGTCATCTCTGAATATCTAAATGACCTCTAAATTCATGAAAAAGACTAGCTTTGTGTTTCTGTCAGATTCTCCCTAACCTAAATTGACACTGGGAAGTTCTGCTTGCTAAGGACAAATGCCTAGTGGACTTCATGCTTTCATATTCCTCTAATAAAAGACAGTTATATGTAAATAAACAAAAACAAAGCTGTATTTGGATTTGGGACGAGGGGTGCCCGGTGGCTCAGTCGGTTAAGTGTCCCAGTCTTGATTTCGGCTCAGGTCATGATCTCAGGGTGGTGAGATCGAGCCCCACATCAGGCTCTGGGCTGGGCATGGAGCCTGCTTAAGATTTTTTTCTCTCCCTCTCCCCACCTCCTCTCTCTCTCCCTCTAAAAAAAAAAGAAAGAAAGAAAAAAAAAAGAATTTGAGAGGAGATGGAATTAAATCATTATTTCCATAGACTTGGGTTCTGCCGTTTATAATTTCTCTGAGGTAGTTTCTTTATTTTTAAAATTAGTGTGATTTTCATACTAGATGATTTTCAACATCCATTCTACTCTGATAATTTATGATTCTAAGACTCTTAGGGAAGAGTTTCTCCCCTAAAAACAGCAACAACAACAAAATGAAAAATGCTGGTATTGAGATAGGGACAGGAAAATGGATTGGGGATGTAGGGAATTGTTTTTAAATTCCTAACTGATTGACATCAGTGACGTAATTCCTTCATATCTACATGCACAATTTAATTTTTAAATTATTTTCCTAGAATAAGAGAGGGACAAAAAGTTAATTATTGCTTATTTATTCAATTTGCTCTGCTTTAGATTATAGGATTTTTGTAATGGAAATGCCACCATGGGCCTGAGCTACATGGTATCAACATACTGTCTGGATCTGTTCTCCAGAGATTTTGTCCTTGTTTGATGTATTTTGCATTCGATTTCTGTTCAGTAGTAGGTGTTAGCATAATACTGGAAGCCCTTTCTTTCCCTGATATGGTTAGTGTAAAAATCTTCCCTTTGTTTACCCGGTGAGGGAAAACTGAGATCTGCAAAAGCCAAATCATTAGGAAAATAAGACTATGGGTGGTTTTGGTACAGATGACTGTTTTTTGGGTTTTTTTTTTTTTTTTTTTTTTAGATAATATTCCTAATTCCAAGAGCTACCCTAATTTAATTATTTTTCTTATATTTTGAAGAAGCTATAAATATAATAAACAGATATCATTTCATTCACTCACCAGATTTGCAGGGAAGCAGGTCTTATGAGCAGGTATCGGGCTAAAGATGGGTGTTTGCCACTAGATTCAGAGGCCTTGGGCCAGGCACCGAGGTCTGGCTGAGGGCCCTGTTTTTAGGAGATCTACACACAAATGGCCCAAGAGTTGTGTTCTGCTGTGCTCTCTCTGGTTGAATCAAGTAAGTAAGAACTTGGTTCCCTGTTCCCTTGTTGTCTATGAGGACCAGAACAGTGAGGACCAGAACATCTTTCCAAAAGTTAAAAGCAAAATAAAACCACCACCACCACCATCAAAAAAGGAGTGAAGAGTCACTTCCTGAGGTCAGGGGGAATTGGAAACACTCACACCCACTGCGGATCACATAAAATGATAGGACCGTCCTGGGATTATATGGAACAATGAACAAGCATCAGAAACTATAAAAATTCCTTTGGCTAATCAATGCAGCTCTCAGATTTTATGCTATGGAAATATTTATGGATGTGCACAAAGATGTGTGTATAAGGATAGTAGAAATTTGAAATAGTGGAAAAATATATATCAAGCATAAATATTTGATAATGTATAATTAGGCAAATTGTGATGTATCTGTAATCAAAGAATAAATAGCAGTTCAAGTGTGCTATAGAAGAATGCTAATGATGATTTTACTAAGAATACTTAATGATGATTTTGCATGTGCTTCATTTTTACTAAAGGGCAGAAGGCATTCTTCTAAAAACTACATGTGCTGTGCAAAAAAACAAAATACTTGTGCAAAAGACCAAAATACTCCTGTGAACAAAACCGTTGGCCCAGGAGTTGTGCCAGTGTTGTAAGTTTATGTCAACTTCAGAGTCTGAGAAGGTTTCCAAAGCAGGGACGTGAAAAGGAGAGTTAGGGAGTCTTAGCGTCCCTCCCATATCAGGTAAAGGGGAAGGAGGTGACAAGGAAGAGAAAATTTGGGTAAGAATGACACAGAGGTGGCTCCAGTTCCTGAGAAGACAGACTGGATCACAACATTATGCGTTTGCCGCTGATCTTACCCATTACAAAAAAATGAGGTCAAGGAAGTTTGCTGCAGGTTTGGGAGCCGTGGAGTCTCTGACTTTGCTCCCCTGGCCCAGCCCACTGGCTCCAGGCCACTGTTGGCCCCACAGAAGTCTGGGGCGGCAGTGGGGGAGCCCCATGGGGTGTGTCTCAAGCTTCTAGGCCAGGAGCTACCAGACAGAACAGCATCCTTGTCCCACTGAGCTCCTGTCGTTTTCCCTTCCAGAAAAGTAGGCTAAGCTTTCATGACATTAAGTACTCCTGATCTTGATGAGGACTGAGGGTTCCAGTCCAGGTCTGTTTGAATCAAAGCCCAGGCAGGCTCTTTCCATGAAGCTCTGCTGCCCTAGAAAGCCTTACAGCCCAGCTGGGCTGGTAATTGTACATGTAAAATGCTTTTAGAAAAAGAGGACCATGATCATTATGAAATCAGGAGCTATCAACAGTATGGGGGGCACTGAATTCATAGAAGAAAAGGTTCCATGAAAGTTGTACCAAGCCAGTTACTTGAGAGAAATACGTTTTGAGTTGAACCTGGAACTACGGGGAGGATTCACTTAAGTGAAATGTGAATTCTCTGCCTTCTTCCCCCAAAATGGCTCAGGATGCATGGCCTTCCAACAGGGATCAGCAGGCTGACACCCCTAGGAGGAGGCTGGGGAAACAGTCCTATCATCGTTAACAACTCAAAGCGTTTTTCTGTGGATCTTCAACGGCTTTAGGGCTCCACAGGCCAGCTAGTCAGACCACTAGGTCCTGGGCTGGCCACACCCATCCACCATCCCAGGCACCCTGGTGGGGGGCAAACCTTCCCCTCCGAACTTTCCTCCCAGGCAAGGTTAGTCAGAGCCACCCCATTAGCTTTGTGCCCCGAAGCACCTGTGTGCTCCAGCAAGAACCATCAACTCAGATTGGTGAGAACTGGCTATGGTGACCACTCCTGAAATTCTACCACCGCATTCACTGAAAGCCCCGGATGAGCCCCCATGTCTTGTGTGTGGATTCCAGGACAGAGGGGTAGCTGCGGAGCGGGGTGCTAGTGGCCAGGGCGCAGCTGCCCCAGCAAGGGCCGTGTGTGCACAGAGGTGTGGGGTGAGGACCCTGCTGGCTGATGACCTCCCACGGAGGCACAGGGCACACGGGGAGGCGGAAGGAACGTCCGAAGGCTTCCCTGATGTCTTCATGTTGTTCATTCTCTCTTGGACCCTCTTCTCCCCTGCCCTCCTTGGGACATCCCCCTCCTCACCCCTTTCTTCTTTCTACCGCTCCAGCTCACCTCTGCCCTCTTCCTTGGACCCCCCACTACACTTTGCCCCCACTTCTGGTCCCCTCCCCCATCTGTTCCTCTTGCTCCCCACCCTCCATAAGCCTCTAGGTCCCTGCCCATCTTCTCCTTCCCACCCCCTCTCTCCCCACCTGTGTCGGTCCATGTCTGTCTCCCTCTTTCTCCCCCCTCCCCCACCTCTCTCTCTCTCTCTCTCTCTCTCTCGGTCTTCCTTTAATTCTTTCTCTTCCCTTTTCTCTTACTTAGTATCAGGTATGAGGTTGCACTCTGTGTCATGCCCGTGTAATGGTGTTATAGGAGGTGGGGAGGTGGGGATGCGCCACGGGGCTGGAGGGTGTTCATTTGCTGCCTGACTGCCCTTTCCCAGGGAAGCTTCTTGCGGCTGCTCGTCCCGAGGTTTGCAATGTGCTTCATTTTTGACTCCTTATTTTTAAAAGAGTTTCAGGAATCCCATGTGCTCAGCAGAAATGTAATACGGAGGGCCTCAGACCAGAGTTACCCTGTGCTGAGGGCCTTTGGCTTTGGAAGGGGCTGGTGTCCCTGGGAACAATTGTCCGGGCTAACTGAATGGGTCAGGAAGGGAAGGAGAAAGCAAGGGTCCATACAAGCAGTTTCAGAATAAGAATATCAGCACCAAAAAGACAGAGCTTTGTTCTTCATCCTGGAAATAGCCTCAGGTCAGTTTTGGGCATAGGGAGGTTTAAATCAAAAAGTGATAAAATATCCACGGACTATGTGCTCTGTACTGTTCAGCGAGAGTTGAGGCAGGGAGCGAGTCGAGAGTGGGATGAGTGGATGAGTGTCTGTGGTTTTGCCTGCCTGCAGCTGGCTTATCCCCTGAGTGGTCATTCTCACTGACTCTGCATTTCAGTTTTACTTTTATTATAAGTGCAAGACTCTGGTCACAAGACATGCATATGCATGGTGGTTCATCCTGATTCTGGAAGGTGGACATTATTACAGGTCTGGAGTTTCTCTCCTTGGGACAGATGGGATATGGAGTGAAGAATGTGGTGTCTGAGCATCCAGATTTTGTTTCATTTCTAAGACTGGGAGAAATAGTATTTCTTTGATCTTTTGAACTCCCCGTTTAGATTCCCCCCACCTCCGCAGCTGCTCTGTAGAGACTATTAGTTGTTTCTGTATTTCTCTAGCATTCTTTAGGGGAGTGAATCAAGATATTTCTGTTGTCCCCTACTCATAACCAAGTGTTTGGTGTATGGAATAACACCCAGATCATCTAGACTAAGTCACATAGGACTGCTTCAACACCACTTTATTAGGATTGGTGCATTTCACGATAAATTCTCCAAGGATGGGGTTCAAGACTCCTCTAGGCAGTCTGGGCTTGTCTTCTTTCCTTCAAAGCCCATTTTTATTTTTGTCAGATAGGAGAAATAAAAAATTGAAAGAAGCGAAAATGACTCCGAAGCTTGGCAATCCAAGTAGAGGCGTAAATAAATTTTCAAGGAAATAAAACACTGAAAGTTTGGCAGTCCCTTATATATCGTGTCACTGGCATGTCATATCCCTTCTTGGAGCACTTGATTGGAGCAGTCGCTTAGGCTTAGGCTATAGGACATAAACAATTTCATTTCTGAATCAGGCAACACCATATTATCTGGCATAGGTAAAACCATTCCATGATGAAACCCTGAAATGTGTAAGTTACATCTGGATACACTCATAAAGGACATAAACTTTGCCCCTGGGCTGCAGTTTTGTGAGTCTCTGTTGGACGTGGTAAGGATGGGGTAGAGCATTCTTTAATTTAGGGGTATAAGAGTGTCTTAAAATTTATTTGGTGGGCTGCTGCTGTGGCCTTTTAAAGGCCTGGTTGCGATTGGTAAAGAAAATCATAGTTTTCAAATGTTTAACACATTGATGACTGTTGACCACGAATGTTCTCTCTGGACGTCCTTCGCTTCTTATCATGTAAGCACAGTGATGCTCATGCTCTAAATAGAGAGAGATGTGAGTATGTAGTCAAAGAAGTGACTGTTGATAATTGGTTCGATTAGTCTAATTCTTTAGTGGTCACAGAGACGCTTTGGGAAATTCATTATGAGGTCACATTAATACCCCATTCTTCCTTTGTGTGTGCTAATATCTTATCCCCCCAAAAGAGTACACAGTATAACAGATTTCTCTAGAAATTGACTTTGTGATGTAGTTACATTCTATTAAAGATGCTAACTTAAAGTTTGCTCAAAATTACTTATAAAATATGAAATAAATATTTAAAACAATTGTTGGCAATGCAAAAATAAGTAAAATAAACCCAAACCTCGCAAGGTCCCTAATGGCTCACAATCTGTTACCTTCCGTCCCTTATCCAAATCCAGCACTGCTCCCTGCTTGGCATGAGGCATTTAGTGGTAAATAACTGAGGAGTCATTTTCCCCACAGGTGGGTTCTGGAGTAACTCCCAGGAGTCGTTTTAAGCGGGTCGCTCTGTCCCACCAGTCTTTTCCTCTGTAAAAGCGCAGGACGCGGTGAGAGCAACTTTGTCACTCCCATCCCCAGACCACGACCGATCTCACACCGGGGAAATGTCATGTTCCTTTTCTGACATCCTAAGTTTTTCTTTTCAGCTTTTCCGACCCCGCCCCCATTGTCATGAATGTTATATCTTGTTGTCTGCCAGTAAGATATAAGAATGTGTAATAAATTAAGGATGGTTCTGCATTGCCTCTTACCTGACCAGCATGTGGGGGTCTCAGCTGCCAAACATAGCTCGAGTGTCTGGGCCGCTCCTGAATACTCACAGGCTGACCCACTCTCTCCTGATGAAAGGTATCTTCAAACATGCATGTGATTTTCAATATAAATTGTGAATGCTTAAAGCCTCCCTGTAAGAGAGTCGCTCAACCGAATAAGATGACTTGGCTGGGACTTTTAAGAAGCTGGATATAAATATCGCTAGAAATTATAGAGCAGGCATAAATACTTCACTCCGAGCTTTGCTGAGCATTTTCAGGATGCTTCTGACCACATCTGTGAAATCTGAGCTTATACGGGAGGAAGGGCGGCGGGGGCGCAGGGAAGGGCGGCGTTAGTCAGACGGCATCCCCCGTCCTCCCAGGGAAACGACAGCATGATGGCTAACCCCGAACGTGGTTTCCGTGGTGGTGGAGGAAGGGTTTCACTCTGCCAGTTCTTCTCTAATCAGCCACCCTCGTTTTGATGATGGGTGTCCACACCTCATCTGAAAATCTCCATGTCTGAGTTCAGACACATCTTGTGAAGACTGTCACGTTCAAACAGAACAAGCATTATGTTCTCTAGGGACGCTGTGCTTTTGTGGATGATAAGAACCGAAATCAAAGCATTGCCAATCTTTTGTATTTTAATAGAATATCTTACTCTCCTAATTCTGTGCAAGGTGCTAAAAAACCTGTCTGTGTCTAAGATGACGTTGGTATGGAGTGAAGTATTTATTCTATTGCTTTCAAGCTACCCATTGTAGAGAAAGGTTAGTGTGCGGTGGCGGAGGCGGTGGCCCTTGTACCTGAGACGTGTTACACCAGAATGCTGAGGTCCTTCTTTAAGGTCAAGAAACGACTCTCGCCTTACGCACGTTCCTTTTTACTTTGTGCAACACCGAAGCTCATGAAGAGGAAAAAAAAACACATAACGTACCGTTTTCCTTTATGCAGTTTTGCATTTACTGTTTTATTCCCCAGCTTTTAATTTTATAAGGAGGTCTTGATGCCAGGTTTCATGTAAGCGATGAGCTGTCCTTCATTTATTAGGATCCACTGTGTCAGTTTCTTTGTTCTGTCACCCTGCTTGTCTGACGGAGCAGAAGGTGGGATGGTTCACAAAGGAGTCGCTGAGGTACAGGAGGGCTGTGTGAATGCTAACGGTGTGGGCGTGGTGTTCGGTTTAGCATTATTCTCCAAGACTTCCTCCAGCATGTCTCCCTGTCAGGACGATCTCCCCCTCTCCCTTCTCCCTTCTCTGCAAGACACCAGCTTCATAAACAGAAGACCAAATAGGACAGCTGGCTTTAACCTGATCTTAGTTCTGTTCTCGTCTTGCCGCCATCGCATCTCTCGCGTGGGATGCAGGGATGTGCTCGGGGTGCTGTCAGTCATTCCGAATGAGAAGCTGTGCTCTGCGCCTGACCTGGCGGCTCAGATCCACCCACGTCCAGCACAACTGGCCAACAGTGGTGGTTTATTCTGGGGCTGGTATAAGAGGCTGCGTCTGACGGCTGTGAGTGTCAGCTAAAGGGCTGAGTCTGTCATGTAATGTGGCCTCAACTCTTGTCTCCTTGCCTAGACTGCTCACTAGAAGCTCAGCCCAAATATGTTAAAGGTGGCAAGCGTTATGGACGAAGGTCGTTGCCTGAGTTTCAAGAATCCGTGGAAGAGTTTGCCGAGATTGAGCCCCTAGAGGAAGAAGCTCGGCCCTCACACAGCCCAGCCGGTGACCGCCACGAGGTAAGGAATGGGACAGGCATCGCCCTCCCGGGCCAGAGGTGTGGAGACCCCCACACGCCCCCACGGTGGTGGCGTGGGGACAGGAGAACTGGGGGGGGGGGGTCATGGCTTCTCTCTCTTGCTAATCTTAGTACTTGCCCTTCGGGTGTATAGATATGGCCAGTTTGTCTATGGTTTGAATGTTTTCATCTCTGTTTCCGCTTCTGGAGAGCTGACATTTCTGTGCCAGCCTAATGTTTATATATTTTACAATTCAGTTACTTTCACCTCATCTGGGGTCTGCCACTTCTGGCACTTCCTGGGAATATGTCTCTCCTCATGGCACCGCCATTTTTAGTTGTGTAAAAAGCTGCCCCCTGCCCCCCCCCCCGGCGCCCCGAAATCCATAAACCAGCGTCCGTGGCAGGTGCGAGAGGAAGGTGGCACGCGTAGGCATCTTGAGAGCCGTGCCTTGTCTTTTGTGGCAGCATAAAGCAGCTTTCCGGCTTGGTTCTTGTGGCCTCAGCAGTCGCCACGGCTCTCCTTCGTGGGTGCGTGGCACCCGGGCCTGCCTGGCCTCCAGCAGCCCGCTTCGCCTGCTTTGCTCATCTCCCTGCTTTTCCTTGTGCACGTCGCCGTAATCTACCAGCAAAGGAGAAGCAGTAACATTTTCTTTATTCTTCCCTCACGGCTCATTTACCAGCGTGCCATTTATAGAACATGGTCGAGAATGCCGTGCTGAGCAAGCTCTAAATATTTCTTGCAAATCCCAGCTCAGACTGGGGGTGCACATATTTCAGATATTAACACCAGCTGGGAAAGAGACAAAGTGCCTCAGCTTTCTCAAAGTGGTCTGTTGATTGGGGGTTGATGGAGGTGTGTGTGTGCATGTGTGTGTGCACGCGCATGTGTTCATTGCTAACACCCATGTTCAGCTCCTTAAAGCCCACAGGAAGCTTGCTCCAATAAGGTCCCCAGCAGTCAGACATCTAGCATCTTCAGCCTTGCAGAACGCCCACAAACCCAAAGGTAACTGAAAAGAGCGCAGGTGCTAAGCAGAAATGAAACCAGCCATAATACTGCAATCTAGAAGACATAGGACTGGTCTGCCGATCCCAAGAAGTTCCCATCATTGTTTTAAAGATAAGGAGTCCCTGGGGGCACCTGGCTGGCTCAGTTGGTTCAACATCTGCCTTCAGCTCAGGTCATGATCTCAAGGTCCTGGGATCGAGCCCCACATGGGGCTCCCTGCTCTGCAGGAGAGTCTGCTTCTCCCTCTCCCTCTGCCCCTGCTAGTGCTTTCTCTCTTGCTCACTCTCTTTCTCTCAAATAAATAAAATCTTTACAGGAAAAAAAAAAAATAAGGACTACTTGTCCTCACACCAGAAGTGAAGGAACAGTGGCAGACATGTGAGCGAGAAGAGAGGAAGAAAAGCAGGCAGAGAAGAAAGATAGAAACCCCCCCAAAACGGTGTAAGAGTGTCGTGGGTGAGAGGTGACAGCTGAAGACAGAAAGACCATGAGAAGCAAAGAAGAGAAGTTACTGCCTGGGACGTCACAGCACGGGGCTGGTCAGTCTGGAAGCAGAGGCTACTTCTCTTCTTGGGTTCAGTCAGTTGCAGACCCTTTCTCGGGTCCCTGTGAAGATTTAGATCGGGCCCTTTCCCCAGGAAAACGCATGTGCTTATGTGCACAAAAATTTTGCTTATCCAATTTCAGAGATGCGAGTAATTTTCCTACTTTAGTTATTGCTGTGTCCATATTTACCTTGCTGTCAGGACGGGTCTCATTTTATCACATAAAGTCTGTTTTATAGCCCTGAGTAGTGTGGAATGTATCTGAGACACTTCTCTCTGGGGGAAAAAAAATGGTTAAAATATTTCTCAACACTTCAGGGGGTAAGCTTTTGTTATGTGGGAAACACTTTTAAGTCTAGTATTTCCTTTCTCCAAGTACTTTCAGTACCCAGGGCATTATTATTTGGTGCTAAGAAATAAAGTGATTACTTACTTTTTGATAAGATAGTTTCTAGTTACTGCCTGGGGGGTACCCAGAAAGTTCTTGGGCAGAGCTGATTTTGTTGCTGGCAGCTTATTTCTTATATCCTTGTTTTATCTACCGACTTCCAGTGAGATTTACTGTTTAAAAGTGAGACTTTGGGCTCACGTGTGGGTAAAGATAAGAGTTGAGGCCTGAGTTTGGGCAAAATCCTGCCGCTGTGTCTTAGTAAAAGGGTACGTTGGGAGACCCATTTCACACGCGCTCGCCCCGCCTTGTATTACCACTTCCCTTACTCCTCCAGAACCTCGTAGGTGAGACCTTCGGACACTGTATACAGAAGCTTTAGTGCTCAAGGGCCCCTCTCAATAGAACAGCAAGTAGAGGCCCAGAAGGGCCCTTTCTCCCCATGTCTGTTCTCCAGGAGGACCCCTACTGACCCGACTTTGTGAGTCTGTATATCCTGCCCCCAAAAGCCTTACAGGGGCACTGGATCACCCCCTTTTACCCTTTTTAAAATTGCTGAAGGTGGACTCAAGCCGAAGGTCATGCAGATGCTTTCTTGCCTAAAAATGAAGTGTTTTGTGAGCTGAATTGAGCCAGTCGGTTCTCAAAGCGATTCATCACTTTAAAACATCAAGAGCTGCACGTGTGACGTGCTTGAAGTTCCTCTTGTCAACGAAGGGCCCGTCCAGGCTTTGTGTCTCAGCCACGTCCGTACGTCACACTCACTGCCTTCACGGGTACGTGCAGTCCAGTGCCATCGTTTCCCCGGGATGTCGCTCTTAGGGCACACTGTCGTGTCAGGACCGCATTCCTGTTTCCTGGCCGCTTCCACGGGAGTCTCAGCAATTTAGGGCCTCGTGGGCCAGCAGAACTCATGCTCTGGGCAGCTCGAGCTTGCACCAGAAGTACCCTTGTCTCTTGGGAGTGCCCGCTAATCTTCCTTATTCTAGAGTGGCCCCCACTCGGGCACTGAGGGGAGGAGAATGTTCTTAATAACCTGTGGGGTTTATTTAGTCTTACCTTACAAGCATTTGAGAATCTGTCAGGAGTTCTTTACTCTTCCGTTGGCTCCCTTTTTTTCCCTTTAGATTGCCTGGGCTCCTTTTGTCTCCTGCCCTTGGCTGTTAAAAATTTATTTCTTGGGTGTATTTGTTACCAGTGGCTCATACTTCATGTCCGTGTCACTGGGCAATATTGAAGGAGGGAGCAGGGAGGGCTGTCTCCTGACGTGAATAATTCACAAGGAGTCGTCAGCTGGGGAGCCGGGGATGGGCCTTCTTGGTTTTGACTGTGGGTTTCCTTCGACTCCTGGGTCCTGGCTCAGGGAAAGGTGAGAATCCTAGCTCGCCTTTAGACTGCAGTCTAGTCTCTGCTGCTCTCAGACACGCCCGATTTTCCCTCAAGTGACTTGCTGGTTTTTTGATGAAGGTGAAAGGACCTGAACTTGTGGTCGAAAGTTACATGGAGTAGAAGCCCATCTGTTGCTACCCAGCAGGAGACCAATTTTTGCCCTAGGATGAATCTGTTATTTTATTTATCTGAGCATGTGGAGAGGGATGGGCAACGGAATGGAATGGTGTCACAAACACCCCTGAAAACTGTCCCCGGCGTGGCTTGCTTCCTTCTAAGAACTCCTCCTATAGGGATAAGTGAGCAGACAGTCATCAGAAGGGATAGAACAGGAACTCCCCCCACCTCCCTTCCTTCTAGGGTTGTTCCATAATAGGGAAGTTGCTATGGATTGACAGTTCATTCCTCGGCTCCCGGATTAGTGGCTCACAACATTTTTTCTGCATCCTTATTTGGGAGGCCTTCTCCCATATGTACGACCAGAATTATAGGTAATACTTCTTTGTAACTCCAGCCCTGCCTCCCATCCAAGAAGACATAGACATGCAGACAGATGAGAGTGATGCCATTATAAAGGTTGCTTTCAAGCAGCTAAATTTATTTTTAATGTAAGTCCCATGGGAAGCTTCCGGCTTGCTTCGTTACCTGGAATCCCTCTCATGACCACTCCTGGTCCACCACCGGGATGTGGTGCCTTGGGTAAGAACGCACGTGGTTGCTATGTGGTACCTAATCCTCTACCACCTTGGCCTCATCCTCTGAATGGAATATATGACTGTAAACCTTGTTAGGAGGGGCTTTTGATGTTTCAGTTCATATATGTTGAACTAATAAAAATTGTACACATTTTAATCTTCTCAATTCAGCTTTATTCCAGCAATTTAATTCTTTCCTGTTTTATGCCAGTGATTTGATTCTTTCCTGCTGAAACAGAAAATCTCCAACCTAGCTATTAAGAATGCCTCCCCTACCATGTCTGGTTCACAAGGCCCTGAAAAGCCATCACATGGGGAAAGACCTATAATCCTAAATTTTCAGCACTAAAATGTGTATTTCAGAATTTCATTTGGAAACCCTGAAGCAGAATGTGCTAATTCACAAGTGACAAGTAGTTTCCACATCAGGCTGATATATGCGTTCACCTTCCAATTTAGTGTGTTTATCTGGCAAATGGATTCTCTTGGGAGTCTGACCTCTCAGGTGGCATTGAAAGGAAAGTGGTTGATTTTTCTTTTTTTTATGGGATCATTATCACTCAAGGCAGTTCGGTTGGACATTCGATTCTGAAAATCCAGACCAACAAAGGACACATTCTTGATTGCAGCATAAGGTGTGATTAATGCGACCGTTTTCATGGCTGTTTTTGCTTTACTTGGTTAAGAAACAGAAGTGAGATTTTAGGTTCCAAAGAGTACTTTTTTTTTTTTTCTTTTTATATGCACACCTGCAGCAGCTACTGAACTGACCTTGAATTTTAATTTTGTGCTTTCTTCTCAGGATAGGTGGAAGTAGGGAGAAACAAAACTAATGCCCAGTTCCAGTCTGTTCCTCAGACCTGGTGGGTGAGGTGGTTCCGTGACTATAAAGCAGGGCCACTTTGCTTTCTGCCCTCGTTGAAAACAGGGGACACCTTGTTAACTGTTTTCCTCCACAGGGAATAAAGCAGGTCTAGTAAGATTAGTATCGAGAGCAGGAGGCTTTAAACAATGATTTCTCCCACTACAGACAATCGTCGTGTAAGCCAAAACCAGGCAGTTTAAGTGAGGGCCTGAGAGAAAAGTGGAAGCCAGTTGCTTCATGTGCTCAACAATGGATGGGCAATCACGGCTTTGTGTCGGGACTGTGTGGGGAGGAAGGGGTGTGGGGGTGTGGGGTTTAAGAACTAAAAACGAACAAACCAACCCCCCAAACTGGCTTTACTACCCTACGGAAAATTAGACTTTGCCAAGCACTGGGAAACTGACTTCTGGTCCCCTTAACGTTCATTTTCATATAGGCCTAACTTCACAGTTAACCTTCGTGAATTCCTCGTTTATACTGTATGGAGGAAATATTTGATGCTGGAGCAAACTTCTTAATAATGGAGCGAAGTTCTGCCAAGAACTTTTGTAGCTGAAATGTACCTATTCCTCCCATTAGATTTTCTTGTTCTAGTCTTTGGCAAAGTAAGTGGTCTCATTCCTGATGCCATTTACTTCCATCAAACGACGTGACATCATCAGGATAGCTTTTCTTATTAATGGAATTTCAGCATTTCCCTTTCTTTTTCTTAAATCTGTTAGACCCTTTGGCCATTCCCAGAGATGAAACGCTCATTCAAGATACAATTATAGACCACTTGAAAGTGATGTAAAGAAGTCCCTTCAAAGCTAATACAGTATCTCTCATTCTAACGCAGATCGCAGCTTTCCGACTTTGAGGCTTTGCTGTCCTGGGTAAGCCTTCCTGACTTGATCCTGGAGGGAATGCCCTTGGCGTCCAGCCCCCCCCCCCCCCCACGTCCTTCCAGGTCAACAATTTCCAGTAATTATTCTCTAACTAGAAAATAAAAGAGACAACAAATAAAAACATTAACTAGTTAATTTTAATGATAAGAGTAACTTTTCCAACTATACCATTAGGTATATTTTCCAAATGGAAAAGTGGTGTTCACTATCCACCAAGAGCAGCTCTGATGAGTAAGATCTGGTGAGCAGATATATTTAAAAAATCCCTTTCTTTAGGGACTTTAGAATCCAGTGAACCGAGAGCACTCCCCAGCCTTGGTATGAGAGGAGACTTTAAGGCTCAAACGCTTTTAAATTCAGCATTTCTTCACACTGGCAGTCCCAGAGGCGTTTTGGCAATGTAGCAGGACTCATCTAAATGCGTGTGCCGCTAAAAATCCTACATTAACTCCTGTTGTCCCCAGGACTTACTTGTAGCTTTTAATTGCTTTTATTTTTTAATTGCTTTTAAAGATAAAGGAACTGATGGGCTTTCTGGTCATGACAGACCTGCAGCGGAGCAGCTTGTCTCTGGGTTTGGAGCGGAGAGACCGGGAGCTGGGCGGTCAGGCCTTCATTGCCTGGCGTGCCTTCAAAGGCAGGGTGGCAGGAACGAACTGAAGTCCCAGGAGGTGTGTCCCTGCGGAAACAGGGGCCCTGCTGGGCGTACTGGGCTCCCGGTACCTGGCTCAGAGCAAGGGCTTTATAGATATTTAGGACTATTAGTTAAATATGCCATAGATGCCGTATTTTTAAAAGTCCTCAAGTTTTGGCTATAGGCACTCTTCTAAACTGATTTCTGTGTGTGTTTTTCCAGAGACTTCCTGGGCTTAGCTAAGTACACTGCTCTCATCAAATGGACACTACAACTCTGTTTGGGGAGCTTTGTTATCCCAGTAGATTTCCTTCCTCCTCCTCTGGGCTTGCAAAGCTTTCCCCTTTCAAAAGAAGAAGAAGAAGAAAACAAAACAAAACATGTGCTTAAGCCTGCTGAGATCAGTTCAGCCACCTCTGCTGGGAAAGAATAACCCCGTGTGTGCCCCCATAATCGTTTTAATTAGCCATACATTCTGCAGGGCACGAGGTCTGCGTTGGAGCAGATGACTGGTGGGGGCTGGGACTGGGCTATTGTGGGTGGGGGCCTCGCCGGGCCCAGCCTCGGGGCTGGAAGCCTGGGCTCCAGGAGGCTCAGGCCATCTGCTCTGCAGGCCAGCAAAGCAGGTGGCCCTCCCAAGAAAGCGTTCCTGAAAGCAGTTTCGCTGGTGTGGCCCACGTGTGCGGGGCACCCTGGCCCAGCCATAAGACAGCTAGAGCGCCAGCCACAGTTGCCAGTGTGACGTGGAGAGGCACAGCCCACGGAGTGGGTGCGGGGCTCCCTTTGTCTGCCCGAGGGGGGCTGGGGGCTGCCTTTGGTAGCAGCCATTTTGGGGCCAGGCAACCTCTGACCCTCTCCGCTCCGGCTGCTCTCAGTGGGGCTGTGGGCCAGCACGCTGGTCATGCTAATATGGAAGCACGGGCTGCCCCTGCCGGCTGCGGCCACCCACAGGGCACTGCCGCCCATGGGGAGGGTGCCCAGGGAGGCCCTGCTCCTAAGTTGAATCAAAAATTGATTGCTTCATCACAACAACCATGTTCAAAGCTGTAGCTTCTACAGAGTCTCTTTTGGGTTTGTTTCTAAAGCTGACGTTGGTCTATCTGCTGTTTCTTTTCTCTGCCCTTGTCCTAGTTTTGGACACCCAAATAATAGGAGCAGTAATAGTAATACCGATTTACTTAACAGACACTTAGCTCTTAATTTGTAGCAGGCACCATTTTAAGTGCGTTCCAAATATTAGCACACCTTTGTAGGCAGGCATTTTGAGATAATCGAGGCAGGCGGGGAGTTAAGTAATGAGTCCAGGGTTGAACAGCAAGGAAGTGGTGGAGCTGAAACTGAACTGGGGGGTGGGGGTGGGGTCCAGCTCTGGAGCCCAGATCCTTACCACATCATTGTTGTGGCTGAACTAATAACAGTGGCTAACACTTCTAAGTGCCAGGCATATGCCTGCACGTTCTTGGGCCTGTGGCCCAAGCCGGGTACCCCAGGGGTCACAGAGCGCCAGAGCCAGACTTAACCCCGTCTCTCCGCTCAGCCCTTGTGCTTACGCCCTCTGCCCTTTTGCCTCCAGGGGCGGAGTAATTGAAGTCCCACAGAATGATTTGAAAACATTTATTAATACCATTTCTCCAGTGCGAGGTGATGGAAGATTTCAGGGGAAAACTTAACCCTTTTTCGTGAATTAGTCTCGAGAACACATGCCAGCAATTGTCCCTCCTTTCTTCCCCGACTTTTCCAAAGGTTTTTGAGATTACCTCCCTTCTGATGCTCGTGGCTGATCTGTGCTCAGAGGCCACCTGCCGTGCCAGGCTTTCACTGCACTGGGTAAACCAACAGCAATGAAAAGACCTTGTTCCAGAATGATGCCTTCTTTTATTGGTGCTATTCTAGTAGGCCAATGATCTAATCCCCCCAGCCTTCCAACCTGACATCCCCCTCCCGCTGCCCCTGAGCTATGAATGAACTGAATCTCTCCCCTACCCACTCACCCCTCGAAATTGCAACTTAATAACAAACATTCAGCCACCCTGTGCTTACCTCCCCCTTATGAAAGGGACGGACCCTTGGTGGAGAGTGGGGAGGGGCGCAGCACATTTCTGGGCAGCAAACCCCATCTCCAACTGAAGCGGTCTTGGAATGAAACTACAGCCATTCAGCCTAAGTTTGCTGCTTCTAGAAGGCTGGTCCTAGCTGGATCTAGGTTTCTTACACAGGGCCACGGGAGAAATTGTGCGTGACTGTCACCCTAGCGATTTTTTAACAAGTTCTCCCTTACCCGCCACCGCGTGCCCAAAGTAGTTTGTGTGAGATTGTATAAGCTGCCTGAGCTGCCTGGGCTTCAGAAGGCGGGGCTGAACCTGATGCCACCCGGTTAAGCTACCTCCAGGGTGTCCCGGTCTCAGGCCCCCATTCGGATCTCCGACCAGTGTCCCTGATCTTTCCGCACTCCGCTAAGCTCAGGAGGCACCAGCAGGAACCGCACCTGGGCCTCCTGTGAGGCCTCCTCTGTCCCAGGTCACAGGGCAGGACGAGGCCGCAGACATCACAGACATAGGAAATTCATTTGGTGAGGATTTGAGGGCAGGTGGGTAAAAGAAATAGCAAGGTCGGACCTGTTCCTATTGCATGAACGTCTAGAATAGCAAAGGAAATATAATCGTTTGCCACATTCCCTCAACCAAATGAACCAATTTTGATTATGTCTGTTTCCTTCCAGTCTTTGTCTTATTGTATAAATATTTTTGCTAGCGGCAGTCATAGTATAGAGAGCATTTTTGTTACGGTCTTTCATTTAACATTTCATATTTTTCCGTCTCCTACATGGTTTTATAATTATAGTTTTAATGACTACATTATGATGTATAATTGTAGTTTGTGCCCCATTGTTGAGGGTTTTAAATTGTTTTCTGTACTCTTACAAAGAGTGCTAAATGTACATATCTATGCATATGCCTTTTTCCTTTGACTTTACTATCATTAGAAATCATATGAAATTACTGGGTCGAGGAGTATGAACGTTTTTATGGCTTTCAAACATGAAGCAATTTTCTTTACTAAAAGGGTAATGTCCATCCACATTGCTACCAGTAACATTTTAACAGGCCTATTTTAAATCATAACCTTGATGGTAATAGGACTCCTGTCTTAAATACTGCTAATTTAATGGGAACAAAGTGATTCCTTGGTTTTAATTTACACTTCTTTGCTGTTGAAATGAGTCTTTCCCCATATTTGTTTAATTGTGTTGCCTTTTATGTGAATTGTCTGTCTGTATTCTTTGCATATCTGCTAGACTTGGCATTTTTCTTACAAATTTATATGAATAACTGATACTTTCCCAGGGCCACCAATTTAACGCCTTAAGTTTAAACATGGTAATAAAAATAAAATCTAGCAAAATAAATTTAATAGGTACTACATAAACACATGAAATAAGGTTTTATAGTGCTTATTATGTGCTAAGCACAATTCTAAGCATTCTTGCCCAACTCTGTGAAATATGTACTATTATATTCCCATTTTGTAGATGGAGAAACTGAGGCAAAAGCAATTCATAAATGTGTCCAGGCCAAATTCAGTAGATAAGGCAGTCTGGCTCCCATGTCCCCACACTCTTATTAGTTAGGAGGAAGAATCAGGGAAGGAGGGCAGCAGGGAATACTGTCCTGAGAAGTGAATCAGATACAAGCGTCCAGTCCCATAGACTCATAAAATATTTGAAACAGTATATTGGAGCCTCTTGCACGTCTGAACTAATTGCTCACTATTTTAAAGTTAATTGAGAGGTGAGCAAATGTAAGAAACAAACCTTTCTGTCACTGTACGCACCTCATTATGTTAGGAGTTGTTACCAAGGGTTTTTTGAAGGTGTGTGTTTGCATTTTTCCATCTGTTTATCCTAGTGGGGGCTCCCTTTCTTGTTTGGGTCCTGTGATGATGCATATTCTCCTGTTACTTTTCCTGTCCATTTGTGCTGTTAAAAAATTGTCCCCTTCTCATGATTTTAGTAGGTTTTATTTTGAACGGTGGTTCTTAGATCATAGAAACCCATTTTATTTGTTTTAGGTGGATTTAAGGGATTCCATTTTAGGGTGCTTCCAACTTATATGCTGAATAATAAATTTTCACAATGTGGGGTGCCAAAGTAGTATAAGAATTTAAATCTTCACTCTGTGGGTGAGGAAATAGATATGCTGGGACAGACAGGCAGGCTGCTTTTATTAGTGGGGCTTTATTGATTTAAATCATTTCATATGACAACGGTTGAATTCTGCCCAGAACCAATAGTGTAAGAAAAACTGTACATTGGGCTGCTTACCCCACTGCTCCTTCCTTACCCCCACCGTGCCTCGTACATCCACCAGGTTGGCACTGTGTCTTTATGAGGAAATGTGGACTGCTAAAATTGTAATCACAGACAAGCAAAAATCACACTGTCCCCTAATTCTGTTTCCATAACTACTCTGTGTATTAGCGACTTGCGGTTGCAATCTGAAGGAGTCGTAGTGAACTTCTGCATTTCGAGTCACGGCAAGAATGACCCATCTCAGCATCGTCAGTTTGGAGTTTCAGTATAGTGTGGCAGAACCGGGGAAACTCTCTGGTGCTAGCTTCAGTCTCTTTCTAAGTAAAATATGGAACTGTGAAACCCTGGGAGATCGCTGTCCTTTAGTTAATTGGAGAGGACCAGCATAGGTGAGTATGGGGAGGAAGGAAGTAGATGACCTCAACTTGTCTCGGCTTGAATGAGATACCGAAAGTCAGCATTCAAGCTAAGGATTTTGGGTGGCGCACTGTTTGCCATGAGAGATCCAAGCTCTTGGAGACGAGTTCATCAGGTGTATTTTCCTGTTGCGTTTCTTTAGGATCCCAAGAAATCAGATCGTCTTGTGTAGTTCAGCCATCACAGAGAAAGGGCTGGGTATTTGTTATCAAAGGCAGCTTCATTCATCAGGTTGGATCTCTGCTGAGACAGCAGCCAGCTTTCAAAAGGGGGGCTACCCCGTTTCTCAACAGGGTTTCCTGCGATGGTTGTAGACCCTCCCAACAGGAGTGATTAGGCGGCTCGCTGGCCAGCCAAAGGCCACCGCGAACCTACTCGTTGCCAATGACCGGAAGTAGACCTGTGCTGTGCTTGGCCGGTGGAGCAAGGGCTGGAGTTGTTCTGATTTGTGCCCTTGGCTGGGTGCTCTTTTGCAGTACACAGATTACGAATGTATGCTGTGACTTGAAAAAGACCCAGTAGTAACACAGCACAATGGGCAAGATGGTCCAGTTCAGGTAATTTTCACGGCTTCTAATGCAATTTACCGGTAACATATATTTTATTTAACTTGAGCTTTCTAGCCTACTTGTTTTGGGTTGTATCTCTGTCTCCTTCCTCACTGTGTCACAGACACACTAGGCTCATTCTTGCCTCTGTGCTTCGGCAAACAGTGGCTTCTCCTTCCTTTTCACATGGCTCTCTCCAGTTCACCCTTCAGGCCTCAGTTTAGATGTTGCTGCTTTCAGGAAGTCTACCCTGATCTCCCGAGTCTGGAGGGTCCCATTTAGGTACCCTCATTAACATTTTGAAAACTTGCCCATCGTAACACTTAATACGCTACAATATTGTACTTTCTGTGTTCTTGTGTGCATGTCTTCATTAGCATATAAACTTCTCAAGGCAAGAAATGTGTTCTGTTCATAGTCGTATTCTGAAGATGTACCATAATACCTCGCACCCAGTACACATTGAAGAACAAATTCATAAATGCATGGTATGAATTTTTGTTGGTTGATGGATTCTGAATATTTGCTTTGGCTTTGTTTTATTGGCTGTGATAGGCTTTGCTGTTGAATGAGTCAATTTGCAAATGCAAAAGGCAAATCCCTAGTGAAATAGCGCAGCCGGCTCTGTGGTGTTTCTTGAGTCTCTTGATTGGCTGGTTGACTCAGGAGAGCCCACCTGGAGGGTTCTGAGTCATGTGACTCACCCAGGTGATGATTTCAGAGCCAGGGAGTGTTCTGATCTTGGAAAGACTGAATATGTACTAACGCACACTAATCTTCTCTTGCCTTCTCTAGCACTGGAAGACACAACGCAGTGAGGAGTATGAAGCAGAAGGTAGGAACCGAGTGTGTGTCGGGCTCTGCCGGTCGCAGGGCACTCAGACTCCACACCCCCTTTCCTGCAGCTCTCAGCCTTCTTCCCAACAGCCTCGCTTGCTGGAGGCCAGCTAAGAAGTAACCCTGAGAACAACAGCCATAAAAAATACTCATTCCCAGGGGAAAGTTCATAGTTTTAAAACCCTAGCATTTAACCTCATGCAAGGTATGGCAACTAAGATGTGGAATTTTACTTATGGGTCAATTACTCTTAAACAAACTTTGAAATTAATCTATGAGCAGTCCTAAACTAAATAGAGACCTATTAAAATGCACCCATTGACAAGTTTCAGATGGATTGAAGAAGCCACAGAACATGTTGAACTTCTGGGGCCAGCAGATGGCACTGTGGTTCAGCTGCCAGAACCTTCTCCCACTTCTCAGGCTACCCTGGCGAAACTCCACTTAAGAGTAATTACTGTGTGTTCTCTAGGTCTCTAACCTGGAAAGACACAGCAGTAATGAGCTTAATTTCTTCAATAAATAGTAAGGGTAGCACTAAATGTACTTCTCAGCCTCCTAAGGTTCTTCCAGGCACAGAAAATTGTGCCAGTTAATTATCTCATGATTGAGTAATGACTTTAGAAATGTCTAACATGTAAGTGAAAAATTTACCTTGAAGTGAGAACTTTGAATAGAGGCTAAATACATTTTGATTTTTAAATAAGTCTGATCCTTAAGCATTCAAATAAAACCTATCCTTAATGTTAAATGATTAGTAACGTGCAATTTACAACCATTTATTCTTTCAAGTGGGTTTGTCTGTAGGGCAGAATATTTGAAGGTGTAAAGATTTGGAAACAGGATAATCCTGAGACTTTTATGATTATGTTATGATACTTATCATGAAATCATTTCCTTCTCAGTAAAAGCACTTCTAGTGCTTCGACTAGAAAGAGCGGCAATAGTGACGTCTGGTAGCTATAGTTGGGGCAGGGCATAGAAATCTCTCTGGACTGGCTCTCAACTAGCTTTCTCCCCCAGTCACACCGAAGCCTGAAGCCTGTGCTTGCTTTCAGCTGGAATAAAACAAACCTAGAACCTTGGTATGCCTGCGCAGGAGGTGTTTCTTGCATGGTGTAGAAAAAAAGGTGCCTCTTCACTCTAGTTGCAGCCCAAGAACCTGTGGTTCTATTTCATGTGAACTGCAGACTCAAATCAAAATGGAATCCGCATTGATAGTCTCTTTCCTATAATATTGACTTTCAAAAAGCACGATTTTCTTTGAGGATAGGCTCTCTCTCTTTGCAATTCCTTTGCGCATAGCACAATAGATGTTTTTATTTCAGGTCAGTTAAGATTTTGGAACCCAGACGACTTGAATGCCTCACAGAGTGGGTCTTCTGCTCCCCAAGACTGGATAGAAGAGAAACTGCAGGAGGTTTGTGAAGACTTGGGGATCACCCGTGATGGTCACCTGAACCGAAAGAAGCTGGTCTCCATCTGTGAGCAGTATGGTCTGCAGAATGTTGATGGAGAGGTAAGTCTTGCCTCATATTTTTATTCAGAAATAATCATGATAATGTCTAGACTGGCCACAGGCTAGGAAGAGCCATATTTTGGCTTCCTGCCGCGTGTTACAGAGACTCCAGTCTCTTTTTTCTCTAGGAAGTAAGCCATGAAGATTCTTCCTGGAGAAGCTCATGTTGTGTTATGGAAAACAAACAAAAAACAAAAAATCCCTGACAATAGCTGACACCCACTGAGCCCCTTGCTGTGCTAAGCATGTTACCCCACGTCATTATCAGCCATGACCTCAGTGCAGCCACGATGGCAGATACATTTGTAGAAGTGGCTTCCACAGAGCAAATGTGGGAAAGACCCGGAGAACAGATTATGCAGGCAGCTGAGAAGATTGGAACTGGGCGAGTATTTCAAAGGCCAGGCTGATGAGTTTAGGTTTTTGGAGCAAAGATCTCATTATCAACCACAGAATGAGTAATATGTAGGACAGACTTCGATACTGAGGATGGTCTGAGCTGCTTTTGTGGGGTATATTGGTGTTGGGACAGCCTGTGGCTAGGGGCCCAGCCAGGAGCCATCACAATATTCTGGTCATGAGGAAATGAAAAAGGGGAGGTTGGTGGTTTTGAAGATATACAGAAGAATCTTGAAGGAGCCCCCAAAAGACTCCTGCTTGATAAGATTCTGAGCTTTGTCTTTTCTGAAGAATTAAGAGGGGAACTGGCAGGACTGGGTGCATGAATAGCCGTGAAACATGAGAATATAAATAATTCTAAGATTTGTCTTTCAAAGAGCTGAAAATAAGGAGGGACTCAGAGGTTAGGGCTGCAGTTGTAGTTGGGGGAATCTTTGATTATAATGATATTTGAAACCATATTGTCTGCTTGCTCAGGGGCTATGTGGTACTATTTTCCTAAACCAGATATTTATCATCAAAAGCTACCAAGTAGCAGAATTTGCAGAAAAGCTTTTCCCCTCCTTCTCCCTAGAATATGTGACTGTTCTGTACCTTTTGACTGTCTTTTTAATGGCTCAGTGGTCATTTATTTTTCAGTGTTGCTTGTTGAGTCATGAAATTAAATTCATCCTAAATTATAAACCAGTGCAGTATGCAGAACCTTGGGTGGTTTTGCCGAGAAATACTGCACACACTTGGATTATTTATCTAAGAGCAATTCTTGGAATAAACTGTAGCCATTTGCGGAGTGTTGCATTTTCTTCTGTGGTGGAGTTTCCAAAGCCCAGGAAAAAAAGTAGCACATTTAGTTATTTTCCTCCGATCCAAGGATGAGTAAAAGATTGCTCATTGAATATAGCTTTTACTTAATGTTTCCCCCTGCCAAAAAAAATCATGAAATACTATAGTACTTCATACTACTGGCTCTAGACCACAGAGGAGCTGAAAGTTCAAGATGATCTCATCACCCTGTAACTTGGGATCATAGGATTTCATGGCCGAAAGCAATTTTAGATTTTTAGACCCCTCATTTTATAGATAAAAAAGTGATGTCCCTGCTGCTTGTTGCCGTTACCATGAAGGGGAACTAGATTCCCTGTCTCATGTACCCTGCTTTCCAGAAGCAAGGACAACTGTAGGGCGGGGATGGCAAACTATCGCCCTAGATGCCAAATATGGCCCAAAGTTTTGGGGGTTTTGGTTTTTTTCCTTTGGCCTGCCCAATGTTTAAAACTTGAACTTTTGCTACACTTTTTTTTTTTTTTTTTTTTTTAAATCAGGAGATTTTTCTAAGAACCAGAATATTTGACTCCATTGTGCGAGCAGTGAGAAGTGACTGGCGAGCTCCTTTGGACAGGGCATGCACTCACGTGCTCAGTTCCCTGCTTTAAATGGCGCCACTCTGTGATGTCTCAAGCCCACCGGGCCTTATTAATCTACGTTGCCTTCCTGGCTTCTCTGGGTATTTGGGTCTGTTAACCCTAGTCTGGTGCGTCATTTCCCAGCTAACACACTGGGAGATCAACCATCCGAGACCCGGCTGGTGTGTCATGAGGAGTAAGAATGTCCTCTGGGTTCTAGATTTGGCTCCTGCACAGGGCCCATTGCCCATTTGCCTTGCATTCTGTTCAGCCCAACCCTGCCTTCTGAATCCACAGCCGTCTCTTCGCCACTTGCCCGCTCCCCTGTGTACAATTACTGGCAGGACTCACTTGCTCCGCTACTTTGAACAGATGAGGTGATGGGTTTTTTTAGGCAGTCTGGAAGCTGTGCGTCGACTTGGCCAAGGTCACAAGTCCCCAAGCAGTGTGGAGCTAAGGTTAGAGCTGAAATAATGCTTGTTAACTTCGGTCAGTGCACCGGGATTTACTGTGACTTCTGGCTTGGTGGTCCTGAAAGCCTAGTCCTCCAAGAAAGTGGTCTTCTGGTTGGTAAGAGCGAGACAGAAATGCTAAGGGATCTTAGTAACCCCAGAATCTCACCCCAAACACCTTTCCATTGGTTTTACCATTTAATTCTCTATTAAGAACTGTTCTTCTTCCAAAGATTTCCACTCTTTAGAATGGTTTCTTAAAAAAAAGAATGGTTTCTTGTTTCGGACACCTCTCCAGAGGAAGTGGTATTTAAAAAAAGGAGAGACATATGTTCCCTATTGGATGTGAATTGGAAAGAAGCATTTGAAATAAATGCCTCAGGCACTTCCATGAAGAATAAAATAAACAGATATGAGACGACAAACCCTAGCAACAGTCCAGACTTATGAAATGAATCGTCAGAATTTAAAGATGTGTCACAAAGAGGCCTTTGTTAGAATGGACCCAGTTGCAGACTCTAATGCCTCATGAGTAATTTTGCTGCTTAATCGGTTTCCTTGCCCCTCAACAACATGCACATCACCTGAGAGCTTGTCAGAGATGCAGAATATCAGACCCCCTATATCAGAGTGTGCATTTTAACAAGATCCTCAGGTGATTTGTACAACGGAGGAGTTTCTGTATAGAAAAACCTTAGCCCCACCCCAGAGTAAAGAGGAATCCAACTGCCAGGAAAAAGGAGATCATTGCCTTTCCTCCCTGTTTTGTGGTGTCAGTGACTCATATGCTGCTTTATTCATCCCTTTATATTCCTCTGTTGAGCTAGGGGACAAACCACCTCCTAGGCAAGCCTCTGGAAGGGACTGTAATCCAGTTTCTCCTTCCCCAGTTACGTGATGAGGACTACTTATTGTTAGAGGGTACAAAACAGCCAGGCAAAATTCCCTTCTCTTTACATCTCTGGGATCCTTCCATTGGACACACACAAAATCTGTCTTATCTGATCTTCATTTCTCCTGTGCTGAAGCATTAAAACAAATAAAAACCCAAAACATACAATGTTGTTCCAAGTAGTGCTCTTAATCCCAAGTCCTGGGTTTCAGACCCAAACTCTTAGATAATTGCAATCTGTCCCAGACTAAATTCTGCTGTTCTAACATACCAATTTCAAAAATTCAACATAAGCAAAATATCATGTAGTCACCACAATATAATGGCTTAATGTTTGTCCAGACTTTTTTTTTTTTTTTTTTTAAGAGAGGTAGGGGAGGGGCAGAGGGAGAGAGAGAATCTTAAGCAGGTTCCATGCCCAGTGTGGAGCCTGACGCGGGGCTCCATCTCATGACCCTGTGAGATCATGACCAGAGCTGAAATCAGGAGTCGGACACTTAACCGACTCTGCCACTCAGGTGTCCCCAGTCCAAACTTATTTCTGTTATTACAACACTGGGAAGCTCTACCTTTATCTTTTTAAAGTAAATTTTTAGTCCATAGAATAATCTATAGCAACATTAAAGATTACCCATTTTAGGAGTATGAATAAGAGAAAAAACAGTTGATTGCTAAATTGCATAAGATTATGAAAATGGATGTTTACTTTGTGGAGGAGGAAGGACGTATTACTGAAAAGGAAAATAAATTCAGTGAAATGAGAATAAAGGGACGTGTTCTATTTCTGGAGCCTTAGGGTCAACAGTGGTGCCAATTTCTACTGGCCACAGATGTACTTTGGGCCTTGTGTTATTTTGAGGGAAATACTGAAAGTAAGTGGTTACTATTTTCTAGATGCTTGAGGAAGTCTTCCATAATCTTGATCCTGACGGTACAATGAGTGTAGAAGATTTTTTCTATGGCTTGTTCAAAAATGGAAAATCCCTCACACCATCAGCATCTACTCCCTATAGACAGTTGAAAAGGCACCTTTCCATGCAGGTAAGAAATGAATCGGAAGTGATTTCTCCGTGAGTAGAAGTTAAAACCCATTTGAATAGTTTGTAATGAACTAACCTGTTGTCTGAGGAAGAAGAAGGAGAAAGAGAGAAGCAAAAAAAGAAGAAAGACTAAACCACTGGGAAGGAGAAGTTGGGTTTGAAAAATGACCATAAATTACAGAGTGGGAAGCCACTAATTATGCCCCTTAATGTTAGCTGTGGGTCAGAGAAACCTGGTGTTAAGTAGAGACACATCTATGTCAAGGGACTTGCTACCAGATCAACTGTTTTTGATAAGTTTTACATTCTTGACTCACTTGGGAAAGAAAGATCAAAGGGGCTGCATGACTTGTTTTTCTGGTAGCGTTAGAGAGCCATCTCTTCTGCTCATTGTGGTCAAGGCTGTCCAGTTTGGGTCAACGTCTGGTTGAAATGCCTGACCTGGCTCAAGTCTCTTTCTTCTTCCAGTCCTTCGATGAGAGTGGCCGACGCACCACAACCCCATCAGTGATGACGAGTACCATTGGCTTTCGGGTCTTCTCCTGCCTGGATGACGGGATGGGCTACGCATCTGTGGAGAAAATACTTGACTCCTGGCAGGAAGAGGGCATTGAGAACAGCCAGGAGATCCTGAAGGTATGGCAGCTAACGTGGGAGAAAAAGGACAAATTGGGCAAGGGCTGAAAAATTCCAGTGCTTTTGAAACTGATTTGATTTCTCCTTAATGATTCTTCTTTTCACAAGATCTCAGGGATAAGAGGTAACTTTTCTTACCCCGTTTGACCAGGAGTCTGTTGCTAACTACTTTCCATGTTTTTAACTCCTAAACTATTGACAAGTGCAGTGCTCTTAACTGATCTCTGGTTGGTAAAGATTAGAGTCACACTATTGTATTTATTTACAGTGGCAGATAGTATTTTTTTAAACATGCAAATAAGTACGTTGTTTCCTCAGAGAGATCTTAGATTGAATATTGTCCCTAAGCAGTCACTAAAGAAATGTAATCATCCGGCTTCTTGACTATACATCCACTTCTCTGAGTTTGTATACCCTTCACTGCTTCCACTTTAGAGGACAGAACTTATAATGGTCTTTAACTTGTTCTGATTTCTAGGCCTTGGATTTCAGCCTTGATGGAAATGTCAACCTGACAGAATTGACACTGGCTCTTGAAAATGAACTTCTGGTCACCAAAAATGGCATTCACCAGGCGGCTCTGGCCAGCTTTAAGGCTGAGATCCGACATTTGCTGTGAGTTGGGTAGAAGGTTCACCTGCCCTGTTCCCTTTCCCACTTGTGCAACAAGTCCTTTAGATGCCTGTGACGCATTCTGTAGGCAGATGTGGCTTGTCTCCTAGCATCTCACCACTGTGAAAACGAGGTAACGCTTAGATTTGCATTAGGCTTTTGAGGGGAGCCATGGAAATGTCTTTCTGTTTTGGAGGGGTTCTGGTTGTCTTGGTTTTGGTTTTGTACTGAAGCAAGCCAGATGAGAGCTTTTCTGGGTCTCCTTGTTGCTTAGAGACAGTTTCCCTTGAACTCTGTCTATTTCTCATTCTAGGGAGCGGGTTGATCAAGTGATCAGAGAAAAAGAGAAGCTACGGTCAGATCTGGACAAGGCTGAGAAGCTCAAGTCTCTCATGGCTTCAGAGGTGGATGATCACCATGCGGCCATAGAGCGGCGGAATGAGTACAACCTCAGGTGTGACTGGTAGGGCCACGTCCCTCCCTCCCACCACCCTGGCCCCTCTCGGTGGGGGTCAGCCTGCCTGCCTGGTTGGCCACACCCGGCTGGAGGGCCGTAGGTGTGGTCAAGCCTAAAGGAAAGCGGGACACATTAGGTCCTTCAAGGAGCTTCCCATCTCTGTGACTTTCTGTTTCCATTTTTGATGGATCTGCATTGGACCTCTGAGGGACTTGATGGCAGCTCATTGGCCTTCCTTTCTCACAGGAAACTGGATGAAGAGTACAAGGAACGGATAGCGGCTTTAAAGAATGAACTCCGGAAGGAGAGAGAACAGATCCTGCAGCAGGTGGGCAAGCAGCGTTTGGAACTTGAGCAGGAAATCGAAAAGGCAAAAACAGAAGAGAACTACATCCGGGACCGCCTTGCTCTCTCTTTAAAGGTAATCCTCCTATTAGGTCTCTGGCCTGTGTCCCTGCTGGGGATACTGCCTGGAAAACTAGGGCTCCATAAGAGGATGGTCTGCACAGGGCTCAGTCCCAGGATTCCCGGAAGTTTGCCTTGCTGAGTCATGACCCAGACATGGCCGAGCCCCTGCTGGGATCCAGATTTCAGGAGTAGCCAGGTTTCTGGTTTGCTGACAGTGCTGATTAGTGGATCTTGTTCTTCTTCCCCCCCAAGTTGCACTGAGTCCTTAGGGCTGTTGGACACCTGGTCGAGGCCCTCTCCGTTCCCTGTCTCCCACCCCAGGTCAGAGCAGATGGCATTATCTCCTGCCACACAGAGCTCAGCAGCTTTGTTTCTTTGCTTCCAAATATGTCTTTTGCCTTACACATCCTCCTCTCCTTTCCTGTGTCTCAGGAGAGGAAGCGATCTTTCTCTTCATTGGACTGTGGTACAGTGTAGCAGTGTAGCCTAGAGATAAAGGGGGTCCGTTGTGGACTCAGTCTGCCTAGTTCCATTCTGGATACCACTCCATACTGGAACACCTTGATCACGTTATCCCACCCTGTTTCCTTGTGTAGAAAGGAGCGTATTTAAATATGTGGATTAAATGAGATGCTGCATATGCAGTGTTTGGAAGGTAATAAATATACAAAGAATATTAACTGTTGTTCCTGAAACTCCACACATGAAAAACTGAGCGAATTCTCCCACCCTCACCATCAAATTGCTTCCTTTTCGGAATTTTCTCCTTAATCTACATCATGACCATGTGCTGTCACAGAAGCTAAAATCCTCAGTCGTCCTCACTCATCGGTCTCTCAGACCTGCCGATGCGCTGAAAGGTCTCTCAGATTTATCCCCTTCATCTCCGTCTGCAACCTCTGCAGAGGTTCGGAATTCATCAGAATTTCTCAGCCGACCTGTGTGCACCTTTTCTTCCATCTCCCCACCGTCCCTATGACCCCCAGAGTTACCTTACTGAAGAACTGACTGAAGAACACGCTGTTACGCTTCGTTAAAGTGCAGCACGGTAGCACCAAAGGCCCCTGGAACGGAGCCTGGCCTCCTGCTTTTCCAACTGCAGGTCCCACCAGTAGCCTCCCGCCCCCCAGCCATGGCCCTGACCCAACCGCAACTGCCCTCAGCTCTCTTGGTTCCTCAGCGGGTCTTTAGGCTCCTTCACTGCTTTCTCCAGCACGGCAGACCACAGGACTCTTTCACTCCCATGATGCTTGCTTTTTTCTTGCCAGAAGAGAAGGCATCACAGATGACCGTATCTACATCTGTCTCCCTCCCCACAGTCCAGATTGTGTTTTCCCTGTGGTCAGCAACAGAATCTGATTGGTTAGTTTCCACAGCACCAGCACAGGCCTGATACGCAGAGATTGCTCCTAACTGTTTTGACATCCAAATTTAGACATACTTTGAAAGATTAGAGTTTTAGAACTGGCATTTTGGGAGAAGGTGGGGTTTTTTTTTTGGTAAGAAAAAAACTCTTCAAACACATTCTTTTTTTATTCCATATTGCTATGTGAGGGTGTGAACTAGAATGTATTAAAAATATACTGGCTTTATATTCTTTTGGCAAAATATACTTTGAAAATAATGTTCTTCCAATTAGCCTTTAACACTGGAACAGAACATACATCTAAATGCACGTCTGTGAGGTTTATTTTTTTAAGCAAATGTGGGTAGAAATCTAACAAGTATTATATATACAGGAAAAAAAACATCTTTTGTGGATTTCAGTTGATGTGTTATTTTATTATAATATAAACATACAAGTTATGAAAAACCTTTATGTGCAGCTTTTATAGCATCAATAAAATTGATTTTCATTATTCTACTTTTTATACTTTTCTGAGTTCTCTTTTGCTATCAGATGAACAAGGTTTCCTGCCACCAATTTTGACAATATATTGAGAATGTTTTTCATGTCATTAAATATTATATTGCGATGCTATCCAATAGAAATACAGTGCAAGCCATATATGTAACTTCACATTTTCAAATGGCTGCATAAAGTGAAACAGGTGAATTTAATTCTGAATTTTATTTAATCCAGTATCTCTAAAACATTATTTTGACACATAATCAATATACAAAAATTATTATTGAGCCATTTTACATTTTTGCCTTAACTTCTCAAAATCTGGTGTTTTATATACTTAGAGTACATCTCAGTTTGTGCTATACACATATTTCAAGTGCTCACTACCCACATGTGACTGCTAGTTGCTGCCATATTAGACAGCATCATTCTGTAGGATCAAAGAAAGAGGAGGCAGACTTTTGGGTTATAAGATAAATATCAATTTTTTTATATTTACTTTTGTCCTCTCTAATCTACTGAAACTTTGAAGATGAACAAATTCTCTCAATCTAGGGCACAAATTTATGCATCCTATAAAAAGATACAACAGTTTGCTTATTTTTAGTTCAGTGTCCATTTAATTTCCCCAAATTTCTTCAGGAAAACAGTCGTCTAGAAAATGAGCTTCTGGAAAATGCAGAGAAGTTGGCAGAGTATGAGAATCTGACAAACAAACTCCAGCGAAATTTGGAAAACGTGTTAGCAGAAAAGGTAAATCTGTTTAAATTTGATCTCCTGACACGCAGCCCAAAGTGTAGTTTACTCAAAAGAGCAGAAGCAATGCCACCAAGGAAATGTCTATGAGGGAAGTATTTAGATGGTTCAAGGAGGCCGTCGGTTTGGCAGGGATGTAATTTCAGAGCTTGGATACGAAGGAAACATTGCCTGGCACTGAGAAGTGATCCCTGCCTTAGTTGAACACATCACTCTAGTATGTTCTTCCCATCATCCAGTTGGTAATGTTCTGCTTAAATGTCACATTCCTTTCATACTCAAGAGACCATACTCTGCGTGAACACCAGAAAGTGGGGCCTTTGGTGGGTTAAAGGTCTAAGAGGGACACTTGGGGAAAATGAAAACTATGTCCTTTTCCTTTTCTAGTTTGGTGACCTTGATCCCAGCAGTGCTGAATTCTTTCTGCAAGAAGAGAGGCTGACGCAGATGAGAAATGAATATGAGCAGCAGTGCAGGGTGAGTGACTAAAGAGAACCTAATATGTGGAAGAGGGCCTGGGTTCAAATCCCACTTCACCATTTACTAGTGACCATAAGCAAGTCACTTAATAATCTGTGGGTGCCTCAGTTCCTCATCTGTAAGATTGGTAAACATAAGGGTACCCTCTCAGTAGGTTGTTGAGAAGAGTCAATGAGTGAATATTTGTACAGTGCTTAGAACAGAGCCTGGAACATTAGTAAGCACTTAACCCAAATGTTAGGTGTTATTATCTAGTATCCCCAAAATATTAGGGAATCAGGCAAACTGCATTTAAGTCTGCCTTATCTAGGTCAGAAATTGCTAGTGCTTAGAGGAGAATATAGTTTTATTCCAAGTGGAGAAATATGTGGTCATGTTGATGCCTTAATCAAACACTGCAGACCTAATCTGATGTAATTTGCTTTTGTCCTGTGGTTTTTGGGGTTTTTTTCTGAATACATTCCTTATTTTATTCACAAAATGCAAATAAAGCAAAACCACTCAAGTCTTTAGCCAGTAAATCATCACAGATTCCTACCAGAACTGGCACAAAAACAGACATATAGACCAATGGGAACAGAATAGAGAGCCCAGATATGGACCCTCAACTCTATGGTCAAATAATCTTCGACAAAGCAGGAAAAAATATGCAATGGAAAAAGGACAGTCTCTTCAGTAAATGGTCCTGGGAAAATTGGACAGCCTCAGGCAGAAGAATGAAACCGGACCGTTTCCTTACACCATACACAAAGATAAACTCAAAATGGATGAAAAACCTCAATGTGAGACAGGAATCCATCAAAATCCTAGAGAACATAGGGAATAACCTTTCGACATTGGCCACAACAACTTCTTTCATGACACGTCTCCAAAGGCAAGGGAAACAAAAGCGAAAATGAACTTTAGGAACTTCATCAAGATAAAAAGCTTCTGCACAGCAAAGGAAACAATCAACAAAACAAAGAGGCAACCCACAGAATGGGAGAAGATCTTTGCAAATGACACTACAAAGGGCTGGTATCCAAGATCTATAAAGAACTTCTGAAACTCAACACCCAAAAAAACAAATAATCAAGTCCAAAAAATGGGCAGAAGACGTGAACAGACACTTCTCCATAGAAGACATACAAATGGCTAACAGACACATGAAAAAAATGTTCATCATCCTTAGCCATCAGGGAAATTCAAATCAAAACCACATTGAGATACCACCTTACACCAGTTAGAATGGCAAAAATTGACAAGGCTAGAAACAACAAATGTTGGAGAGGTTGTGGAGAAAGGGGAACCCTCTTACACTGTTGGTGGGAATGCAAGTTGGTACAGCCATTTTGGAAAACAGTGTAGAGGTTCCTCAAAAAATTAATAATAGAGCCACCCTATGACCCAGCAATTGCACTACTGGGTATTTACCCCAAAGACACAGATGTAGTGAAAAGAGGGGGCACCTGCACCCCAATGTTCATAGCAGCAACGTCCACATAGCCAAACTGTGGAAAGAGCCGAGATGCCCTTCAAAAGACGAATGGATAAAGAAGATGTGGTCCATATATACAATGGAATATCACTCAGTCATCAGAAAGGATGAATACCCAACTTTTGCATCAACATGGATGGGACTGGAGGAGATTATGCTAAGTGAAATAAGTCAAGCAGAGAAAGTCAATTATCATATGTTTGGAACATAAGGAATAACACAGAGAAGGAAGGGAAAAATGAAGGGGGGTGGAAATCGGAGGGGGAGACAAACCATGAGAGACTATGGACTCTGAGAAACAAACTGAGGGTTTTAATGCGGGGAGGGGGGTGTGGGGATGGGTTAGCCCGGTGTTGGGTATTAAGGAGGGCATGTAATGCACGGAGCACTGGGTGTTATACGTGAACAATGAATCATGGAACACTACATCAAAAATTAATGATGTACTATATGGTGACTAACATAACATTAAAAAAAAAAAAAATCCCTACCAGAAAAGACAAAAACATCCTTATAAATAATAGCAATCTCTGATTTTTTTTTTAAAGTAACCCTCCTAAGTTTAGGAATTTGGGATTTTTTTTCCTTAAATCACAAACACTTACTGATTTTAACAAGGGAAAATATAACAGTTCTAACTACTTTAGATGAAAATTGTACTCGTCCAGAAATGAGGAAAATAATCACTTCCTTATGAGGTTGCTTATAGCCTGCCTTCCCAGGAAATACACGTGCACATTTTGAGAAAAGAAATGAAACAATGCCACTTTTACAATTAAGGTTTGGCTCTTGGCTCTAATCACGTAGAGGTGTTTTCCTTATAGATCTTTAAAGTTATGATTTCTTTAGTAAAATCTGTCCTCTCTCTCCCCAAATTCCCCAAATCCCCCAAATCCATTCAGTGTTCTTTTTTAAAATAGATTTATATACCATTCACCCATACAATTCACCCATTTAATGGGTATAGTTCAGTATCTTTTAGTATATTCACAGAATTGTACAATGATTACCATAATCGAGGTTAGAACATTTTCATCACCCCAAAAAGAAACTCCCGTTCCACTTAGCTGTAATCACTCCCTAGGCAACTAATAATCTACTTTTTGTCTCTGTAGATTTGCCTATTGTTTACATTTCACGTAAACAGAATCATACAATATGTGGTCCTTTGCCACTGGCCTCCTTCACTTACTGTAACGTTTTCATTGTTCATCCATGTTGTAGCATGTATCAGCACTTCTTTTAATTGCTGCGTTATATTCTCTTGTATGGTTATACCGCATTTATCCATTCACTAGTTGATGAACACTGGGCTTAGTCTGTTATGAATAATGCTGCTATGAACATCTGTGTGCAGGTTTTTGTGTGGATAGGTTTTCATTTCTCTTGGGTATATATCTAGGAGGGGAATTGCTGGGTTATAAGATTACTGCGTGTTTAACCTTTGGAGGAACCGCCAAACTTTTCCCAAGGGGTTTGTACCATTTTACATTCCCGCCAATGTGAGAGTTCCGGTTTCTGCACATCCTTGCCAACAGTTCTTGCTGTGTCTTTTGGAGTCGAGCCATCCCTAGGGGTTATGAAGTGGTGGGTGTTTTATTTGCATTTCCCTGATGACGAAAGATTTTGAGTATCTCTTCAAGTGCTTTTCAGCATATCTCTTTTGGAGAAAGGTCTATTTGAAATCCTTTGCCTATTTTTAAATGGATTGTCTTTTTATTATTGAGTTGTAATAGTTCCTTATAGATTCTAGTTACAAGTCCCTTATCAGACCACATAATTTGCAAAAACTATTCTGCCACTCTGTGGGTTGTCTTCTTACTTTCATGATATTCTTCGAAACAAAAGTTTTTAGTTTGGTGATGTCATTTACTTTTTCTTTTGCTGCTTGTGCTATAAGACTGGTGTTGGTTTTTAAATTCGAGGTATTACAAGACCAAGTGGATGAACTCCAGTCTGAGCTGGAAGAATTTCGCACACAAGGCAAAGTGTTGAGACTTCCTTTGAAGAACTCACTGTCAGAAGAACTTGATGTTAACACGGGTTGCATCGAGCCTGACCAGAGTAAGCCATTCCGACATCATCTTTTCAGAGGCTGTGCCTTTGGTTTTTACTGTTAGGGCCATGTTTGAATGTAAAATTGCACAACTTTGGCAACCAACAAAAACTAAACAGAAAAATCCTGGCAATATTTTCTTGAGCTATTTCACTTGTGGTCTGTTTTTTCATTTGTCTTTAAAGTCTTTCTGAAAATATTTCTGATTTTTATGTGTACCAGCAAAGGAATGGAAAAATCAAACCACAAGGATATTTGCTTTGTTTAAAAAAAAAAACAAAAAAACTGTCCTCAAGTCTGAGAATCTAAGGCCTTGGGAGTGTAAGAATTCAGGCACTGAGCTCTTGAATCCTCCCTTTCTTAAGGAGTGCGTCACGGGGATGGTGATGGTTTGGGAGACCAGGGCAACTAGAAACCAGGATTCAGTTTTCTCACACCGGCTTTGTTAAATATCAGCATTGTCTCTGTAACACAACAAATAAATAAGTGTTGGTTGACTGCGCCTTTGAGGAGGATTTTGGGTGGCGAGGTGGAAAGGCAGAGTTGTCTGGCAGCCCTGCTCCATGTGTTATTAGCTCTTTTCCTCCTTCCTGCTATTCTGCCTCTTTCCTCCCTGTCCTGAGTTTGAATTTCAGAAGGGGCTCATAATAAATTCTTCTGTTATAGTCTTCTCCACTGCTACAGAAGTACAGGTCCTTACAAGGTTTGTTTATTCCTCTTCGTATCTATTCATTGTAGAATAAATAAGGGATTGGGGAGGGGACTGGGTGAAGACCTTTCCTGTGGTTCTAAGTACGCAGTCGGTAGCCTTACTGTAGTGTGAGGATGGGGCCCAACGGATCGTATGATGCATCTCAGAAGCTTTTCTGGAACTTTTTCTGTAGTGTTGGGCATCCTCCTCATAGGTGTGTGAAGCTGTGCCGTCTTGGGTTTGCTTACACCCCAAGTATCTCTTCTCAGTTGGGGATATGCCAATAGATGAAAAGAAACCCCAAGGCAAGACTGTCAATCCAAGATGCCAGACAGGCCCTTTCTCCCATCTGCCTATGGGCCCCCACAGGAAAAACGTTTTTGAATCCCCTGCCTTTGGAGATTTCCACACAGTATTAGACATCATCACTTTGTCTGTGTACTGGCTCAGCCTCCAATTTATGCTTCACATTTCAGTGTTCTTCTCAGTTGCCATGATGGGCAGTTGTGGAAGTGAACCCGTATGTATGAGTTGAGAATTTTTCTCCCAAACTGCCCATATCTAGGTTCCTAACCAATGCACTATTTTTTTTAAATTTTAGCTGATAATTTAAAATGGGGTTCCACTTGCACTATAGGAAATCAATATTATAATACTCAATCTTCTGTAACTGAGTGGTGGGTTTGAGATCTTGACCCATGAAGGTAATGCCTCCGGGCATCTTCTGCCACGCTGCCCTCTGCTAGTTTGTCTGATGGATAGAAGGCTGGTTGGTTTCACCAAGTTACCTCACTCCACAGCATTTTCATTTAGAAGGTCACCTTTGAACAGTTTCCACCCCTACCCCTACCCACCTACTCTTCAAAAAGATGGATTCTGTTAAGGTTTGGCACAGAGTCTGCACATGAAACAATCTTACCGTACTGCCTGTTCACCTTCATTTTTAATACTTGAAAACAAGAAACTTCTTGGCTTCTATGGTTTCCTAGTAGATCTCATTAGTGGTAATTTAGGCTGAAAATTTTTCCTTAGTTTAACTGGATGTCCCTCCTCAGATGCCAGTTGTGTTATTGAAAGAACCTGCCGCAGGGTCAACAGATCCCATGTGTTTTCAGGGCTTGGTTCTGAAGAATGCAATCCATTGAATATGAGCATCGAGGCGGAGCTGGTCATTGAACAGATGAAAGAACAACATCACAGGGACTTATGTCGCTTGAGACTGGAGCTTGAAGAAAAAGTAAGTCCTTCTTATCCTGTTCTCTCATTTCTTTGAGCTCTGACAAGCTTTTGCATGTAGGACATTCTTAATTCTTTTTACTCATAGATAATCACCTTCTGTGCATTTCCTCTTGTGTCTGGAGGCTACCAAAAACCCCCTTCCTCATGATGGTTTCGTAGGCTGAGCATGAGGCCTTTTCCTCCTAGGAGAGAATTTCTCCAGAATGTATTCTCTTCAGCCCTAGCAAGCATGAAACTTGAAGGCCAATACATTATTTCCAACTGGTCCCAAAACATCTTAATAAAACCAAAAAAGCCCTTTGATATAGCTAGCATTAGGTACAAGTTCTGAATCTTCACCTCCAAAACCCTCCACGATGTTGCTTCGACTTATATTTTTAGTCTTTTCTTTTACCTTCTCCTCTTGTCAAACCAGTAGTTGGCTGTTCTTCATCAAACTGTCCTCTTTTGTTCGTGCTATTACATGCTATGTGATTTCTTTCTATCTCTTGAAAGTCTCCTTCCCTTTCAGAGTTTATATCAAATGCTACCTCTTGCATGAACCCATTCCTGAACACCCTTGACCAAATGTGATATTTTTCCCTCTTTGGATCTCCAGGTTACATCATAGCTCTCTGTTTTCTATACCTTTTATATTTTTCAGTCTGCCTTGTGGTATACTTGTTTGTACTTGTCAAAACCACGTCTAGGGTGGTTTCTCCTGGATGGCAGGACTGTATCTTACCCAATATCGTGTCCCCACAAAGCCCACAGAATGCCTATGATAGGTGTTCAAGAAATATTTGAATTTAATTAGTTTAAGACCCTACATCTACAGTTGGACAGGATGCCTGGGAAGACAAATGGTACCTATGTGAAAGTCTAGTCATTTTTATCGGAGTTGTTCAGAAACTAATAAAATTTGGGGCACCTGGGTGGCTCAGTTGGCTGAGCGTTGGACTCTTGATTTCGGCTCAGGTCATGATCCCAGGGTCATAGGATGGAGCCCTGCATTAGACTCCCCACTCAGTGCGGAGTCTGCTTGAGATTCTCTCCTTCTGCTCCCTGCCCCTCGCCCTGCTCGTGTGCATGTGTGCACTCTCGCTCTCAAATAAATAAATAAATAACATCTTTAAAAAATAATAAAATTCAACGGAGTTAAAAAGGAAAGCAAACTATGCTTGACTCAAATATATCTTATTTAACATGTTTTAAAGTTGTTAAAATGGGAAAACTGAAGAATGTATCATGTCTCATAGGCAAAAAGTAGCTTACAGCCCCGATCACCTTTCCATGGCCTTGAGTTGAATAACATTATGGTGGTTTTGCTTTCTGACCTTAGGTGCACCGTTATGAAAAGCAGCTAGATGAAACCAAGGTTGCCTGTGAAAAGGAGCAAGAGAACATGAAGCAAAAGTATGAGAATGAAGTACATGTCTTAGAAAAACAAATAAGTGACCTTAAAAATGAAATTACAGAACTTCAGGGCCAGACAGGGGTGCTCAAGGAGGCACAGCATACAACTATCTGCAGACACGAGGATGAGAAAAAAGAACTGCAAAAGAAGTGGGATGAGGAAAAGACTCACCTGCAGGAGAAGCTGAGGTTGGAACATGAGTTGGAACTCAAGGCTAGCCTAGAGCAGGCAGAGGAAAGCTTTAACCGAGAGAGAGAAGGACTCATTCAAAATGGCGCCTGGACAGAAGAGAAAGTGAGAGGCTTGACTCAGGAACTAGAGCAGTTTCACCAGGAGCAGCTTAAAAGCCTGATGGAGAAGCACACTCTTGAGAAAGAGGAGTTGCGAAAAGAGCTCTTGGAAAAACACCAAAGGGAACTTCAAGAGGGAAGGTAAGAAAATAGGGGGAAATGGAGAAACCCAGGACACTATACCTTGGGGGCACCAGAAGTTCCAGTCAGTTAAGGAGACTTTGACTAGACTCTTTAGTTTCTCAGCCCGTTTATCCACAGACATAAGCCTACCCTGGGGTTATTGGAACTGTTTTTTTTCAAAGACCGTATTTCTTGTATCAACAAGTATCCTTTCAGGTTCCAGATGAGAATAATTACTGTGTCCGAGAAACGCTATTTGTAAGCTAAATTCTGGGTAAAGTTCTATTCCTCCCCAAAGCGTGAAATGCCGCTTTGTGCTTACCTTCCTCACGTGAAATCTCAGGTACATTTGAGGGCTTTGATGCTTCATTCTATGATTAACTGGGTGCTGCTTTATTAAATAAGAAGGAAAAATGTAATGATTATGTTAATAGGTATGGTTTATAGGACTACTGTCCTTGCAATGTATACTTAATTAAAATGAAGGAATTTTATATATTTCCCAAGTTAGGGATTAGGTTAATATGCGTTTGATCAGGGGCGCCTGGGTGGCTCAGATGGTTGGGCGTCTGCCTTCGGCTCAGGTCATGATCCCAGGGTCCTGGGATTGAATCCCGCATCGGGCTCCCGGCTTAGCGGGGAGCCTGCTTCTCTCTCTGACCCTCTCCCCTCTCATGCTGTTTCTCTCTCGCTCACTCTCTAAAAAATAAATCTTTATAAAAAAAAAAAAAAAGAATATGCGTTTGATCATTGATGTAAAATCAGCTTACATTTTCCATAAACAAACACATCCCAGGAGTATGCCAAAGAAGTTGGTTTCCAAATTTTCCCTCTAAGTGCAGAGAGAGGTAAGTCTTATAAATTAATTATGGCTGCCAGTCCTAGCTCTCAGAAATGAGATCCTGTCTTTGTAGAAATCAATTACGTAGGAATAAGTGAGGGCTGTTTTTAGAAAGTGTTTAGATTGTGTGCCTGGCAACTTCTTCTGTGCATGGGGAACTGTTTTTTGTTTGCTTCTCGAATTGGTGGCAGTTTCAGTAATGCTGTATGTTGACTACATTTAGGGAAAAAATGGAAACTGAGTGTACTAGAAGAACCTGTCAGATAGAAGCCCAGTGTCAGGCTGATTGTCAGAAAGTCACTGAGAGGTGTGAAAATGCCCTGCGAAGCCTGGAGGGGCACTACCACCAAGAGCTGAAGGAGCTCCTGGAACAGCAGCTTGAGGAGAGATCCCAGTGGGAGTTTGAGAAGGACGAGCTCACCCAGGAGTGTGCAGAAGCCCAGGAGCAGCTGAAAGAGACTCTCCAAAGAGAGAAAGCCACTTCTCTGGTCCTGACCCAGGAGAGAGAGATGCTGGAGAAAACCTACAAAGAACATTTGAATAGTATGGTTGTTGAAAGAGAGCAGCTACTCAAAGACCTGGAAGATCTAAGAAATGTGTCAGAAAGTCAGCAAAGCCTACTGTCCGACCAGATCCTTGAGCTGAAGAGCAGTCGTGAAAGGGAGCTGAGGGACGGCGAGCAGGTCCTGGGCCGGGCAGGTGCCTCGGGGCATCTGGCCGGCCAGCCGCTGGAGAAGCTAGCAATGGAACGGGACCGGGAGGAGCAGGAGATGGTGTCCGGGCTGCAGGCCATGGAGAGTGTCCACAGAGTGACCTGTGAGAAAGCAGACCAAGAGAGGGCTGAGATGAGCACAGACATCTCCAGGCTTCAGAACAAAATTAAGGAAATGCAGCAGGCATCTCCTCCGTCCAGGAGAGAGAATGGCTGCCAGGCGGCAGGAGGGGAGGCGGCGGAAGGCAGTGGAGCCATGTCCCTGCTCCAGCAAGGAAAGCAGCTGTTGGAAGAGAATGGAGATGTCCTCTTAAGCCTGCAGAGAGCTCATGAGCGAGCAGTGAAGGAAAATGTGAAAATGGCCACGGAAATTTCGAGATTGCAACAGAAGCTGCAAAAATTAGAGCCGGGCTTGGTAATGTCTTGTTTTGATGAGCCAGCTACTGGGCTATTTGGAAATTCTGTGGAACAAACAGAGCCCTTTTTGCTGCCAAATCAAATGAAACAAGTAGAAGGTGTAAGCCCACCTTGCGTCCTCAGTGACCTACCGGACGATGAGGCCCCGGATTTGGGCAGTCCAGGGACGGGCTCTCCTCAGAGACGGGCGGTCAAAATGGAGGAGTCTGAAGCATCAATGGAGAGTTTTTCCGAGCTCGAAAATAGCGAAGAGACCAGGACTGAGACCTGGGACCTGAAGAATCAGATTTGTCAGCTTAAGGGACAGCTAACGATCCTGCGTGCAGACTGCAGTCGAGCTTCTGAAAAGAAACGGGACCTCCTTTTTGACATCGCCGTGCTGAAAAAGAAACTGAAGATGCTTGAGAGAATCCCTGAGGCTTCCCTCAAGTATAAACTGCTGTATGAAGACGCCAGCAGGGAAAATGACTGTCTCCAGGAGGAGCTGCGAGTGATGGAGACGCGCTATGACGAAGCCCTCGAAAGTAACACAGAGCTCACTTCGGAAGTTTTCAAACTGCAGCACGAGCTAAAGAAAGCGGAAGAGGCGACGGAAACGTTCTTCAGCCTGGAAGAGAGTTACGGTGAAGTCAAGAGAGAAAACGAGGAGCTGCATGTTCTGGTTTTGAGACTTGAGGGTGCGCTGGAGAAGCTGCAGGCCAGAGCGGCGCTCCAGCGTGACTGCTGCTTATGGGAAGCCCGCTTGGCTAAGCTGGAAGTCCCGCCCGATGGGAAGGTGCCCGAACCCCACCAGACGCTGGAAGAGTGTGTGCCCGAGGTGAGGGACGTACACCGTATCATAGAAGAACATTATCAAGATCACCAGTACCTCGAGCAGGAGAATACACAGCTTCTGGAAAGAGTACAAGCATGTGAAATTGCCTGGCTACACAGACGAGTCCGGACACATGGAGAACAGCCCCGAGTACAGAAGCAGGTTTTACCGGAGGAAGAAGACACTGCCCTCCTAGGCCTTCAAGACAGACACCTTCCGCGTCAGGCCACGATAGCAGAGTTAGAACTGGAGAAAAAAAAGCTGCAAGAGCTGACCAGGAAGTTGAGGGAGAGAGTCGCTGCTTTAGTTAAGCAAAAAGGTGTACCTTGTCAAGGAGAGAACGAGGAGGAGCTGAAGGCAATGATGCACGACTTGCAAATCACGTGCAGTGAGATGCAACAGAAAGTTGAACTTCTGAGGTAACGTATATGCCTTCTGAGCTCCCTGGACTCCCAAGAGCACCTCACCACATCTAACTCCCACTGCTTGCTCTGCCTGGAGAAACTAACCTGTTAGCCTTCGAGAAGAGAGCGCTACTGTAGACTTCTTTCTGCTTCTGTGTCGCATTAACAAATAGAATAACCTGGCCTAGGAGGCATTCCCTTCCTCTATGGGAGATAAATGTCGTTCGTTGGTGTCATAATGGAGAGTGTGTGCCATTTAACCATGTGCATCATCAGTGTATGTCAAGTCTTTAACTCTTTCTCTAGCGTTTCATTTGGATCGATAGTTGTTTTGGTTTTGGTTTTGGTTTTTGCTCAATGTTAGTTATTTTCTTCCTGTGATGGAACGTGTTCTTTGAGAATGCCGTTTGTTTATTATTAACTCACTTGGTAGATGAGAACCCTTATCCTGTACTAATGTAGGAAAAATGTCATGCTTTGTGGCTTACAGTTTTTCCCTTATAGCACTTGAAGTACATGGCTGATACTCTGTAAACAATGGAAATTCATCTTAGAACGTAGAATTTTATTGAAGAGCTATCAGAGTCTTATAAATGTGCTCGAAATAAAGATAAAAAATGAAACTAATTTGAACACTGCTCACTTGACTTTATATGAGTGCAATTGTCTTCTAGCAAATTTGGTTTAAAAAAAAACTTGTAAAATATTACATGTTTCTGAAGTATCTTGATAGGAAACAAAGTAATTCTAGATGTAGTTTTTCCTCTTCAGACCATTTTTAGTTCTAAAAATCAGAATGTAATGAGCTGAAAAAAAATCACAAAGTAAACATGAATGTACATATTTCAGTGTGGTCCTTTGATTTATGTACTGAATTCTCTTTCTCTAGGAACCCTGAGGCCTGTAACTAAAGCTAATACAGCTTAGTATTAGGCTTATGCTTATCCAGAGCCCAGAGCAAGTAGGACTTGAGACTGAGATAAATGAAGTTATTTGCTCAAAGCTGTATGCTTGCCGCTGAAAAAAATTAGCAACCATGGTGGGCAGAGTCTCAATTCCTGTCTCTGTGCTCAAGTGTTTTAGCCACACTTCCCTAACGTCTTTTTGTGAAATTCTTAACTTCCCAAAAGAAATGAGTCAATATGTCATAGCTTGACTTCCATTACTAAGAGTCTACTAATTTAGACTTCTCTTTTTAATGGGCATGGACTGCTTGTTTTATTGGAAGTTACTAGAAAGCATTTTCCAAAGATGCCAGATGACTGCCTTGTTATAACTATTTTTTTTTAATCTCTGTAATTCAGATATGAATCTGAGAAGCTTCAAGAAGAAAATTCTATTTTGAGAAATGAAATTACTACTTTAAATGAAGATGATAGCATTTCTAACCTGAAATTAGGGAAATTAAATGGGTCACAGGAAGAAATGTGGTAAGACATATACTTACATTTTCTTCAGGCATTTTTGCAAGGACTAAAACTGTTTTTCTTCAACTTTTAAAGCCTAACTCTTAGGTTATATTTTCACTGTCCCTTTAGGCAAAAAATAGAAACTGTAAAACAGGAAAAAGCTGCAGTTCAGAAGATGGTTGAAAATTTAAAGAAACAGGTAAGGAGATACTTAGTATTTCCCAGTGTTTCTTGATTCTGAAGTTTTCTTTGTTTGAAATTTATAGCATATGCTACTAGAGTAACATGTAGCTAATGACAGTAAAGTTGTAAATCTGGAGTTTCAGAATGGAAACTCACCCCATGCTGACTCTAAACTAGGTTTCTGTTTTTTGGTTAATATTATAATATATATACTACTTCTAGATTTTGAGGGCTTAATACAAGCTTTATAATCAGTGGGAATGGGGAGATGGTACCTCTGAAACTATCTGTGAAATACTACCTCTATCCCTCACATTCTTTCAAGTAATCCTTCCTCTTTTATCACCGTGATTGAAACCAGAAAGTTAAGGACGCAGTTTCACAGATCTAGAGTAATGTTTCATCAGTATATCTTTGCATAGAATTGCAGTGTATTCAGATAGCCTGTGCTGTTTGGCACCCAAGTTGTGTAATCTCACAACATGCAATTGCGCAGGGAAAGTCCATTTAAGAATCTGTCTGAAATAGCCGAAAGACAAGGACATCCTGGGTAAAGAGCATTTTCAGGACTTAAAACAGACAAGGTCTTAACATCCAAAATATATTCTGTACTGTTACAAATAAATGGCAAAACACCAGTTGAAAAACAGATAATTGGTTTGAGTAGTCAAGGAAAGGAAAAAACAAATACAATGTATAAAAAGATAGCCTAATTAGGGAAGTGCAAATTAATTTTCCTTTTTTCATCTTTCAGATTAGCAAAAATTAAAGATACCGTCTCTTCTTTAAAGAGGGGTGAAGAAATGAATGTACTCATACATTTTTGGTAGGAGTATAAGTTGGTAGCACTGTGAGGAAGATACTTTGGGGATATCTATCAAAACAGTGATGTGTATGCAGACCTCCTAACCCAGCAGCCCCACTTCTAAGAAAATGATCCTAAATATAAAATGCTGCCATGTATAAATGAATTTTTCAAAAGGTTGTGTTTCTTCATAATGAAAAGAATGATAAACTTATATGTCTGTCAGTGTGGGAATGGATAAATACATTATGGAATGTCTTAACACATAGAATATGCTATAACCACTAAAAAATATAGCATGTGGTGGTTTCCGAATGCACTGACTTAGAAAGATGATAAAAGTCTGTAAGATATAATTATAAGTGGGAAAAGCAGGCTGTCCAAACATCTGAAATGATTCAAATTTTTGTTTTAAAGAGGAGAAAAACCTCTATGTGCATATGAGTTTTGTATATACGTAGAAACCAATCTGGAGGGATACAGACCCAGCTGTGAACAGTGGCTACCCCCGTGGAGTTAGACTGAACCAAGGGTCTGTCACTTCTCCATACATTTCCCAATTGATGGAGTTTGTAATAATGAGTGCTGTATTAGTTCTATTAGTAAGGGTGTGTGTGTGTGTGTGTGTACATGTACATATCTATGTATAAAACCTTATCTACGGAGGGGGAAGAACCAGTTAGTCTCTGTTATCTGTTTTTTAGTAGAAGTAGGGTAACTTGTTTGTAAAACTTATTTCAATTTTAATTAGATTGCAGAATTAAAAACCAAAAACCAAGAGTTGGATTTGGAAAATACAGAACTTAGCCAAAAGAACTCTCAAAATGAGAAAGAACTGCAAGAACTTAATCAACGTCTAGCAGAAATGCTGGGCCAGAAGGAGGAAGAGCTGGGACCCAGTGCATTTGAGAAGTGGAAACAAGGAGCGTCTCATCTGAAAGAAGAACTGGAACAATGTAGAGTGCAGGTATGGAGGAGAGCCACCCTACAGCCTTAGGGGAGGAAATCCCAAGAAATAAAGTAATGCTGGTACTAAATTTCTTACATACAAAGTTTTAATAATTAAAACAGTGTGGTACTGGCAAATGAATAGGCAAATAGATACATGGAATAGAAGGTCTAGGATTAGAGGGCGCCTGGGTGGCTCAGTTGGTTAAGCAACTGCCTTCGGCTCAGGTCATGATCCTGGAGTCCCAGGATCGAGTCCCGCATCGGGCTCCCTGCTCAGCAGGGAGTCTGCTTCTCCCTCTGACCCTCCACCCTCTCATGCTCTCTCTCTATCATTCTCTCTCTCTCAATAAATAAATAAAAAAAAAAATCTTAAAAAAAACCTTTAAAAAAAATTAAAAAAAAAAAGAAGGTGTAGGATTAGACTCCAGCACAGATGGAAACTTAGTGTATAACAAAGGTACCTTCTCAAATCACTGGGGTAAAGATGGATTTTTTTTTTTTTTTTAATAAATGGTTCCTGGACAACTCAGTAGACATTTGGGAACAGATAAAATGAGATGCATATCTTGTACTGTACATAAGGATAAACTCTAATTGGATTAGGAGTCTAAATATAAGAAACAAAACTACATAAGTACTAGAAGAAAACATGGATGAATTTGTCTTTAACCTTAGTGTAGAGAAAAGCTGTCCAACTCATAAACCATAAACCAGAAGCAAAAAATAAATAAATTTTTTTCATGGCAAAAAAAATACCACAAAGCCAAAAGATAATTCACAAACTGGGAGAAAAATATTTACATCACATACCACAGAGAGTAGGGCTAATATCCCTATTATGTAAAGAGCTCTTAAAAATCCATGGATTTGGGCGCCTGGGTGGCTCAGTTGGTTAAGCGACTGCCTTCGGCTCAAGTCATGATCCTGGAGTCCCTGGATCGAGTCCCGCATCGGGCCTCCTGCTCGGCAGGGAGTCTGCTTCGCCCTCTGACCCTATCCCCTCTCAGGTGTTCTCTCTCTCTCAAATAAATAAAATCTTTAAAAAAAAAAAAAAAATCCATGGATTTGGGGCACCTGGGTGGCTCAGTCAGTTCAGTGCCTTCAGCTCAGGTTATGATCCCAGGGTCCTGGGATCAAGCCCCGCATCAGGCTCCCTGCTCAGCGGGGAGTCTGCTTCTCCCTCTGCTTCTGCTTCCTTTTCCCTCTCCCTCTCCCTCCTGCTCCCTCTGCTTATGCTCTCTCTCTCTCTCCCCCCAGTCAAATAAATAAATAAAATCTTAAAAAGAAAAAAGATGCAAAATTATTTTTTTTTAAAAAAATCCCTGGACTTAGGACCAAAATCTGATAGCAAACTGGGAAAAACACATGAATAAATAACTCACCAAAAAAAAAAAAAAAAAAAGCTAAAAATGTCCCTCAAGCCTGTGGGAAAAAATACCCAAAACTGGGGCACCTGGGTGGCTCAGTTGGTTAAAGCATCTGCCTTCAGCTCAGGTCATGATCTCAGGGTCCTGGGATCAAGCCCCATGTCGGGCTCCCTGCTCAGTGGGGAGTCTGCTTCTCCCTCTGCCCACCCCCTGCTCATGCATGTGCGCTCTTTCTCTCAAATAACTAAATAAAATCTTTAAGAAAAATGCCCCAAATCACTCATAATTAGAAAACTGCAAATAAAAACAACACTGATACATCTTTTCTCAACTATGAGATTGGAAACAATTTAAAAATAGGACTTTCTGTTGGCAAGGCTTTGGGGAAGCAGGCACTTTTATACATTGCTGGTGGGGGTGTAAACGGAGGTTATCCTTCTGGAGGGAGATTTGCCAATTCTTCAACAGAATTACGGATGGGCTTACCATTTGTCCCAGCAATGCCATTTCTAGGGATTTACCCTAAAAGTACACCTCCAACAATGTGAATATTCATAACACACAGAGCTTGGAAACAACCTAAATGTTCATATGTAGGAGAATGGTTGGATAAATGTGGTGGATACAGTCACACCGTATAGTAGTATTCAGCTATAAAAGGAAGGAAGGAAGGGAGAGAAGGAAAGAGAGAGAGACCTCTACCGATATGAAATTATTTCCAGGACATACTGTTAAGTGAAAAAGAAAAGCACAAAAGTGTATAGGATGCCTCTGTTCATGTAAGAGAGACAAGGACGTGAAAAAAATACACATATACTTGCGCATTTGTGTGAAAGAAACCCAAGAATGATGAACCAGAAACTAAAAATATGGTTACCTACAGTGGGTAGGTGGGAAAGGGATGGAAGAGAGGAATGGGAATGGTGTCAAAGGGAAGAAGGAAGGGAGTATATCTTTTCACATAGCTCTGACTTGTAGAATCATAGCAGTGTTTTCCATACTCTTCACATACCCCAAAATAAACACAATTATAATCGATCAAGATGGCAGGGTATAACAACATGGAACGCAAACACTAAGAATTGAACCTAACTATTATAAATGGATAACGTAATTACAGTGGGGAAGAAAAGAATTAAGTCATTTGGAAATTATTATCTGACTCCATACTGTAGGTCTAAAGATAGAAAGAAGTATATACAAATGCTATAATAATCTAGTCCGTAAATGTGTTTCTCATGGGGGTAAGTTAGTAATTCTGAAACTGTGTATATTAGAATTGAATAAATAAGTAAATAGATTACAGGCAACAGAACTGAATTTCTCACTGCTGGAGAAGGAAGCTTCAAGTAGGAAAATGAGGAAACTAAAAGGAACCTTCTGGTGTTGTACTGGAATTTGAGGCATTAGTATAAACTCATGTTTCTTAATATATATACACATTGATAGAGGTAGAGATGTGTGTATATGGATGGAGTGCCCAAATCTTGGTTTCTAAACACCATTCTCCTATAGAAGAAACCAGGGCTCCTTGGAAAAATTATTGACTCCAGGCCTGGAGCAGGGAAAATTCAGGATGAGCCCAGATCACCTCATGGTGCCAGAAAGAAAAAAAGTGTTAAAAAAAGATGGGCACATGAAAAGGACACAGAGCCCCACCTGAAGGAGCTCCTAATGGCCAAAGCTGGAATGGTTTGACCAACAAAATAAATAATTCTAGTATAGCATAAGATAAATATAAAATGAAATAAATATGTATGGGCACATCCTGATATTAAAAATTGATTAAATGGGGGAGAAATAACAGCTCTTCCTCACAGAATTCCAATTAATGAATGTAGAAAGAAAGAAGGAAATAGAAAGTCATCATCAGGCAAACACGAGGGTAATAACTGTCGTAGACAAAATCCACTGATAGAAACTAAAATAAAAAGAAGTTTCAGGAGGAACACGATTTTCATGGTCTCAAACTATCTCCCCCAAGAGAAAGTAACTTTGCAGTGGAGTAACCTGCAAAACCCACCTGAGAAATCATGTTCATACCGTTTGGGTGCACAGTCTTTCAAAAGATAGCTTTGGTTCGTTTCACCGAAGATAATGGTCATAAAACAGCGTGTTACTGAATTGGGGCTAGGGTTTCCTGACTTACTGCTGCCTTTTGTGGATCTAGTAAGTTTCCCCAGGCTACGTGAAGATGTCTGTGACTTGACTTTCTAATTTTTCTTCTTAGTCCTCTACTTTAGTGTCTTCTCTGGAGGCAGAACTATCTGAAGTTAAAATACAGACTCATATTGTGGAACAGGAAAACCTCCTTCTCAAAGATGAACTGGAGAAAATGAAACAGGTAAGACTGTGCTGCTTGGAGTGGGCGTCAGGGGGGAGGCTCATAGAACAATATGGTACCTGATGGTCTGGCTTTTCTAGCCACCAAATGTCCTTTATACAGACTCCTGTCAACTAGCTTATTGCTCTTAAAACTGAGGGTTTGCAGGACAGGCCCACTTATAGGACTCCTATTGCTAATTCTCTAAATGCTGTTCTAGTTGTGTAACTTACATATGTTGTAGACTGAAATTCTATTACTATAAATCAGTCACAACCATTTCAGTTTAAGAAATTTGTTGTTCTGCTTTCTTCTGGCCAGGTGATAAATATGTGTCTAAAAAGAAAGTGACTTTCTTGCTTGTAACTTTAATAACTATTCATCTAGATTTGTGAGACACAATTCTTAGAACAAGTTTGAGGCTTCTACCCTGGGCTAGAGAGTAAATTCTAGAACATTATCAGGGATGCAGTCTCACTTATGAATTTGACTTTAAGAAGCCTATTTCAAAGTTTCAAACAAAGACTTAATTTTAAATATAAAAGAGGGTTCACCTTAAGGTTATATCCTGAACGTTGTCCTATTTTATTCTTTATTCTGAACTTTTCAGTGGGTACAGGATTTGAGCAATCCTGATTTATGAATAGAATTTAGTTCTGTTTTTTTTTAATTTGCTTCACCAAAGGTTTACTTTGATATTATGACATCCTTAGATTATAAAATTCTCTCGCTTGTATCTGTTCAGCCTATGAGCATAAAGGTGTCCTCTGAATGCTGAAATATTGAGTCTCTACCACTGAGTTTTATGTTTGTGTTGGTCTGTAGTTGACTCCTATAAGTCTTGATTTCCTAATAGGATTGTTAAGACTTCCGGGGAATTTGTGTCCCTTGTAATGCCTAGTGATTGGTACCTGATAGGAGCTTTATAAGAACCTTTTCAAGTCAGATGCTGCTTTGCAAAGTATATCTCTTCTGCCATAACAGAAACTGTCTGCCATTATCAACATTCCAGAAGTTAAAACTCATAGGGCCTTTCTGTTGGTGCATAAGTATTCCAAAGCTGTTATTACCAAGTTCATCCTAATTACCATGGGAATACTTTTCTCCTTTACCTTTTGAAAATCCATTGTTCAGTCTTTAAGATGTTTAATGATGGAGTCCAAATCCATAGCATGAGAAGTGCGTGTTTTGTGACTTCACTAAGCCAGAGATCAGAAGGAAAGGAGTGCATTGGGGAGTAAAATAGCATGAGGAGGACATCATTTGGTACATTTTTATTGTGTATTTTTTACAGAGGTGTTTATAAATAGTGGAGTGGAAGAATGGTGAGCCCTGTCTGCTTTTGCTAGAAGTTGTATCATGGCACCTGGACTCTTTGGGATTACAGCAGTGGGGTAGTATCAGCCCATTGTTGCTGCCATACAGCTTGGACCTAGGAAGTATGTGCTGCTGTAGGACCCAATACAAGTAAAAAGCACTTTGTGAATGAGAAACTCTCTGTTGCACAGAAAAGGAACACAAGGAGCATCAGCAGAAGTCTCATGCCAGTCTCTACACCCAAAATGGTACCAGGCTTTGTGAGGGTCTGGGGATGAGGAAGCAAGGTAGTGAGCAAAGGAGACAGGTCCTTTAGTAAACCAAAGCCCAGCTACTTTAAAATAACGTTTTCCTATGTTCTTCTGACTTTAGATTTGTAAGGTATGCTGGATTTGTTGTCAGTTGAAGATTCAACCCTTAGAGTCTATTTTGTCGTCTTACCCCTAAAGCTAAATGTGAAAGAACGTAAGGTATGAAGTAGAAGGATGACCATAAAATCATAATGAATAATAATTGAATATGTGAAAGCCAAGTGAAACAGAGGGAAATTAAAAATGTAGGAACTGTGGGAAGGGTAAAGAAGTAGAAGGAACAATCAGTCTCTTTAGAGCAGTCGTTGGGGGAGGTGGGAATTACTCCCCCACCCTGGGACATTTAGCAATGTCTAGGACCATTTTTGGTTTTCACAAGTGGTGTGTGGGGAGGGGAGTGCAACAGCCATCTAATAGGCAAAGCAGAGATGTTGCTAACCATCCTCCAGTGCGCAGGACAGCCCCCCAAAACGAAGAATTATCTGGCCCAGGATGTCAATCCTAGTTAGGCAGATGCTGAAACGGAACAGAAACTGTCTTTGGTTTGTCTTGATTCCAGTAGAGAGGAGGAAGCCTGTGCGTCCACATTTAACATTTTCCTGAGCAAGTCAGTTTTGGCCTCTTCCAAAGGGAAGGGCACATGGAACAAATTGAAAAACACTGATTGTTTTAGCTTGAAAACTTGCCCTTGTATTGATTCACAGTACTTGTTGGTTCATGCCAATTCTGTAGTCTTGACTGAGATTTCTGAAAAAGATTTTTGTCTCGTTAAAAAAGCCTGAGGAAAAGGTATTGTGCTGTATCGTACGCAAGTTAAATTGATGACAGAACGGCAGTATGTTACTTATTTTACCCTGAAGGTAAAACAGAAAGTGAGGACCATTATGTAACGTGTCTGTCTACGTGAATCCCTCTGGGCAGACGTTTTGGCAGTCAATTGGAGAATGGAGAGAATGTAGCAGGGAACATTTTGTTAAATTTAATTTTAGTCCCCTAGAGTTTATATGTCCCCTGAAATATCTATGTAGATAAGGAAATAGCAGCAACCATGAAAATGCCCTGTTTATAAATACCTCTTTATAAATACAGCCATGAGATGTGATGGGATTGTTTATCTCTTACAGCTGCACAGATGTCCTGATCTCTCCGACTTCCAGCAAAAACTTTCTAGCGCTCTAAGCTACAATGAAAAACTGCTCAAAGAAAAGGAAGCTCTGAGTGAAGAATTAAATAGCTGTGTGGATAAGGTAGTAAACATAAGACTTTCTAACCATTATTGTATAGTGTATACCATAATGAGCATTTCTCTGTACAGTGGCATCTGGGCCTCCCATTTTAGCCTAATTGTTCCAAGCCTACTATCCTAGTAGAACAACATTTCAGCTGGCCTTATGTGATCTAAGCGTTCCGGAGGTCATGATTTTGACAGGAGTGTACATTGGTTAATAATTATTATATGCAGTAATATGTAGTTTATCTCATTTTAATATATAACCATGTTACTTAATGTATATTATTTAAACATTTATTATTGAGAGAGAGCACGAGCAAAGGCAGGGGACAGAGGGAAAGAGGAGGAGAGAGAGAACCTTAAGTGGGCTCCACACCCAACCTGGGGCTCGATCTCACAACCCTGAGATCATGACCTGAGCCAAAATCAAGAGTCAGACCCTTAACTGACTGAGTCACCCAGGCTCCCCTTAATGTATATCATTAAATATATCACTATTAACATATAATACAACTGTGGTTGCTTTTAATAATCTGAGACCTATTACATAGGCACTTTTTTTCTGTTTTCCCTAGCAAATCCCCAAACACTGCTTTTGTCCCACCTGCCTTGATAGGTATTCCGTATTTTCCTATTATGGTACTCTCTTGAGATTGGGGAAGGAGGAAGGTTACGGGGAGGGGAGAGGCAGAGAGAGAATCCCAAGCAGGCTCCATGCCCAGCGCGGAGCCCAACTCGGGGCTCAACCTCACAACCCTGAGATCATGACCTGAGGTGAAATCAAGAGTCAGACACCCAACCGGCTGAGGCACCAAGAGGCCCCTTGAGATTTCTAATTGCCTTCCAGCCTACCATTTCTCACCCACAGTGAGGCAATGAGAGAGAAAAATGGAAATTGCCAAAAAGAAGAGATTCCTCAAAATTAAAGGTAGAAAGAGAGTCCGGAAAACATCTTCCTTTTTTTTTTTTTCTTTCTTTTAAAGATTTTATTTATTTATTTGACAAAGACACAGTGAGAGAGGGAACACAAGCGGGGGAGTGGGAGAGGGAGAAGCAGGCTTGCCGTGGAGCAGGGGCTCGATCCCAGGACCCCGGGATCATGAGCTGAGCCGAAGGCAGATGCTTAACAACTGAGCCACCCAGGCGCCCCAGGAAAACACCTTTCTTTTACCTTGCCCTGCTCCCCCATGTAAACAGTTGGTGCTTGGTCTTTTCAGCATATATAGAGGTATAGAAATTTTGAGGCTAGATATGTGTGCAAAAATGCGCCGTTCCCTCTTTTCTTTTCCTGAAACAGTTGGCAAAATCAAGTCTCTTAGAGCACAGAATTGCCACTATGAAGCAAGAACAGAAGTCTTGGGAACACCAGAGGGAAACCTTAAAGTCCCAACTCGCGGCTTCACAGGACAAGGTATGTGGCCAATTCTTGTTTCATCTGCCTAGTTAATATTTTCCTGGATATTCCAACAGAACTCCCAGGAGAAAGAATATTCCGGGTGGAATTGGCCTAAGAGGGCTCAGAATGCTTCAACTTGACTAATACCTGTCACATGCTTACAGTATGATGAAATAATTTGAACAGTTCCCTCAAAGCTCATTATTAGAATTATGAGATTATCTCATCATTATGAGATTACTTATGAAAGCTGGAGAATAATGTGTAGAAAGGACTGCTGGTTTCTCATTTAGAAAAAGGGTTCCTAAGGCAGATTCATGCCCTGTTAAAGATCTCTATCAACCTTACTTTCATACATTTAAATTATTTTTAATTAAAATATATACTAGATGTTAGCATGGAGTAGGGTTCTGACAGCTATATATTTTCATTTTTAAGAAGTCCTTTACAAACCAACACCACTGGCTAAAACACAATTTCTACAAAATTCAGTAAAGCCATCTTCTGTCATGCCATTTGGTTCTCATTGGTTCTGTAAGACACCACTTGCTAATATACCAGATGACTGTATCAGCAAGACCCTGTTCCACGTTACTGAGCTAAATACAATGTTCTGTAAATATACGTAATATCTGGGGTTTCCACTGAGCTACTCAAAAGAGCTGTATATAATTAAATAGAAACAGAAGAGACCTTGGAATTCTCTTATCTTAGCTCATTCACTCCTGGACAGGCTTTGGTGAGACTGTGAGGATCTGTGTCAAGTGTAAGATTGTTCTCATGATGCAGGTTCAGAGTTTAGAAGACACCCTGCAGAATGTAAACTTGCAAATGTCGCTGATTAAATCTGACCTACAAGTGACTCAGCAGGAAAAGGAGGCTTTAAAACAAGAAGTGATGTCTTTATATAAACAACTTCAGAATGCTGGTGACAAGGTAATTTCTTTTTTATTGAGGTATAAGATGCACAGATTTTAAGTCTATAACTTACAGATGTATGTGTGTGTTTACATAAATGAGCAACCTAGGGGTTAGGAGCTCCGACCCCCTGCACAGTCAAAAATCCACATACAACTTCTGACTCCCCCAACACGTACCTATTAATCATTAAGACTACTGTTGACTGGAAGCCTTACCAATAATATAAACAGTTAATTAACACACATTTTGTATATTGTGTTCTTATTGTATACTGTATTCTTACAATAAAGCTAGAGAAAAAATCATAAGAGAAAATACATTTACAATACTGTACTGTATTTATCAAAAAATTTGCATATGAGTGGACCCGTGCAGTTCAAACCTGTGTTGTTCAAAAGTCAGCAGTATATTTTACATACCTGTGTATGTATGTGCATATGTTTATATTTGTGTAAACACCTCCTAGCTCAAAATATAGACCAGTTCCAGCACCCAGCAGACTCTCTGGTCTCCCCTCCAGTTGATAACCACAAGGGAACCACTTCTCTACCGTCTGCCACCGTAGGTTAGGGATGCTTGTTTCTGAACTTCATATAAATGGAACCACAGTGACAAGGTTATTTTTTGTATTGTGCAAGACAGGGGACCATGCTGAGTTATTTTGTAGTAGCAAAACTAAAACATTTCGGTATTGTATAAAGTGTGTCTCATTTTAATATATCAAAGTGCTGCTTCACCTGTGTGCATAGAAATGAAAAATGGTATTAAAGATGTCAGCCTTGTGGAGGTGTTAAGAGTTTGTCCTACAGTAAAAGTAGGACAGTTATTTTAATCCAGTTATTTTATATCTTTTTATTTTTATTTATATATATATATATTTTTTAAGTAGGCTCCACACCCAGTGTGGGGCTCGAACTCATGACCCTGAGACTAAGAGTCTCATGCTGTCCCCACTGAGCCATCCAGATGCCTCCTTTTTATTTATTTATTTTTTTTAAAGGAAAACAGTTGTTTCCATTTTTTAAAATTACTTCTGGGCTGACATTTTCCTCAAAATGAGATTGTAACTTTTTTTTCTTTTTCATGTTTTGGCTTAAAAAGCAAAAGCCCTACCTACTTGTTACTTTCTTTAAAGCATTTTCCAGGGTCCAAAAAATCACTTTGGTAGCTAAAAGCATATTCTGAAGTTCAGGCCTCAATTATATGGATAGTATGTGCTTTGGATTCTAAAAAAGGATCTGATTGCAAATGTGAAAAGAGTTTAGCTTGTGAAAGCTTTCAAGTTAGCAGTGTATTTTGAAGTTCCCTTTGTGTCCTCTGTTAACCAAAAGAATAGTTATCTGGGGCCAAAGGGTTAACTTCACAAAGATTAAGCAATTTTTAAGGCCACCAATGTCTATGCACTTGGGTTCTATATAGAATCTGGACTTGCCCTATAGTCATCTTTGCTATTAGACTTGCTGGAGCTATTTTGCCAAAATAGATTTAGATTTTCATTCTAAACAGAATTTCCAAACCTTTTTAAAATCAGACTCCCAAAATATTGTTTTTATATCTGTGTATACAACAGACATGCACACCTCCATTAGAAGACATGAAGAATAAGAGGTGCTTACTAAGAATTATTGTCATTGAGTAAATACACTCAAACAGAAATCAGCTTGTTTTTAAGGCTTAACTCTGCCCTTTGCTGTTAAGAACTGGGGCCCAGAAATAGCCACCCATCCATCAGGATTCCCTACGCAGCAGCACTGGCTGACTTGGGACAAGATGGATCATCTGATAAAGGAGGAACAAGAGCTACTTCGGCAGGAGAACGAGAGACTCCAAACCGTGGTGCGGAACACCAAAGCGGAACTCACGCACTCCCAGGAGAAGGTAAACTGAAAAGCTGCAGATGGTGGTGTAGGATTGAAAATACTTAGTTTGATAGGAAGATGAGAGTTTGACATGATTGAAACTGTTCTAGGGTATGGATCTGAGTATTCTGCTATGGCAGACTTATTTTAGAATGTATAATTCATCATTTACTAGCAAGTAATTTTACCCTGGTATGTTTATATAATATTTTTCATTCTGTATAATCAGTTCAATATTAAAATCAATGATTTTAATCCTCCTATCCAGAATAGCCTCATGGAAATTATGTTAACTATATATTCTCCACTCAAATGGACTAGCTGCCAAGACTGGTAGTACAAAAATGGCAAAATTAGACTCACATCTTGTTGGGCTAACTCCTTGTAAGAGAAAAGGTACCCCTTTTTATTTATTTATTTATTTATTTAAAGATTTTGTTTATTTATTTGAGAGAGAGAATGAGAGAGAGAGAGCATGAGAAGGGGGAGGGTCAGAGGGAGAAGCAGACTCCCCGCCGAGCAGGGAGCCTGACGCAGGACTCGATCCCGGGACTCCAGGATCATGACCTGAGCCGAAAGCAGTCGCTTAACCAGCTGAGCCACCCAGGTGCCCAAAGGTACCCCTTTTTAAAGACTCAGCATTTCAAGGTGAGAATGGTCTCTAAAGAGGATCTTTTCCAACCACTAAATGGATGTTTATATTCTTTACTTCTGCTAAGTAGCTGACCAACTATGATGAACCTATGCTTAAACACTTCTTTTAAGGAAGAACTCTCTGAAGAGCCACAGATAGTCATTTAGAACAGCTGCTCTATGTCAGAAACTCTGCTCTCACTGAAGGTGCAGACTCGACCAAGACAGACATGGTAGCTGTCCTCATGGAACTTGGTTGATATAAATGCATTGTTTCAGGTGTGAACAGTCCAGTACAAAGTGGATGGGACCATCACCTCATTGACTCCTAAAAGTTATGCTCCTATCAGAGAGAAAATGCCTAGGACTACATCTGTCTTCTTGACAGCCACGCCACACTGTTGACTCCCAGCCGATTGGTAGATCCAGAGGTCCCCTCTTCTCAGTCTGATCCTTACAGTCATTGGATTTTTAGACCCATACAGACTAAAAATAGATTTACCTCGAAGGATCTTTTGAAATCCAAAAAAGTAGAGTTCAAGAATTGGCAGACTTGGGGCACCTGGGTGGCTCAGTCGGTTAAGTGGCTGCCTTCGGCTCGGGTCATGATCTCGGGGTCCTGGGATCGAGCCCACATCGGGGCTCCCTGCTCAGCCAGGAGTCTGCTTCTCGCTCTCTCTCTCAAATAAATAGAATCTTAAAAAAAAGAATTGGCAGACTTGACTGAAAAAAAAAAGTGTTTTTAATACAACAAAACCTGGGGTGCCTGGGTGGCTCAATCATTAAGCATCTGCCTTCGGCTCAGGTCATGATTCCAGGGTCCTCAGATCGAGCCCTGCATCGGGCTCCCTGCTCGGCATGAAGCCTGCTTCTCCCTCTCCCATTCTCCCTGCTTGTGTTCCCTCTCTCGCTGTCTCTGTCAAAAAATAAATAAAATCTTAAAGAAAAAAAAAAAGAATTAAAAAAAAAATACAACAAAACCCAAGTGCTGAAAAAAAAACCAACTTTCCTTATGTTCATTTTTTTTCTTTCTTGCTAGATGACTATATTAACATTTCTTCCTCTCACGTATGTTCTTGTTAAGGTCCGTCAGCTGGAATCCAACCTTCTTCCCCCCAAGCACCAAAAACATCTAAACCCATCAGGTACTATGAAGCCCACAGAGCAAGAGAAGATGAGCTTGAAGAGAGAGTGTGAACAGTTTCAAAAGGAACGATCTCCTACTAATAAGAAAGTGAGTTTTAAGAGTTTATACCGTGTGTCTATTTCTTTACTATGATGTGTCCCTATGTGTATGTTTTTTTCCCTGCATGCTTCCAACAAAATGATTGATTACAGTGGTATATTTTGGTTCTTCCATCTATCTATACTTTTGTGATCTTATCAAATAGCATCATAGTTCTTTTTGATTCAGGGATGGTTGAAAAGGAGCAGTTAACTTTAAGTATTCATAATGAAGATGCTTAATCTTCAGTAGTATTATAGCCCTTTTAAGTTAGTAAAATCTATTTTTAAATGTATATATCCTGAATATTAGAAACATCTTAATATGGTCTGTATTAGCTACCTATTGCTGTGTAACAAAACAACAAACATTTGTTGTCTCACAGTTTCTGTGGGTGGGGCATTCAGAAGCAGCTTAGCTGAGTGCTTCTGGCTGAGGGGCTCATGAGGTTGCAGTCCACACATCAGCTGGGACTGCATTTATCTGAAGGCTCCACTGCTACTGAGGGATCCACTTCTAAGTTCAGGAATGTAACTGTTAGGAGGAGGCTTCTATTCCTTGCTGGCTGATTACAGAGACCTCAGCTCCTCACTGCCTGGGCCTTTTCTCAGATCATGGCAGTGAGTGATAGGAGAGAGATCCCAAAAGCTGTGGTGCCTTTTATAAGCTGTCCTGGAAGTGACACACCATCATTTCTGCTATCTTCTGTTGGTCACACAGACTAACCCTGGTACAGGAAAACTCCACAACACTGTAAACCCCAAGAGGTGGAGATCAGTAGGGACCATCTTGGAGACTGGCTACCACGTGGTTAAACCTCCGTAGCATCACTCAGTTTGCTTTCTGTACTTTGTTCCATGAAGTAAGAGTTCTAAGACCAGTGTTACCCTGGGAGTTCTGGTTGTTAACTTGTTTTCTTTCTTTTTTCTTCTAAACTAAAACTCAGAGTTTTCACTGTTATCTTCCTCTTCTGAAAATTATGGTTCATGTAAAAATCTGGGAAGAATGATGAACAATCAATTACTTCTGTTATAAAAACTGTATGAAAATGTTAAGTTTGTGAAAGTTATCATGACCATAGGCAGTAAGAAGACTGGTTTGTGCTCTAACGGGGAAATACCATTCAGTTTTAGGTATATAAACTTTTCAGAAAGATAAAGGGTTTCATCCAGCTGCTAAGGGAAAAGTCTAATGATAGTTTTAACCTGAAAAGCTTACACTTCTCTTTAACAATTTTTGCTCCTCTCCTCAGCTCTTTTTGATAGAAACCAAAATCAGGATTCTACAAGTGTCATATATTTTCTACTTAGCAATATTCTGAATTCCAGGGTCATGTAGCTCATTACATTCCTCCTATAATAGAGAATTCTAAAAATGGATACTCACAAAATCTTCAAATTTCATCTTTAAAATTGAGAAAGGAGTTCTCCAACTCAGGTTTTATGTACTCTCAGTTTTAAGCCTTTAAACTTTGCCTTAAGACAGTGTTTTTCCCACTGCAGATCCATAGTAGAGGATCATGAAATTGATTTAGTGAAATATCAGCCTTCTTTATTAATAAGATATGCTAGAAAATATCAGAGTCCATGGCTCATGGTAAGGATAAATTTCATTTCATGAAAGTTCTCTTTCAGTGATACGTACTTATAATTGGTTATGGGTGTGGGCTATGTCCTGGGTATATTTCTTAAGTGAGCAGCACTGAAGTTTGAAAGCCAGGTGCCTTCTGGAATCTGTTCCACGGAAGCAGTGGTGATTAAAAACTATCCTACTTAAATGTAATCAGTGCACTGAATTATATTGTTTTCCTTCAATGAGTGAACTCTGCTTTCTTCCAAGGGTTAAGATTTCTGACTAGCATAAATTTGTCAAAATAAAGCAGAGCAACTCAAGCGTGTTTCGTTTTTTTAAAGGGAATTTTTTTGTTTTTTAGCAGGTCAGTCAGATGAATTCCCTTGAAAGAGAATTAGAAACGATTCATTTGGAAAATGAAGGCCTGAAAAAGAAACAAGTAAAACTGGATGAGCAGCTAATGGAGGTAAGTTTTTAAGCAACTGGCCTTAGCTATGAAGAATATTTTAATCCATGAATGTGCCATTTGTTGGGAGAGACTAGCATAGCACTGAATTCCTATTATGAAGAAAAGTGAAAAAGTATGCTGCCAAGCTGAATTCTTTGGTCTGTCTTACCAAGTTTGATAGACGTTGTTGCTCATTACATAGTCACAGGAATTCATACTGCTTCAGAGAGGAAGGAATCATGTTGACTATTCTAAAATGCAAGGACCCATACCTCCACAAATTCAGGTGGCAGGGACTCTGTCTGATCTTGGCCAAGAGGCCCAGAGCTCCCCCACCACCGCTGAGGTTGTAACAGTTTCCTGACACCTCCCCTATTGTAGTGTTTTACAGATGGGTTGCTAACAACCTCTTTAGTTAGGAAATCCGTGCAGGGAATTTGGGAGCATTAGCATTTAGAAGTTTAATCTTCCAGGGCTGTCACTGTTCATTACTACATTTGTAACTCAGCACTGCCTTGTGAGAGGTACATCTGTTAAATATAAAAATGGAGTTGTAAAACTTGTCAGCTTGGACACTGAGTTTCCAGTCTACTAGACTGCTTTCTGAATACTAAAGACAATGATAGGATATAAAACAACTTACGTACAAATCCTCCTTAACAATACAAATTTCACTGAGATACTTTGCTTGGGGTAGATGAAAATGTCATGTGGTGAACTGTAAAATTTATTTAAGGTTGAGAGGCATGGGTAGAAAACATCTTTTTGTGCTCTTAAAAAGTCGTGTGTAAACAAATATTTTAGAGCCAGAATTATAGGATGAGAGAGATTAAATAGATGGTTCTTAAATGTGAAATATGGGCAGATATGTCACACTGACATTTAAATGACCGCTGAGGTTTCTGCCAATTTTATGTTCTCTGATTTATCCACTAATAGGGGGATTAAACTATAAATAGTGAAATTCCAAACCCTTTTTTTCTTTCTCTGACAGCACATAATAAATGTGTTCCAAAGCTTGAGCTGCAGGCTGTGTTTAGATGTAGAGATGCTTTCTGATGAAATAATTGTATATTGTGATGAATAAGATATCTGAAGCTAAGCTCCACATGTCTCATACCAAATTGAAAAGTAACAGGGTATACTTAGTCACTGGTAGATCTTCCCCAAATGTTCTGCCAACAGGCCCATCCATCTCCCACCTGCTCTAGCCGGCCTCAGAAACCTCTCTCTCTTCCTAACCCCACTTCACATGTTTAACTATCATAAGCAATTTCCCTTCATTATTTTTCTCCTTGATCTAGTAGTAAATATTTGCTAATGGATGAAGTAAACGGATGTTCATGGTACTAGAGCTGAATAACTAAAGGAAACACTTGAATTTTCCATCGGAACACTGAAAAGAACATCTCATACACTATTCTAATGAAACTTTCTTTAGGCAATAAGACAGCTATTAACTCTGTACAGACCGATACAAATTGGATTCTTCAGCAGCTTTATTAAAATGTAATTCATATACCATATAGCTCACCTATTTAAAGTATATACTTCGATGACTTTGTTATATTAATTTTTTAAATGGTGGTAAATATATGCAGAACCAAATTTGCCATTTTAAAATTCAGTGGCATTAATTACATTCACAGTGTTCTACAACCCTCACCGCTACTTCCAAAACATTTGCATCACCCCAGAGACTCTAACCATTAAGCAATAACTCTCCCTATCCCACCAGCCCTACAAAGTGGGTTTTTATTTATGTTCTGACATCTATAGATGAGGCCACTTTGGGGCGCGTACAGTGGTTTTCACACCATTTTTTGTGCACACCTCACCTGAGGGATAGGTACATTCCTCTGACTTGGCAGGGATTCTCATTGGGTTTGGGTGAGGGGCAGGCGGCAGGGGGAGGAGATGTTCCAACATCAGAATCTTTGGGATCAAGGATTTTAAGAAAAGCTCTCTAGGCGATTCTAATCTGATGTATGTCCTCCCTTGTGGGAAGGAGTTTCTCCTCATCCTTCTGTGTCAGTTTAAAAGTCACTGATCTAGGGGCCCCTGGCTGGCTCAGTTGCTGGAGCGTGTGACTCTTGATCTTAGTGTTGTGAGTTTGAGCCCTGTGTTGAGTGTAGAGATTACTTAAAAATAAAATCTTCAAAGAAAAAAAAAACGTCACAGCTAATACAATATGTACCCATAGCCTAGGGCAATTAAATTCTTCCTTTTCCTAGTCTAGTGATTTGAGATCTTTAATTCCTACTCCAGGGCTTTTTCAACGACATGAGGCAATGTTCTCTAAATAACTGAATTTGAAGGTTCAAGAAAAGGGTTACAATCTGCATCAGCAGTTCTCAAGTCAGCCTAGCCAACAGTTCCAACACTTGAGCAACAAAATTGCCATTTGGAGATGCAGAATATAAACTATAAAAGTATTTAGTATCAGGTCCATCCAGACTAGACCTGGAATGTTCTAAATAATTCTGTTGGGACAGGTGGAGGTAAAGGTGGTAAGTTCACAAACTAGCCAAATCACAGTAGGTGAGGAAGCAGTTGCAGGATGAGAGCTATGAGACATTTTAAGGTCTGTAAAATTGGTATACAGAGAAATGTAAATGTTGTCCTTTATAAGTCCTTCCTGACTAGAGCACACATGTTCAGGTATATAATATACCCAGTTTTAACTGTTCTCTTTTTATAACTCATACTTTTCTTCCTCTTTTTATGACTCCTGTAATTTTCTTTTGTTTTTGTTTTGTCTGTGGCTAACCTGCACCTAGAACTCTGTGGTTGGAACTAGCAGAGAAGGGTGCAGTTCTCTGCCTGAGCTAGTGTGTGAAGGTAGAACATTCTCTTTCAATGCATTTCATAGCATGGAGATATCTCATTAGACTCCTTGTTCACGTAATCATTTTTACTGACTCTAACAGTTAGTAAATACGTAAGAGCCAATATTCATTTTGCTTTAACTATGGAATATGTCTCTGTTTCCATGTACACCAGGATTTTCCTCAGTATTTAAAGATCTAGGTGAAGAAAATCATCCTGCTGATATAAAATCATGGGATCATAATTCTCCCTATTTTTTAGTCCTGAAAATAAAATGGTGGGTTTCTGAATCTACAACTAGAAAATTTCAAAATGGGTAATCTCCCACCTCAGAAATTTAGATTTAAGGAAATGGATAGTGGCTCTGAAGTTTCATAACATTTAATTATAGTTGTGTCGTGGAGGGCCTTTTTCCCTTCTCACAAGCCTGGAGGAGCTGCTTCTTGAGTCTGGTACTTGAGTCTGGTCATGTTCATTGCATGCCTTCTGCGGGGTCCTCTGTCTGCTGAATGTGTCGACAGATGTGGAGTGGCATGCCTCACTGCCAAATGCAGTGCGTTCTCCTTCTCCTTTTTCCTCTCCCCAGCTTTGGCATGTGATACACATATCATTTCCTCATTGCCTTGAACAAATATTTCTGTTCCATATACTTCAATTCCCGGGGATTCTAGGATATCACCCTTTGTCCCAGAATTGCTTATCTTATAGTGCTATTTAAGAGTTGAACATTGGTGAACTGAAATAGAGTAAAATAATTTTAGATATGAGATTCTTTGTCTATCCTGGAAAATATATAGTCCTTGAACATTTGCTTTTAAGAATCTTTATGAATGGTAAGTAAAGTGGCAAAACCCTAAAGCATAACCACTTTCTCCCCTTTGCTTACTCCAACCCTGTCTGCATTTTATTTGTTTTAACGAGGCGTAATTAAATGTTCTAGTATAAGGAGACAATGAAGTAGAATTTAGACACATTATATATAGCGTGTACCTCATGCCCTTACAGTCACTCAAGAGTGAGGAAGTACAGTGTTTTAAGTCGAAAACTAATTATATTATCTCCTAAGGAAAATGACGCTTCCCAATTACTTACTTCTACTCAAGTCATGTACTGTCCTGTTTTCAAGTTATCAGGGGGTCTGAGAGGCCACTAATGAATCCATCAGCTTCATTCACTCTGCTTGACACTTTCAAGAGTAGCTCTGTGCTGCAAAGCACTGCAGCTGACCCGGGCTTTGCCTTTGTCGTCCAGAAGCAGCACCTGAGGTCCACTGTGATGCTTAGCCCATCCCCTCATGCTTGGGATCTCCAGCTGCGCCAGCAGCAAGCCTGTCCGATGGTGCCCAGGGAGCAGTTTCTGCAGCTTCAACACCAGCTGTTGCAGGCTGAGAGGACAAACCAGTGCCTGCAGGAGGAACTTGAAAACAGGACCTCCGAAACCAACACACCGCAGGTATGAGGCTCTTTCTTCCCTGCTGGTTAATTCAGCTCACCTCACCTCATTTGGCCTGTTTATGGGAAAGTTATACCCGTTCAAAGGTGGGGATGAAGAACCTAAATCTCTGTCAGAGAGCACCATCTTACCTGTATGACAAATCCACAGAACTGCAGTGTTACTTGGGGGTTTTGTTTTGGTTTTTTTGCAGTGATGCTCTTGCACTCTCAGCTTTGAAGCTGGGTAATGAAGCGTTCTGGGTCTCCTTTGCACATTCGTAGTTGATGAAGTATCAGGATCGCTTGAGCGTAGTGTACAACTGACCTAACGTTTTTTGACTTAACATTTGTCTGATGCCAAAAATATTACAGAATTCAAGTACAACTCTAGGATATGCATTATTAACAAAGCAACCTGGGTTTTCCTGTACTAGAGGGGTAGTCTGCTGAGTTCCATAGAATTCACAAGTGGGGACTTTAAACAACTAATAGAGTGTGTAGTCAGTGACTTGAGTTGATGTATTTCATTTAACTTAATTTTTAAGAATGATCAAGTTTGAAAACCTCTTCTTAAGGAAATAAACATCTTTTCCCTTTTCCTTTGAATTAGCCTTATCCTAGCTCACTACAGACACAATCTGATACAAGCTGGGTTTCCAAATAGTTCTCTTGAGACTTCTGAAAAAGCTTGACTAGGAATGAAGCACTTCATGCTTTTTGCTTGCCCAATTTGTTTATTCAAAACTAGGAATAAAATAAAAAATATTCCTTAGTTTGTATAATTCTAAATTCAATCTGGTTTGGATGCTTTTCTTCTGTTGTCTCTCAGTTGACTTTTCATAAGGAATTTCCCCACCTCCTTTTCTGTAATTGTCTCAAATTAGCACTATAATTATACCCTGGAGCAGTTCTGTCTTCCTCTTCTAGTAGTGGCTATCTGTGCTTTGTCATGATATGCTTCTGTCAGCTAATCTTTTGAACAAAACCTTAAAATTATTTTTGTCTTCTGTGCTTTAAAAGTTCACGTTTTTGGAAGTTTCTGCTATTCCACTTCAGTTTCCAAATAGTAAAATTGTGCTGGTGGGGTGTTGAACAGATGCTCCAACAATTCATTACAGAACTGAATTATAAAACCTTGACCTCAGTTTTTGTTTTTTTAAGATTTTATTTCTCAACAGAGAGAGCCAGCGAGAGAGGGAACACAAGCAGGGGGAGTGGGAGAGGGAGAAGCAGGCTCCCCGCCAAACAGGGAGCCCGATGCGGGGCTCATGACCTGAGCTGAAGGCAGACGCTTAACAACTGAGCCACCCAGGCGCCCTTGACCTCAGTTTTTAACAGACATTTTAAACCAAAGGATTAGGCGAAGATTTTATCTATTGCTTTCTCATACACACAGTTTTCAAAGCATGCTCTTCTACCCTACCTGCCAGTGTTTAAAAACAGTATCCTTTTACTCCGATTACTTCAGGATTAGATAGACAAAAACTGTTCAGATTTTTGTACTAAAAAAAAAAAAATTTCTCCAGTTGGATGGCAGAGTGGACTGCTTATTGCTGTCGCTAGAATGCCACTGCAGACTCTCCTATTTCTGGTAACTGAGCTGCCATTAATTTTGAAGCGACAGAATATTGTTAGAATCTGCACGATGCCTCTGTGTGTGGAGTGATGTGATGTCTTCTGCCTGTGTGTTGCTTTGCTTGCATGTGTAGTGTTCGTGTGCTTTTAAAAATTGTTTGCATTATAAATGTGTGAATTTAGACTCGTCCCAAAACATACTCTTGACATCAGGGTGAAGTGTACCACTTGCCTTCTTTCTCTAGGCCTTGCTACCAGAGCAGCGAGCAGTGCATGCAGATTCCTACAGAAGGATTGGGCACCTGTGAAAACTGGGCTGCTATTGATGGCATTTCTTACCATGGCAGATACTCAGATGCACACACCCATACACCCCGTGCGCGCACACACACACAGAGACATAAGCTGAAAAATGTTTTGGAATCAAGTGCTCTTTTAAATTATTGTTATTATTGCCTTTGCAGTATTATGTCTCTTATTTATTAATGTAGAAATGACAGATTTTGTGAATCAAATTCACAAATTTCAGCTTGTTTTGAATCGTTTTATTTATACCATTTAAAGAGTGTGGACTTGAGATTCTGAAAAGGATGTATTCTATATATTTTCTCATTCCATATGCTGTAACTGTTTTTAACAAGAGGTACTACTTTTATATATGGAATTTGAAGAAAATTTGGGTTATTTATACTGTTTTGTATAAGATGTATAATGCTTTTTTGACAGGAAAAAGGAAAATTTTGACAATAAAATAAATTTTAAATATATGACTGCCTTTGTTTTTCCTCTTTTGCCATGTTCCATGTTCTTCGACTTATCTGTTATGGTTTTGTTTTGTTTTGCTTTTTTTTTTCAGGCAAGTAGAAATCAGGCATTTTCCATTTACGTTTGAACTTTGAAAAAGCCATTATATCTTTTAAAATACAGTATTTTTTTTAAAGCTAGATGTTCTCAAGGCCTGATTTCTTGAGGTTTACTTTCTGCATTAGACTTATACATACTACAATTTTTGACTTCAAATTGGTCACATGGTTTAGTTGCTTATATTTGAATAAATGCTGTTATTTTATCCAAACAAATGTTGGCTTTCCACCCATGTTTGGTCATTCTGCATGCTTTTAAGAGGAGTTATATCATCAGCCATTAACACCTGAGTTTTGAAGAACCTTTTAAAATCTGAAATTCTGTATGTGAACATTTTAGTGGCCTGCCGGGAGAGGCCGTTGGTTGCACTCTATGTCTCTGTGTCCTTGGGCTCTCCAGACCCCACGGAATTCCTTCATCCATCACTGTTGTGTGAGGAGAGGAGGGGCAGCCGGGGGTCTTCTTCTGCCCTATTATTTTATCTAGGAGTCGTGTGTGGAAAGAGAATTCTTAATTTTAAATCTTTTACGATAAACCCATCCTCAGTGCAGGTGTTTGCTTCACACTGACAAGTCAAAATGGGAAACAGATGACTACAGTAACTGGCAGGAAGAGGCTGATTGTTATGAGGAAAGGAACACTAACAAACACCCTCACATCACAGTAACCAGCCATTTCACACAGGAAAAATGGACCTGCACATTGCAAGCTGATTGGAAATGTTAGGTGATCCTGAATAAACGCAGTTTTGTTTTATTCTTGAGAGACCCACAGTATGGCAAAGGCCCCAGTCACAGATGGAAGGTTGATAACCATAGTTTAATTTACTTTGGATACCCATCTTACTAGAGGAGATGCACACAGGTACTAAATTATGGGTTTTAAGAATATGGCTTTATCTCAGGGGAAAATGGTAACACAGGTAAGATTTTTTTTTTTTAATCTTTGATTCCTTCTCTGATAGGATTTCTTTTCTAACGTGCAACCCATGCAATGTTCAGAACCCCCATTTCACCAGAAATCCACCCTTCCAGTTACAAAGGCAAACATTTCCTGTCCTTTCTCTAGGAATCTTGTGGGGAAAAATAAATTACTAGTGTTTTTAGTATGGCATGATTTTCCAATGATAAAACCCTTTTTTTCCTCCTTTCAGGGAAACCAGGAGCAACTGGTGACCGTCATGGAGGAACGAATGATGGAAGTTGAACAGAAATTGAAACTGGTGAAAAGGCTTCTTCAGGATAAAGTGAATCAGCTCAAAGAACAAGTGAGCCTCCCGGGTCACCTCTACCCACCCACCTCACATTCCACTTTTAACTCCAGTTTTCCATTCCTTTATCGTCATTAACTTGTTCACTTCTGTTGTCAAATAAAGGCAAATGCTACTACAGATGTACAGCAGAATTTAGGATTCACTCTCCCCCATACCACTCCAGAAGTATGAATTCTGTATTCTCTACATTATTTTCCCAAAGCTCTTTTAAGGCAGGTTGGTCCACAATTTCAAAAATGTACATTTGCTAACAGAGACTGACACGGACCTAACGAATTAATTCCTAACAAAGTTCAGCAGCTCAAATTTAATGTTTGTAGATTTTTTTTATTTGCCCAAGACAGGAAACATTCTGTGGAAATAAACAGAAAATTTATGTTGGTAAAAAATTGGAAGATAAATGGAACTTTAGCTTTCCTGTTTACAACAGCTATGATGACCTCAAAAAGTACTTATGGCTATAACCAGACCCCAAAATGCTGTGCTCTGAATTAGAATAGGGACCCAGAATTCCAGGACCACTATGGAGACTGACCCTTTTCACCTGCTGGTGGCAGGTGTGGCCTGTGTTTAGAAAGTATTTGTGTAACCACTGATGACATGCAAAAAAGGACTACTTTATAGAACGTGTTGTAGTGCTTTGGAAACTGAGATGAAGAACTGAGGGGCGGGGGCAGAAACTGTCCAACCTGGTTTTCTAGATATATAAAAAGAAGAATCATCCCAAAAGAAGGTCTTAATGCAGAGGTAGACTGGAACTTTCCTTTGCCCAATGTCTTAATCACAAAATGGAAAGAAAGTCTTACACAATACACATTTATTCAATCCTTTAATCATTCACTTATTCAAAACATAGCTACTGTGTGCCAAGTCCTGTTCTAAGCACTAGAGATACAGCAGCGAACAAAACAAAATCCTGCTCATGTGGACTGTAATTCACTTACAAGGTATCGATCATTTGGCAAGGTAGTAATTTCAAAAATAAAGAAAATGGAGTCCACTTCAGCAGAGGAGAACGTAGAGAAGAAATACTTGATCCAACTCAGGAGTTTAAAGCAAGTTTCCTGAAGGCCTCTTAAACCAAGTACTGATGCTGAGTAAGATTTGAACAGATGAAGAAATGTGAGAAGGACATTGTAGGCTATGGGAACATCATGTAGTTATGACAACATATGGGGTGTGGACATCTACAAACATTTTGGCATTAACAGTTCATACGGTCCTGAAAGAAGCAGAAGAAACTAGAGCAATAAGGAGGAGTGGGCAGTAGAGAGCCCTAGGTGCTGAGCTATGGAGTTTGAATTTCATTCTGTAGGTGATGAAGAGCCATCAAAGTGTTTTTTAAAAGTGAAGAAAGGGGCGCCTGGGTGGCTCAGTTGGTTAAGCGACTGCCTTCGGCTCAGGTCATGATCCTGGAGTCCCGGGATCGAGTCCCGCATCGGGCTCCCTGCTCGGCGAGGAGCCTGCTTCTCCCTCTGACCCTCCCCCCTCTCATGTACTCTCTTTCTCGCTCTCTCAAATAAATAAATAAATCTTTAAAAAAAAAAAAAAAGTGAAGAAAGAAGGGGGAGAGAGAGAGATGAAAAGTTGTCTTAGGACAGTTTAATCGAGTAGGCGAGTATGTTACACCAGCCAGTCATCTAGGTCCTGGGCTTCAGTGTCACCATCTTTATCATTGCCTTTTGAAATGCTAATAAATTAGCTAAGCTTCAGTTCATTATTCCCTAAAAACTCTATACTTTCAGATGCCCTGGTTAAAACTGGGTGTAAAATGAGGTGTAACGAGAAAAGGGGGATTGGAATACATTAATAGGGACCATAATAAAATTATCCCAGGGCTGCTGACCAATTTTCCCAGCCCAACCTAGACTATATCTTCTAATCCTAAAAATTAAAATATATCTTCTAGACAAGCTCTACTATGCAAAAGGGGAAGAGCTAAGGAAAAGTAACTGCCCAAATCTTACCTTTGTTGTATACAATACATGGACCAAATTTTAAAATAAACAGTAGGTTATAGCTATGAATGTTCTTAACAAGTGCTTGAGCTTCCCAGAGTTAAAGTTCATACTCTATACCTCAGAAACTATAAAAGTATTTTGATATATTTTTAGAGAATGAAAAAGTAATACCTAATTTATTTAGGTGGAAAAAGACTTGGATTTTTGAGCCTTCAAATATTAATATGTTCTTTTTGTTAGTGACTTCTACAAGCAGCATGCAAAGAAACAGCTTGGAATAAGTGGATTTGCTCTACTTGTATCCCTGATGCCAGGTCTGATGTTAAACCTGTGTTGTAAAATAGAAGAATGTAATTGATAGACGTCATTTGCCTTTATGAACAACTGTCCTAATGTCACACCTTTAAACTTAATTACAGAAATGGAGTCAAGATGTTTCTGGTTCTGTTTCTAGCTCTACAAGAATACTAAAGCAGATGCAATGGTGAAGGATTTGTATGTTGAAAATGCCCAGTTGTTGAAAGCTCTGGAAATGACTGAACAGCGCCAAAAAACAGCGGAAAAGAAAAATTACCTCCTAGAAGAGAAGATTGCCAGCCTCAGTAACATAGTCAGGAATCTGGCACCAGCACCACTGACTTCTACACCTCCCTTGAGGTCATAGCCAAGCCAAAGGATACACTCATATTTGTGCACTTTACTGAAATGGATGGAACATTTCAGTAAGTTCTCTCAACCATTTGTTGTTTAAACCTTTAATGGTTTAAAGTTAAGCTCAACCTAAAACTGCCAGCAACAGAACTGGTCTCCATTCATTATAATTAGTTCTTCCAAAGAGACTAAATTATTCCCAAGCTTTGAATTTTTAAAAAATATCCTAATAGCCACCAAAAAGGTAGATATATGAACACGATGCAAGAGTCTTAAAACCCCAGTTTTGAATGAGTTTTTTTAAAATATTATATATAAAGCTATGTGTAAATGCCAGATATTTAAAGTTTGAGATCTGATTAGCCTATTGTTTTGATCTTTATTTAAAAAACAAATGTATGTCTTCTTACACCTTCAAATATGGAAAAGTCATTCTGTTTCTAATACTTTTGGTTCTTTGGTAACAGACCCTGGGCTCAATAACCACAGAGGTCAGAAAAGCCAGAGTCCATAGTACTCTACCTTTTAACAGCTATGACAGTATTACCACCCTTGATGTATTCTAGATGTAAAACTGATTTATTCAACTGCACTGTTAACTAATGTTAAAACTGTACTTTAAACATTTTTTTTCCTCCTTAGAAGTTTCATTCGGGGAGCTTATCTTCTAAAAAATGGATAAAGCCACGTTCTTAAAAGCATTTGAACTATAGGGAAAGCATTGAACAAATCACTTTGGAGTAAACAGCTACTCTTAGAAGAGAGATAAGCAAACCATGGGGGTTTCTCTCTCAAGTCTTGGAGTTCATGAACTTACATTTAGGGTTGCTTCAAGAACTCAGGGAACAATACTTTGAATGGTCTTCCTGAAACACTGTAGGGCCTCTTTAAGAATCTGAAATGCATAAACCATGTGACCTTATTTGTCTTATATTTAGAGCTATTCTGTGATTTTTATTTCTATATTTTTGGTGAATTTACTCTTCTGAAAAGCCTTGATTTTAGAGCTAAAAACTTATGGAAGAGTTATTTGCTTAACATAGGTTAAAATTTCCATGCTTCCTATTCTTCTAACACTTCAAATCTGATCATAAGAATTTCTTACTCTGAGGGTACCTGGGTGGCTCAGCCGGTTAGGCATCTGCCTTCTGCTTGGGTCATGATCCCAGTGTCCTGGGATCGAGTCCCGCATCGGGCTCCCTGCTCAGCAGGGAGTCTGCTTCTTCCTCTGACCCTCCCCCTTCTCGTGCTCTCTCTCTCTGAAATAAAATCTTTAATTTCTTACTCGGATAAGGACTGGCATGCCATCTGAGGTAAAAAAGTGCCAAGTAGGATTTTCCATTCAGTTCTCAAGACCAGAACTTTATAGAGCAGTCAACGTTTTTACGATGGGTAAATATTTTCCCCCAAATCAAAGCTTTGCTTCTTAGCCTACTTCAGCCAGCCAGCCATTGGTGGAGGACTTATGTTTAGGACACTGACAAAGCTCATTCTAGTGACCTACTTGTTTTTGTGGAACAGCAATTAGATAAGAAAAATTCACTCTGATGTATTCCTGGAAGGCCAAACCCATCGATTTACAAGACCGGTAACAGCAAAATCACGCACTGCTTTATGGGCAGGGACAAAAGATTCACGAAAACTGCCTAAGAAGTCATATGATGTTTAAAAATCTCAACAAAATAATTTGCATCAAGCAACTTTCAGGTTCCTCGTGGCCTAACCATCTGTTGGTCCCACCTGACAAGCTAGGGCCAACACAGAAATCCTTACTCCAAGAGCTCTGACAAGGTATGGCCATTTGTGGTACTGGAATTCAAACTCATGAAACAAACCTTTTCAGGTCTGGATAGCTCTTACTATCAGAAAGTCCTGATTTCTCCCTGGAAAAATAATTAATTTTAATCCTTCCCTGTAATTACCCTTCAAAACATGTCACATCTGCTATCATGCCTTCCCTAATCTTTCATCCCAGTGCAAACATTACTAGTCAACCCAAGTACTTGTATGGCATTGGCTTTAACAGAGAATGTTTTTCACTTAAAACTGTGGATAGACCTAGGGGACTAAGGTCATAAATAAACTATGCATCTGTGGTGTATTTATGTGATATGCTTCAAGTTACTCAAGGTTATTACTATCAAAATTGAACACCAAGCAGATTTCTCAAATAACTGGCTTTAGCATGTGATCACATGTGTTGTAATTTTTGTTGTTTTTTACATTACAAAAAGTGTAGGTTAATTTCTCATAAATCTATATTTATGTGTATATAAAATGCTGTATAATGAATGTAAATATGACTTTCTGGAAAGTTTTAGACTACATTTAGAATCCCTTTATCCAAAATCAAAATGCTGCTCAAATGATTAATTGAATCAACATCTAGGTGCTTTATTTCTTGTTTTACTGCACTTATAAAAGGGAAGAAGATCAACATGAAGTTACCTTAAATTTATACATTTGTGCAGCAGTTTATTTTTGTAGCCTAGAGTGGGAATTTAACTGGCAATTTATAATAGCATTTACAGCTTTTAAAAAATCTTTTAAAGAGATTAAATTTGAACTTAAATGTTTAGGTTTTGCTTTCAGACTTTATAATAGCACTCTTAAAAATCACTAGTTATGTATTCTTCTATAGGCATTTAGCTACTTGTTTGTTAAAAGCACTGGTTAAACTTTCTTTGGCTTTCTTAAGAGTTATTTAAATTAGTCTGAGAAGATGGGATATTCATTTCAAGGAAAGAGTCAAGTTTGCCTTTGTGATAATATGTTACGCTAAGACAAAGAAAGTGTGGATCACAAAACCTGCGTTGTTCTATTTTGCTTTCTTCTGCTCTTTAGAAGCCTGAACTCTTAAGCTCAAATTGTGAAGGGAGAAAAGTAGAAGGGGTGGGGTAGAACCGATCACAGTATTTTATTTATTTTTCTAAAACCTGGATTTTAAAACTATTTTAAATGTGAATCCTTCCCAGAAGCTTCAAATACATTGCTTATATATTTAATCTTGAGCATATTTTACATAAATAGATTACAAAATCATAAGCTTTCACAATATAGAAGGAGCTCTTACAGGTCTAGTGTTTCAATAATGTACAAATACCCAGGACAGGTATTATTATGAAGAACATTTTTCTTTAAGAATAAATAAAAAGTCCACTTTATGGTGGACTTTAACATGTGGGAATGAATTTATTTTTTTCATTTCTTTTTTTTCCTGAGGGAAGGAAAAGAGAAATATGTTGCTATTGTCAGCATCTTAAAGGTATTCCCTATCAAGGCAAGGCTAAGTGCTTTGTCATAGTATTAAGCAAGTCTTGTTTTGAATGGATTACCTGTAATGGCTCATTGGAATGATATACAAGTAATGCCAAAAGCCAAGTCAAAGCCTAATAACCAAAGCATTCCATATTTAAAACTTATTTATCATATCATATTTGGACCTATTTGAACATCTCAACACTCTAAAAAAGAAAACTGTATTATGGCATATGGATAGCTGTTTATTAAAATTAACCTTTTATTGCTCAGCTTTTTTGAATGATTTGAATTAACTTTATTCTTGTGGGAAGACATTTTCACACCATGATTTAAGGGAACACTAGTTTTGTGGGAAAAAAAACCAAAACCCTGAGTTCATCAAAAGCCATCTATAAGATTCTTTTGAGATAAAAATTAATGTGTATGTGTTGATATCAACTTTGTATATTTCATCTTAGCCATTCTCTCTTAAAGGTTTTAATGTGAGCTTAAAATGTAAATAAAGAATTTTGTAAACATGGCTCTTGTTTTCTATATATCCTGAACTTTTATACAGTGTCAGTACGTTCATCATTGGTCTTTAGAGTAAAAGCATCAAAATACTGCACTAAACACATTCTACAAATGCAGAAGCTCTGCATCCACCCCAGACCTAATAAATCATATTCTTCATATTCTTCATTTTAAGAAAATTCCCAAGTGATTTGTATGTGATTTAGAGCACTGGGACTCCATTTCTGTCACAGAATTGAAGACTTTTACACCAGCAAGTTTGGGGTCCCTGTACCCTGTAGTGGTTCGTAATTTACCTCCAGAATCCTGACTCAACCTCAGGTGAGGCCCTACTTGGGATTTTGAGTGCTTTGGAGGTGACTTTGTTTCACTTTCCCATCTTTATGGGTGACTCAGACTTAGTTGAGCTGTTTGTGAATGATGTGATATATACAAGTATAGACATAAATGTCAGCCTGAAAATACATTAAGTCACTATGCTGAATACTGAAATGTAGAATGGAAATGGTGGTCAAACTAGACCTGTCTCACAAGCCTTGTTTAATTATTTTCAAAGCTTTTATATCAGCCTTACACTGCCTTTAGGAGGCAAGAGCTATAATTATCCCCATTTTACAGGTGAGCAAACTGAAACTTAGCAAAATTGTGACTTAAGTCCACACAGCCAGCTAAAAAGGGCACTCAGGATTTAAGACCCTGATTTGTCTGTATTAATATGTTGCAGCACTTTATCAGTTTCTACTTCCATCAACAACATGTGTTGACTGAATACCTACCATGCATACTATAAAGAAAAATGTAAATCATTCCTGGTTTTCTGTTTATGATTGGGTTGGGGTAGAGTAGTAAGATTTATGCACAAAAAAATTAGAAAAAATATCCATACAGAAGATGATTAAGTTTTGTTGAAGGATTCAGTACTATGGGCATTAGGATAAGGAAGATTAGCATCTTGAGGTATTTTAATGTAGAATGAGGAAGGTTCTTCACCTACTGTGTTAAATATAATTGTGTATGTACTTCATTGAGATTAGTGTAACCTGTTTTGTAGTCTCATTCATCTTGCATTCAAAAAGTCATATTTTCCCTCTGATATTAATTTGATGTCCATTTTCCCATAATAATGGTTAGGTTTTATCCAAAGGATCAGAATTTTGACCTAAAGTATATAAATTATCTATAATCTATTGATTAAAATGTTAATTTAATCTAGATAAAATATGTTGTAAGTCACAAAAGTGGTTGTTACTCACTGTTTGGTTTTGCCTCATTTGCAGATCAGGAAAAATGACTGATTTAAACGTCTTTTAAAAAAAATTAAAATTCCACAAAGGCGAACTGTAAAACTGAATCAGCAAAATGTCAGCTAAAGAGTAGGCAGCCAGGATGCCTGGCTGGCTCAGTCAGTAGAGCATTGACTCTTCATCTCAGGGTCATGAGTTCAAGCCACACACTGGGTATAGAGCTTACTTAAGGAAAAAAAAAAAAAGGGCAACCATGTAAAATAAAGCTAGATACCCTTATGTTAAAATATTTAATTTTAGGGGCGCCTGGGTGGCTCAGTCATTAAAAGTCTGCATTCAGCTCATGTCATGATCCCAGGGTCCTGGGATCGAGCCCCGCATCAGGCTCCCTGCTCAGCGGGAAGCCTGCTTCTCCCTCTCCCACTCCCCCTGCTTGTGTTCCTTCTCTCACTCTGTCTCTCTGTCAAATAAATAAAATCTTTAAAAAAAATATGCTTTACTGGTTACAGCAAAGTAAAAATCTAACAGTCCTTAGAGCCAAAATGAGCATTCACTATTTTTCTTTCCTGTTAGGAATTTTATCTGTCTTCAAGATCTCAAGCAATACATAAGCACCAACCCAGTCCCAGGCACTAAGATGTTATCCACTGGAGTGGTGGGCAGTGGGAGGGATGGGGTAGCTGGGTGATAGACACTGGCGAGGGTATGTGCTATGGTGAGCGCTGTGAATTGTGTAAGACTGTTGAATCACAGACCTGTACCTCTGAAACAATACATTATATGTTAAAAAAAGAAGATTGTAGGAAGGGAAAAATGAAGGGGGGGAAATCGGGGGGGAGACGAACCATGAGAGACTATGGACTCTGAGAAATAAACTGAGGGTTTTAGAGGGGAGGGGTGTGGGAGGATGGGTTAGCCTGGTGATGGGTATTAAAGAGGGCACGTATTGAATGGAGCACTGGGTGTTATACGCAAACAATGAATCATGGAACACTACATCAAAAACTGATGTATGGTGATCAACATAAAAATATATATTTTTTTAAAAGATGTTATCCAGTATTACAATGCTATGGACAATAAAAATTGTCAATGTTATAAAAAGCAAAAAAAAAAAAAAAAAAGCCTGTGGAAATGTCCTAGATTAAAGGAGACTAAAGAGACTTGACAACTAAATGCAATTAACTACTCGTAGGTTGGAATTCTGTATTGGAGAGGCCAACTGGATATGGATGGTACAGTAGCCTAATAACCAAAGCATTCCATATTTAAAACTTATTTATCATATCATATTTGGACCTATTTGAACATCTCAACACTCTAAAAAAGAAAACTGTATTATGGCATATGGATAGCTGTTTATTAAAATTAACCTTTTATTGCTCAGCTTTTTTGAATGATTTGAATTAACTTTATTCTTGTGGGAAGACATTTTCACACCATGATTTAAGGGAACACTAGCCTTATATCAATTTTAAATTTAATGAAGTTGATAATTAGTATGTTTATGTAAGGCTATATTCTAAGGAAATACACACTGAAGTTGTTTTTAGGGATAAAGAACCATAATGTATGCAACTTACAAATGATTCAGAAACACAAAATTATACACATACACACAAGGACTCAGAGAGTAATGAAGTAATTGTGTGAAATGTTTAAAATCTTGGGAGGGGCACCTGGGTGGCTCAGTCAGTTGAGCATCCAACTTTTGATTTTGGCTCAGGTTGTGACCTCAGGGTTGTGGGATTGAGCCCCATGTTGGGCTCTGCACTCAGTGCAGAGTCTGCTTGTCCCTCTCCCTCTGCTCCTCCCCCACTCCCTCAAGCTGTCTCTCTCACATAAATAAATGGATAAATATTTTTTTTTTAAATAGGGGAAGGGTATGCAAGTATTTGTAATATTCTTTTAACCTTCTTTAAGTTTGCAATTATTTCCAAATAAAACATTTCTATCTACAACATATAGATAGAAATTTACTAAATGTGGTAGTAGGCACTTAACTTCAACTTTCCTTACCCTCATGGCAACTCTGAAGCGTAGATGGTATTCCAATGGGAGAGAAGAGGAAACTGACTAGAAACCACGTATGGCAGCCTATCCATATGCCTATGGTCTATTATGTAAATTTTGGTAGAATCAGATATTTTTCCTATTTCCCTGGAAATATAGAAAATGGGAAAACATGGGAGAGATGGAGGCATTTGGCAGAAGAAGTAAAAGCCAGAAGAAGCGACAAGGGGGTCCATAGGGTACAAGAGAAGCTGTTCAGGAAAATAATCCCCCCTCCAGACACAAAACGACAGTCCTTAAAGCAAGACATAAAGGTCAGTAGGAGCTCAGGATTAACAGTGCACCCTCTTCTGTCTCTTCATTTGTTAGCATGCAAGTATTTATTTTTCCTGAGGTAGAAAACACACTTTATCCATGCCTACAAATGATTGTACTCTCCTTCTACCCTCTGGAGAATGTGACTCAAAGAGAAACTTGTGGCAAGTTAAAGTAAAAGGGGATTTACTATAAGAAATCATATTTGTTTCACGGAACCGAAGGTCAGAAAATACAGACAGACTTCATGAGGTATCAAATCAAAGACCTTTGGTGCTCTCCCCTGCCCCCCTGCCCCCCTCTCTATCCTTAGCTATCTCTCATCACGTGGTCTCTTGTTTTTTGTTCCTCCCTCTGCACCTGTTTGGTGGTGGGGGTGGGGGGCAGCAGCAGTGTTTTCCTATCACTCTCCTGTTCAAATGCTAAATAGAGTTCAACAATTACTAAAATCTGGTTGGATTATGGAAAGACCCTTGCCGGGTCAATCAACTATGGACAGCAAGGGTCAGGGTCTTGGGGTATGGTACAAGCTGCAGAGGTTACCACATGAGACAAAATACTCTCATAGATAAGGGGTTATGATGGATAGTGAGGGAAATTTGGGCTTAAGATGTGTAGACAGTGGATAAAAATGACTTCAAGGGTAGGATTTTTTTTTTTTAAGATTTTATTTATTTATTTGACAGAGAGAGACACAGCGAGAGAGGGAACACAAGCAGGGGGAGTGGGAGAGGGAGAAGCAGACTCCCCGCAGAGCAGGGAGCCCGATGCAGGACTCGATCCCAGGACCCTGGGATCATGACCTGAGCTGAAGGCAGTCGCTTAACCAACTGAGCCACCCAGGCGCCCCAAGGGTAGGATTTCAAAGAGATTTTTCTGTTTACTCACACTTTTATGGAAACCTATTCAAAGATAAGTGCCATTTTAAAATGCCACCTGGTGACAAAAGTAGTTGCTCACTATTGTTCATGTTATTCCTATCTTCTGTCCTTGTTCCCTGCCCCCAGGTCTTTGTCCTGATTCCTACATTTTCTCCAGATACCACATTCAGAGCTTCGTCAGGGTGTCCATCCAAGTCACAGTGGGTATAATAAATACCACCTACCATAACCAACGTAAGCAGTGCAATCCGGTAGCAATGTATTAAAAATATTGACAGGGAAAGGCAAAAGTTAAAGGTCTTTTTAAAAATATAATTACAGAAGATTTAAATTTTGCATTAAGACCATGCATAAAAGAAATTCTATTGAAGTTTGTCAAGATATTATCCTTTACTCTCAAAATCTGGTGTAGGAGCCCCTCCTATGTGCTTGCATAAGCACCCTGTGTATTTTCAGGTGAAGCTGGTACCACTCTGTGTAATTGCCTACTGACTTGTCTCATCTCCATTAGACTTTTAAGATATTCCCAGTTCCCAACCCAATGAAAAAAAATTGGTGCCCAATTAACACTCATCACATGGATGGAAAAGCGTATACGTTTTTTAGTTTTTCATCCTGTAAAGGCACTGACCTCACAGGAGAGTATATATGCCAATTGTCTTATGTATATGATTTAATGGTGCTCTTCTCAGTCTTTAGTGTTTATTAAAGGGCCAAAATTTTAAGAATATATTAGTAAGAAGTTGCAGAAAATTTTCCAAATAATTTAAGGAAAAATAATCTTTTAGCAGGATAAAATCAAGTGCTATATTCCAGCAGTTGAAAGAATACATTTCCTTTCCAGGCCCATAAATCACAATCTAGTAACTGACAAAAAGTAGTAAAAGTTCATGACATTTACTTAGATTAATGGATTGTAAGACAGTATAACAAGATAAAGACCACTTTTTCTAAAGAAACAGGCAAAATTCTAGTGAATTCTTTTTGACAGAGATGCTGGGCTTAAATTATCTCACATAATGTTACAATTGCTTAATCTTTGCTATTCAACAAATTGCAGCATTCTCATTTTTCTGGTAAAAGCAAAAACTGAAAAGTTGGTTCTGTTTGCATGCAATGGGGTCAGGCTTTGCCTCAAGGTTTGTGCCTGGATGTGATTTAAATGTCTTCCTGCAATAAACTGTCACCCACCTGATTGAACCTACCAATCCCATGATGCAAGAAGATAAGTGTCTTCCCACCCACTTCTTTATTTCTATTCTTCTGCTCATTAGTACTTTAAAATGAAGGTAGGCAAGGACCAGGGCCACTTCAGAACAATTCATTAAAATTGTCTCCCAAAATGAAAAATAACTGCATCTTCTTAAATTCAAAGATGATACATATTTTAAGAGAATATTCCAACACAAGATAGAATTTTTATTTTTTAATGGAACTCATTCTTACAATTAGCTTCCCTATAACCTCCACTCACCAGGCTTAATTCCACCTTTTGAAGCTAAACAAAAATCATTCTAATTATACTCCTACACAGCAGTAGCTTCTCCCAATGATAACTATCACATCTCTACTATGTCTTCTCTCTATACATTTACAATTCCTTTTGGTGCTTCTAGTATGATTTGGTTTCTATTAATGTCTCCTTCCCATTTTACTCTTCTGCAGTTTGTCAATTAGCTCAATTCCTATAATTTAGTGATTTCCTTTCTTCTAAAAAATGTATTTAAAAAAATTTTTTTGTACTTAAAAAAAAGAATATTCCAAAAAAAAATTTTTTTAGGGGCACCTGGGTAGCTCAGTTAAGCATCTGCCTTGGCTCAGGTCATGATCCCAGGGTCCTGGGATCAAGCCCTGCATTGGGATCCCTGCTCAGGGAGGAGTCTGCTCCTACGTCTCCTTCTGTGTGCGTGATCTCTCTCTCTCTCTCTCAAATAAATAAATCTTAAAAAACATTTTAAAGCACTATAAAGTAAAAATTACCCCAAATCTTAAAACCCAGTAGGAGCCACTGTTAATATTTTGGTGAAATCTCTTCCAGACACAATTTTATGCTTACATATGTACACATATGCACACATGCACAGTTACACAATTTTATGTAGAGGACAGCATATGCATACATGTGTATACACATATACACACACATATATATGGTGTGCTCCATAATTCTCCTATGTAACAAATGTCACATTATTTTCCTTAACTAGTGTAAGTCTAACTTCAAACTCCTCAGTCTGTCAGTGACTGGTCTTAATTGGATGGTCCTCCTCCTTTTTAAGATTGTACAGGAATCCCATCTACTAACCTTTAGGCTACTACCCTCCATTACCCCCCATTTATTACAGAATTTAACACCTGGATCATTACCTTGTTGATAACTATTCCTTTCATTATTCTTGGTGACTTCAATTTCCATACAAAGGACAAGAGTCTAAGGGAGGTAAAGAGTTTAGGCAGCAATTCTGTTGAGAAGTTGGCTGTGAAAGGAAGGAGAGAGAGTAGGAGGTAGATATGGCCCACAGAGAAGCCCTGTTTTAAGATAGGAGCTACTTGGGGCACCTGGATGTCTGTCATTATGTGTCTGTCCTGGGATCGAGCCCTGCATCAGGCTCCCTGCTCGGCAGGAAGCCTGCTTCTCCCTCTCCCACTCCCCCTGCTCTCTCTCTCACTTGTGTGTGTGTGTGTCTCTCTCTCTGTCAAATAAATAAAATAAAATAAAAAGATAGGAGATACTTAAGTATCAAACTTGAGTCTAATGGAAATCAGACAAGTAAGTGAGAGTAGAAAAGGAGGGAATAACTTAAATTGGTCATGATAAAAGCACAAAAAGGAAAGGGGTTTGAAGGTATGTCCAGGGTAGAGGTTTAGGGAAGAAGCACAGAATGTAAGCTAGGTGAAGAGAGCAGTGGGGACAGGAGTTGGATGTGGGTAAATAGTTGACATATGTTGAAAAGTAGTAGAGTCAGTGTTTGGGGGTAAAGATTTTTTTGAAGGGAAGGTGCTAAAATAGAGTGGAAAGGTACAAAATGATGGTCAAGGAGTGGGATGTTAAAAGAATTTCTGAGGTAGCACACATAAGGGTCATAAAGTGGGGAGAAGAAAAGATCAAGAGAAATGAAGAGATCAAGCACCTGAAAGGCCAAGATTTGGGATTGCTTTCTGGTCAGATGTCTGTTCCCATCATTTCACGAAAACTGCACTTGCCAAGGTCACTAGGAACCTCTTCAAGTTGCCCCATTCCCACTGTACTTGACATAACCTCCAAACGTAGTCCTTCTAAAACAAAACTGTAGGCCACACTAAAACAAAATTAAACATCACACTCTTGTTTAAAGTCTTCCAGTGTCTCCCCATATCCTCAAGCTCAAGTCCCCATTCTTTAACATGGCTTACGTCCTTCACACTCAGAACCTAACTTCCCACCCTTGCTCACTGTCCCCCATGCCCCACAATTCAGCCATACTAAATTTTGGCCAACTTCCCAAAGGACAAGGCTGTCTCTTGCTGTGCTGTGTCTGTGTATTGAGTAGGGAGAGAAAGGCAGAACAAACAGTTGCCTCTAATTAACCATTCTTGCCTCTTCTTTAAAGTATGGATATTGAAATTAAACCATGCATGGAATTACCCAAATTTAAGACTACATTCCCTAGCCTCTTCTGTAGCTGGGTATGGCCATATGACAAGGTTTTGGTCACTGATATGTAAGAAGTCTGAGAAGATGTCTGAAAGGGATGAGATATACCTTTCTTTGTGCCTTCTTTGTTCCTACTATCTGGAGTAAAGACGATGACTAAAGATCTAGCAGCTATTTTAGACCACGAAAGTGAGGGCCTCATCCTACAGATTGAAGAGCAGATTGCTGGAAAGGGCTGATATTGCTAATAAATTCGTGTAGTTGTCATTCCATTCCAGCAATGCAATATTATTCAGCCACAAAAAAAGAAGGAAATCTTGCCATTTGTGACACTATGGATTGACCTTGAGGGCACTATGCTGGTGAAATAAGTCAGAGAAAGACAAATGCCATAAGATTTCATTTATATGTGGAATCTAAAAACCAAAAAAACCAAACTCATAGATACAAAGAACAGATTAGTGGTTTCCAGAGAAAGGGGGTGGGGAGGAGGACAAAATGGAAACAGGGGGTCAAAAGGTACAAACTTCCAGTGATAAAATATTTAACTCACGGGAATGCCATTACAGCATGGTGACTATAATTGATAATACAGCATTGCATATTTGAAATTTGCTAAGAGTAGATCTTAAAAGTTCTCATCACAAAAAAGCAAAATTTGTAACTATGTATGGTGACAGACATTAACTGGACTTATAATGAAGATCAATTCAAATGAATACAAATAATGAATTGTCATGTTGTACACCTAAAACTAATATGATGTTATGTCAATTTTACTTCAATAAAAAATAAACTATTGAAGATCCCAAAAAAGTTTTGTTTATGTGGGTTATATTAATTCATATTAAACATATTGGAAATTAAGACAGAGAAATTTATAAAAAATCCCTCTGGACATCTTTACATAAAAGGAATAAACTTTTAATTTGTTTAAACCATTGTTAATTTAGATTTTGTTGTCACATGCAGCCAAACCTAATCCCAGTGGAGACCAGGAAGTGGCTGGATATTGGGATGGCATGATGTGGTCTTGACCTTCTAACTTAAACCTAGAGAAGATGTAAGATGCATGCCAATCTGGTGTAGATGGAGAAGACCAAGAAGGGTAGACTTAAATTCCATAGTAGCTTTCCTAGAGAGAACAGGGCTAATTTTATTTTAAATTAAAGGTGATCTATCTACTAGGGAAGGACAAAAGTGGAATCCTGAGAAATAAAAAAGCAGCAGGCTGCACTGTTGGAATCTCATTAAGTGCAGCAGTTTTATTTTTACATGGACATCCAATGTGACAGTCTCTAGATTCTACTTTTCAAGTAGTACTAACTTGGCTGTGCTTTGACCCTAAAATAAGATTGTCCTAGTTTCATTGAACAAAAGGCAGAACTAGATAATCACACATATGGTATTAGAGGGTTAGACTTCTGGCACTACTACTCTAACATTTGCAGTGAATACATGAAATTAGGGTCTTCAGAAGAGCAGCCATGAGGTCTTTGTCCACAGATAGCAGTATCATTGGACATAGACACAAGGCAGTGTTTTACAGATTTTCTCACCTACATAGGGACAGTCACTCACAATGAGGATGTAAAATGAAGAGGAGTCCCAAATAGGTAGTAGAATAAATTGAAAGAGCATCTTTGAAGATTCCCTTTGAAAGATCACTTAAGCTTTTTCTTATTTTCTAAGAATACAAAGTCTATCAAAAATAACTAGTGGAAACACAACAGTCCAAAAATTGCAGGATGTAGCAAAAGCAGTTCTAAAAAGGAACTTTATAACAATACAGGTCTCCTTAGAGAAACAAGAAAAATCTCAAATAAACAATCTAACCAGGGGCCCCTGGGTGGCTCAGTCAGTTAAGCATCTGCCTTTGGCTCAGGTCCTGATCTCTGGGTCCTGGGATCGAGCCCTACGTAGGGCTTCCTGCTCAGTTGGGAGTCTGCTTCTTTCTCTTTCTCTCTCTCTCCCTCTGCCCCTCCCCACCACTCATTCTCTCTCTCTCAAATAAATAAAATCTTAAAAAAAAAATCTAACCTTATACTGAAAGGAACTAGAAAAGAAGAACAAAGTCCAAAGTTAGTAGAAAGAAGAAAATAATAAAGATCTCAGAGGAAATAAATGAGAATAAAGAAATAAAAACAATAGAAAACATTAATGAAACCAGGTGTGGGTTGTTTGAAAAAATAAACAAAACTGATAAACCTTTAGCCAGACTCAAGAAAAAGAGATGGAGGACCTAAATAAATAAAATCAGAAATACACAAGAAGGAACAACAAACACCACAGAAATACAAAGGATAAGAAACTACTACAAAAAATTATAGGAAAACAAATTAGACAACCTAGAAGAAATGGATAAATCCCAAAAATATACAATCTTCCAAAACTGAATCAGGAAGAAATAGAAAATATGAATAAACCAATTATTAGTAATGAAACTGAATTGATAATTGAAACTCTCCCATCAAACAAAAATCCAGGACCAGATGGATTTACAGGCAAATTCTACCACACATTTAAAGAAAATCAATATCTATTCTTCTTAAACTATTACAAAAAATAGAAGAGGAAGAAAAACTTCCAAATACATTCTACTAGGCCAGCATTACCCTGATACCAAAATCAGACAAAGATAATCACTTCCCCCCAAAAAAACTACAGGGCAATATTCATGATGAACATAGATGCACAAATCCTCAAAAACATTAACAAACAGAATCCAACAATACATTAAAAGGATCATTCACCACGATCAAGTGGGGTTTATTCCAGGGATACAGATATAATTCAGTATCAGCAAACCAATCAAAGTAGTACACCACATTAACAAAATGAAGAATAAAAAATTATGTATGATCAACTCAAATGATGCAGAAAAGCATTTGACAAAATTCAACATCTGTTCATGATTAAAAAAAAAAACTCTCAACAAAGTGGGTTTAAAGAGAACATACCTCAACATGATAAAGGCCATATATGACAAACTCACAGTAACATCATACTCAATGGTGAAAAATTGAGAGCTTTCCCTTCAAGGTCAAGAACAAGACAAGGATGTCCTCTCTCACCACTTTTATTCAACATAGTGCTGGAAGTCCTAGCCACAGCAATCAGACAAGAAAAAGAAATAAAAGGCATCCAAATTGGTGAAAAAGAAGTAAAACTTTCACTATTTGCAGATGACATAATACTGTACACTAAAAACCCTAGAGACTCCACCAAAGAACTTTTAGAAGTAACAAATGAATTCAGTAAAATTTCAGGATACAAAATTAATATACAGGAGTCTGTTGCATTTCTATACACTAATAATGAAGTAGCAGAAAGAGAAGTTAAGAAAACAGTTTCACTGACAATTGTGCCAAAAATAATAAAATACCTAAAAATAAACTTAACCAAGGAGGTAAAAGACCTCTGAAGACTATAAAACACTGATGAAAGAAATTGAAGATGACACAGACAAATGGAAAGATATTCCATGCTTATGGATGAAGAACAAATATTGTTAAAATGCCCATACTACCCAAAGCAATCTACAGATTCAATATAATCCCTATCAAAATACCAATAGCATTTTTCACAGAACTAGAACAAATAATCCTGAAATTTATACGGAACTACAAAAGACCCTCAATAGCCAAAGCAATCTTGAAAAAGAACAAAACTGGAGGTCTCACAATCCCAGATTTCAAGATACACTAAAAAAGCTATAATAATCAAAACAATATGGTATTGGCACAAAAAGAGATGCAGAAATAAATGGAACAGAGTAGAGAGTCCAGAAATAAACCCATGATTTTATGGTCAATTAATCTATGCCAAAGGAGACAAGAATATACAATGAGGAAAAGACAGTCTCTTCAATAAATAGTGCTGAGAAAACAGGACAGCCACATGCAAAAGAATGAAACGGGACCACTTTCATACACCATACACAAAAAGAAACTCAAGATGGATTAAAGACCTAAATGTAAGACTTAAATCATAAAAGTCCTAGAAGAAAACATATGCAGTAATCTCTTTGACATCGGCCTTCTCATTTTTCTAGATATATCTCCCGAGGCAAAGGAAACAAAAGTGAAAATAAACTACTGGGACTACACCAAAATTAAAAACTTTTGCACAGTGAAGGAAACTCTCAACAAAACTGAAGGGCAACCCACTGAATGGGAGAAGGTATTTGCAAATGATTTATCCTGTAAAGGGTTAATATCCAAACTATGTAAAGAACTTAAACAACTCAACACAAAAAAATCCCCAAATAATCCAATTAAAAATAGGCAGAGGACCTGAATAGACATATTTCCAAAGAAGACATACAGATGGCAAACAGACATACGAAAAGATGCTCAACATCACTAATCATCAGGGAAATGCAAACCAAAACCACAATGAGAGCGGTGCCTGGGTGGCATGTCAGTTAGGTGTCTGACTTGGTTTCAGCTCAGGTCATGATCTCATGGGTTGTGGGACCAGTCACGCATCTGGCTCTGTGCTCACCAGGGAGTCTACTTGAAAGGCTCTCTCCCTCTGTCCCTCCTCCTGCTTGCTCTTTCTCTCTCTCAAAATAAATAAATAAATCTTAAAAAAACAAACAATGAAATATCACCTTATATCTGTCAGAATGGCTGGTATCAAAAAGACAAGAAATAACAAGTATTGGTGAAGATGTGGAGAAAAAGTAATCCTTGTGCACTGTTGTTGAGAATGTAAATTGATACAGCCACTGTGAAAAACAGTATGGAGTTTCCTCAAAAAATTAAAAACAGAAATACCATATGATCCAGTAATTCCACTACTGGCTTTTGCCTAAAGAAAACAAAAACACTAATTCAAAAAGATACATGCATCCCTATGTTTACTGCAGCATTATTTACAATAGCCAAGATACGGAAGCAACCCAAGTGCCCATCCATAGATGAATAAATATGTAGTATTATATACACAATAGAATAGTACTCAGCCATAAAAAAGAATGAGATCTTGTCATTTGCAAAAACATGCATGGACCTTGAGGGCATTATGTTAAGTGAAATAAGTCAGAGAAAAATACCATATGATTTCACTTATATGTGGAATCTCAAAAATAAACCAAAAAAAGCAGAAATAGATCCATAAATACAGAGAACAAACTGGTGGTTTCCAAAGGGGAGGGGAGAGGACATGGGCAAAAGGGGGTGAAGGGGAGTGGGAAGTACAAGTTTCCAGTTAAAAAAAAAAAAAGTGGATTTTCATTTCCTTCCTCTCCCCTGTTCAACATTTCCCACCTCCCCAGAGCCACTTTATTGGCTGAGAGATTGTCCACTGAAATCTATAAATGAGACAAGAATGCTCTGTTTTTCTTTAGGACACTTTCTCCCAGCTATGACACCACAGATCTCAGCTCATCACTACTAACTGACCAAGAGGCCAATCCCAAGTAGGAGACTTTAATTAAAACCAGACTAGTCACTCCTTGTTATTATAGTCATCTACTTAATTCCTGGCCATCCCCTTACTGACGTGGTCCATGGTCTTCCTCTCTCTACTTCTTCTATCGCCATTCTTAGCACTTTTTAAATCACATAGTTGGTATATCCAAGTCATGTGGCCTCATCTTTTCCTCTATCCCACCTTCTCATCACAAATAATTTCACCATATCTTAAATTTTTATTTCAAGTATCCAACTATTTGAATATCTATCTTTCCTCTTCTTTACTTTTAAAAGTCCTTTCCTGGGCGCCTGTGTGGCTCAGTCGGTTAAGCGACTGCCTTCGGCTCAGGTCATGATCCTGGAGTCCCGGGATCAAGTCCCGCATCGGGCTCCCTGCTCGGCGGGGAGTCTGCTTCTCCCTCTGACCCTCCTCCGTCTCGTGCTCTCTGTCTCTCATTCTCTCTCACAAATAAATAAATAAAATCTTTAAAAAAAAAAAAAGTCCTTTCCTCCATCCACTGGTCCTACCACTCTTTCAATTGACCATCACGAATCCCTACACCTACCTCATGTTCTCATTTATCTCTTTACCCAGCTTATATTCCATGATCCATCACCATAATCACTCCCTTGAAAACGCAGTTTGCTTGAACCTATCTACTTTCATTATACCCAGCTGGAACAACCCAAACCCTGGTTAAACCCAAGTCTCCCCCTATTCTGTTCTGGCAATTATACCAGAACAAGTGAAAGTGACTGGAGAAAAACAAATGGCTGCGCCACTTAGTCTCACTTTAAATTTACCAACACCAATATCAAGTGAGCCTTCAGCATTGCTTAGCAATTCCATTGCATTTCTTTAGAAATTTGATTTCCTATTATCTAAGAAAATGGTTTTCACATGTTCTCCCTATTCAAATCTCCAATACTCCCATTCATCTTCCTTACTCTCAACAAAAACTTAATTCTCTGAGAAATTAAAAGGAATCATAAGAAAACTACCTCATTTACCCATCACCAATTCTACCCAGCTCCCTGCATCTCTACCAGTAATTTTACAATGAATGAACTGTCCCTGTTCCCCAGGCCAACATCTTTGTGAACTGGGTCTTGTCCCCTCTCACCTTCTCGAGGATGTTTTCCTGCAATTATTCTTTCTCTCTTATATACCCAGGTATCTTTTCTCTGTTGTTCCCATAAGTATCTCTCCCTTTCTCCATGATTCTTCTAAGGTCCCTGGGAAAAAAGTGAGCAATTTCATTCACAATTTCTCTTACTATTCAATTTATTTTGTCTTGGAAGGCCAGGAATAGCTATTAGATCTACATTTATTTTAGGATTCCACACAATTCTACCTTTTTTTTCCCCTCTAGTACAAAGATTTCTCTTCGTTGGCAGAGAAGAGAGAAGCAAAATAGGCATATGACACTATCATTTGCACATCTCCCCTTCAGGTGCCTGATTTCTCAGATCATAAATTTTTAAGGAATTCTCTGATTGTATTTAGCATATTTGCAAGTTCAAGTTCATTTTAAAAATTCTTGGTACTACTGGAGTGCCTGGGTGGCTCATTCGGTTGAGCGTCTGACTCTCGATCTCAGTTCAGGTCTTGATCTTGGGGTCATTAGTTTAAGTACCTCATTGGGCTCCCCACTGAGGGTGGAGCCTACTTTAAACAATTCTTTATACATTATTCCAGGCCTATGTGACATTTGTATATTCTTACTTGATTATAGTCCTATCTTTTCATCTTTTGTACAATTTTTTTGACGCCTGAGCTCAAGGAAAATCTCTCTCTTCTACCATTCAAAATTTAAATAGTTCTTCTCTTACCTTCTTTGAAAGTATTTGCATTTGTACTTTCAGATTTTGAGAGTTTGAGGCTCTTTTTTATTCCTCTTTCCCTCCAAGATTTCATGCCATATAACACTACTCTTGGGTGAAATAGACTTTTTACAGTCTTGGCAATATATTTGACCATGTCTAATTTTTCTCTCCTTAACTCTTAGAATTCTCCAACATCAGTTTTCCTGTTCCGTCACTGGCTTTTGCCAACAATTCCTCTTTATTGCTTGGAATTAAGTACAGAGTAGCAATCCTCCTACTTGTTGTTTCTGTCTTCTTGGTAATTTTAACCATTGGTGAACACTTTTTTTGGTCATCTAACATGGACCAAATACTATCACTGTCATTACATTGTTTTTATTTTCAGAGGACATTGTGACATAAATATATATTTTTTTCAGATGAAGAAATGGAGATTCAAAGAAATAAAGTAACAAGTAATATTTTACTTATTTGATCTTATATTATATACAATATATTATTCTAGAAGCTAGAAATACAAACAAAGACAAAATCCTTGGGATTTTTAATATGGTAGCAAAGAGAAAATCTGGCAGAAGACAGCTTCACAAAACCTGAATGTACTGAAAGTAGAAGGTGGGTGGTCCAGACAGTAATATTGGAATATATCAGAAGACTTCATGTTACCTGACAAAATGGATGTCTACTATAAATTTGATGACTGGAATTTATAAGGAACACAAACTAAGGGCACACTGGAGAGAGCAATATGGAGTTTAGAATATCAGAAAATTTCACCACAGTAAGAACAAAGTTAGGAATTTCTCATCCAGCTTCTTACTATAAGAAGCTATATAGGTACAATTAGTTGTAGCAACGTGGTTTAGAGCATTAAGTCAGAAAATTCTAGGATGGAGAAAAATCTGAATTTAAATTCCTGGGATCGAGCCCCACATCGGGCTCCCTGCTCGGCGGGAAGCCTGCTTCTCCCTCTCCCTCTCCTCCTGCTTGTGTTCCCTCTCTCACTGTCTCTCTCTCTGTCAAATAAATAAAATCTTTAAAAAAAAAAAAAGAAAAGAAAAAGACAGTCTCTTCAACAAATGGTGCTGGGAAACCTGGGCAGCCACATGCAAAAGAATGAAACGGGACCACTTTCTCACACCATAAACAAAAATAAACTTAAAATGGATCAAGGACCTAAACGTGAGACTTGAAACCACAAAAATCCTAGAAGAGAGCACAGGCAGTAATTTCTCTGACACTGGCTGGATCAACATCCTTCTAGACCAATCTCCTTAGGCAAGTCAAACAAAAGCAAAAGTAAACTATTTAGACTACATCAAAGTGGGAAGCTTCTACACCGCAAAGGAAATAATCAACAAAAAAGACAACCTACTGAATGAGAGAAGATATTTGCAAATGCAGTATCCAATAAGGAGTTAGCATCCAAAATATAGAAATCAGTTATATAATTCAACACCAAAAAATAATCCAATTAAAACATGGGCAGAAGACATGTATAGACATTTCTCTAAAGACAACATACACATGGCCGAGACACACGGAAAGATGCTCAACATTACTCATCGTTGGGGAAATGCAAATCAAAAGCACAATGAGATATCACCTCACACCTGTCAGAATGGCTAAAATAAAAAATGTAAATAACAACAAGTGTTGGCGAGGATATGGAGAAAAAGGAACCCTAGTTAGTGGGAATGCAAACTGGTATAGCCACTGTGGAAAGCAGTATGGAGGTTTCTCAAAAAATTAAAAATAGAATTACCATATGATCCAGTAATTCCACTACTGGGTATTTATTTACCCAAAGAATACAAAAAACACTAATTTGAGAAGATATATGCACACAGATGTTTACTGCTGTTTATTTACAATAAACAAAATATGGAAGCAACCAAAGTGTCCATCAATAGATGAATGGATAAAGATGTGCTACATACATATATATTATAATGGAATGGTCCTCAGCCATAATAAAGAACGAAATCTTCCCATTTGCAACAACAGGGATGGATCTAGAGGGTATAATACTTAGTCAAAAAAGTCAAAGACAAATACCATATGACCTCATTCATATGTGGAATTTAAGAAGCAAAACAAATTAAAAAAGAGAAAACCATAAAAACAGACTCTTAAATATAGAGAAAAAACTGGTGGTTACCAGCGGGGAGATGGGTGGGGAAATGGGCAAAATAGGTGAAGGTTAAGAATACACTTATCATGATGAGCACTGAGTAATGTATAGAATTGTTGAATCACTATATTGTACATATGAAACTTCTATAATACTATATGTTAATTACACTGTAATTAAAAATTTAAATGGAGATATTTAAAAAATTAAAACTGTAACTATCATATCTGGCAATTCCACTTCAAGGTATTTATCTGAAGAAAATGAAAACACTAGGTCAAAAAGATATCTGCACCCCCATGTTCCCTGCATAATAGCCAAGACATGAAGCAACCTAAAGTGTCCATCAAGGGATGAATGGATAAAGAAAATGTGTTGTGTGTATATGTATCATGGACTATTATTCAGCAAAAAAAACAGGAGAAAATCTTGCCATTTGTGACAACATGGATAGATGTTGAAGGCACTATGCTAAGTGAAATAAGTCAAATAAAGACATACCATATGGTCTCATTTTATGTGGAATCTAAAAAAAAAAAAAAAAAAGAACTAAACTAAACTCATGGAAACAGAGTAGATTGGTGGTTGCCTGGGGTGGAGGAAATGGGTGAAGGTGGTCAAAGTGTACACATTTCCAGTTATAAGATGAACACATTATGGGGATGTAATGCACACCATGGCGACTATAGTTAACAATACTGTGCTGTATATTTGAAAATCGCTAAATGAATAAGCCTTAAGAGTTCTCACCTTCCCCCCCCCACACACTGTAACTACATAAGGTGATGGATGTGTTAACTAAAATTATGTTAATCATTTCAAAATATACTCAAATATCAAATCATCAAGTTGTACACCTTAAACTTACAAAGTTACATGTCAAGTATCCCTCAATAAAGTCGGGGGGGGGAGAATGATAGGCAGACAAACTATAGTTATTCAGACTTTGATATCTGGACAGTCTCTTGAAAATGAAGGAAGTGAGCCTACAATTTTAAGAACAATAACTGACTACATTTGTTGTCAATGGCCAAATTTAAGCTTTCAAGAGAAAGTTCTGAAAAAACTTGTACCTGCCATGGTGACTTTGATAGCTTCCCAATACTTAAAGACTTCTGGGTTAAATCAGTGGTGATCTTTATGAATATGATTTTAAGGTATTATATAATGATATGTATCAGAATGAGAAGACGTGCACAACTTGGTAACCAATATTTGACCAATGCATGAGGTTATAAAATCTTGCCAAGGAGTGCCTGGGTGGTTCAGTTAAGCATCTGACTCTTGATTTTGGCTCAGGTCATGATCTCAGGGTGGTGAGACTGAGCGTGGAGCCAGCTTAAGATTGTCTCTCTCTCTCTCTTCCTCTGCCCCCACACTGCCCACCCCCACTGCCGCCACCCAGCTCATGCAGTGTGCACTCACACTCTCTCTAAAAAAAAAAAAAAAAAAAAATCTTGCCAAGATAAAAGATCCAAAGTTCAGGACAGACAGTATATATTAATGTAGGAGGGCCCAAAAAAGTTCATTGGTTTCTGATTCCACATTACAACTTACTTTTGAGAAACTACTATTTGTTGAATGTGGTTTCATATCAGTGATTAATATCCACAATTATCTGAAAAAGATATTAAAATACTCCCTCCCTTTCCAACTACTTAATATGTGAGGCCAGGTGTTCTTCATATAACTTCAACCAAAACAATGCATACATACAACAGATTGAATGCAGAAATAGATGAGATAATTCAGCTATTGTGTATTAACCCAGACTTTAAAGAGATTTATTTTTTATTTTGTTTATTTTTTTAAGTAGGCTCCATGCCCAGTGTGGGGCTTGAACTCATGACCCTGAGATCAAGAGTTGCATGCTCTACTGACTGAGCCAGCCAGGCACCCTTAAAGAGATTTCTTTATAGCTTTTCTCACCGAATATTTTTGTTTTAGAAATATGGTCATTTTTTCACAAAAATATGTTATTTGCGTTAACATATAATGGCCTTATTATAAAATAATACTTTAAAATTTTTCTCAATTTCAATTCTAACATGGTCATTAATATTGATAAATATAATCCATATAAGCAAAATCTCTTTGAGGTCTTCAATAATTCTTAAGAGTTCAAAGTAGTCCTGATACCAAAAAGTTTGAGAACGATTACCATACATTCTTTATAGTTAGCCTGCAGACAAATGTAATTTTGTCAACCTTGGTGTTATTTGATCCCTTTCTCACCAATGAATACATATTTCTGATATCATAAACCATTGGTTTTAAATCCATATCTCACTCATTTTTCCAGAACCAGAGAAAGAGATCTATTACATAAAGAGGAACACAAGTAAAGATGACAACAATTTTTTTTCATCAGAAAGAATGCAAGCAATCTATTGGAATAACATCTATATAGTACTAAAAGAAGATAAAGGGGTGCCTGGGTGGCTCAGTCAGTTAAGCGTCTGCCTTCGGCTCAGGTCATGATCCCAGAGCCCAGAGTTGGGCTCTTTGCTCAGTGGGGAGCCTGCTTCACCCTATTCTCCTGGCTCACTATCTCTGTTTCTCTCTCAAGTAAATAAATAAAATCTTAAAAAAAAAAAAAAGAAAGAAAAGAATATAAAGAAGAATCTAGCCCAGAATTCCTTACCCAATGAAAAAACAAAAACAAAAAATTGTTTAAAAATGTCAAAGGGCCTTCTCAGACATAAACAAGCTGTAATGTTGTCTCAACAGTAGACCTACACTACTAGAGATATTAAAGGAAAACTTTTACATAGGTAAAGGAATTACACCAACTGGAAATCTGGATCTAAACAACAACAGCAACAAAAAGTGTAGAGTACTAGAAAGTCTAACTACATGGGCCAATGTATTATTTTTCTCTTGCTGCTGTAACAAATTACCACAAATTTAGGGGCTTAAACAATTTAGTTCTGAAAGTCAGAAGTATAACACAGGTCCCATTGGGCTATGATTAAAATATTGTCAGCACTTCACTCCTTTCTGTATCCTCTAAGAAAATCCATTTCTTTACCCTCTCTAGCTTCTAGAGATCACCTATATTTTTTGGCTCATGGTCCTTGTCATCTTCAAAGCAAGTAATGTTGAATTTCTCTGACCCTTTTTCCATAGCTGCAGATCCCTCTGAATACAGCTGGGAAAAGTCCTCTGCTATTAAGGGCCCATATGATTAAATTGGATCCACCCAAACAATCCAGGGTACTCTCCCCATCTCAATACCCTTAACCTAATCATGTCTGCAGAGTCCTTTTTGCCATGTAAAGTAACATACTCACAAATTCTGGGGATTAGGATATGGACATCTTTGGGGTTCTCTTTGCCTACCACAAATGTAGAAGACGTAAGCACTATCAGCAAACTTGAACTGACATTCATAGAACATTCTACCCAACAGCAGCAGCATACACATATTTTTCAAGTGCACATGAGACATTTACCAATGTGTAAATTTTGGGGTGTAAAACAACTCTCAATACATTTAAACAGATTTAAGTCATATGAAGTAAATTCTCTTTTAAAGGGCTTTTACTAAGTATGATAAACTCGCAAACTCAACAATAAATAAACCCACTCAAAATTGACAAAGATTTGAACAGGCACCAAATAAGATAAGAATGGCAAATAGGCATATGAAAAAAATGTCAACATCATTAGTTATTAGAGAAAGGCTAATTAAGATCACTGGGAGATATCACTACATACCTATTAGAATGGCTAACAAAAAATGAACAGAACAACTGTGTGTGAGGATGTGGAGTAGCTTGAACTTTCACAAACACTGATGGTGAGACTGTAAAATGCTACAACTACTCTGGAAAACAGTTTGGTAGTTTCTTACAAAGCTAAAAATGTATCTATCACATTACCCAGACACTGCTTTCCTAGGTATTTAACCAAGAGAAATGAAAGCACATGTTCACATAAAGGCATGTACATGAATGTTCACAGCAGCTTTTTTTATAATGGCCCAAAACTGAAAACAACCCAAATGTCCATCAATAGATAAATGACTGAAGAAATTGTGGTTATGTTCAAACCAAAAACTACTAATCCAATGAAAAGGAATAAATTCATCTAATGACATGGATGAATCTCAAAATATTTGAATTAAAGAAACCAGAGAATAAAGAGTACATACTGTGTAACTTCATTCATACAAACTTCAAGCACCTGAAATCTCATCTATAGTAACATAAAACAGATTAGGTGGGAGGTTTTGGAAAGGAGCAGAAAGGGGAGATACAAAAGGGGACAAGGAGACTTTTTGGGGTGATGGACATCTTCATTATCTTAATTATGGTGATGGTTTCTCAGGTTTTATATGTGTCAAAACTTACCATACTTAAACACGTGCATTTTACTGTATGTCAATTTAGCTCAAAGCAATTAAGAAAAAAAATAAAGGGGTAATAATAGAAACGTGTTAGAACACAGGTGGCTAAAGAATGAGGAAGAATGTGTTAATCATTATCTACATCCAGGTGTCTGCATATTAATCTGTGTAATATGATGTTTCTATTTCTTTCCTTTAATTTTTTCCCATTGCTTCTCTCATTTGGTAACAAAATAGTATAATGGGTCTGCTAAGTTTGTCCTTTTAGCATGAGATATTAGGGATTCTTGATATATTTATTCCTACTACTGGCTTTCCTTTTTTTCTTAACTCCAAAACACATGATATGATACTTACCTAACTTCAGAGGGCTCAAAGTAAAACTTATACACTTCTTTAAAAAAAATTCAGGTCAAATTTTTCTTCAGTAACTTCTTACTCTATTGAAATTCATCAATATTGTTAATAAACACTTTTGTGGATCTATCGGGGTCTGGAGACTTTGTGAGATGAAAAGAGAGGCAGAGGATATATTCTGTACCCTAGAAAAGTTTATAGACCATTTATATCAAAAAGGACATGAACGTAAACAAGTGGAGATTAAAGAGACACTCTCACACAATGTGATAGGAAATTCAGTGATCAAAACCTTGAAACTATTTGCAAACTGTTTGCATTAGTTTCTTATTGACAAATTACACAAATTTAGTGGCGGAAAACAAAATAAATTTATCACTCAGAAGTTCAAAATCCATCTCACTGGGCTAAAGTCCAAGTGTCTGCGCGGCTGGTTCCTTCTGGAAGCTCTGAGGGGGGGAATTAATTTCCTTTGCTTTTTCAGCTTATGGACGACGCTAACCTACGTTCCTTAGCTCATAGCTCTTACATCACTCCAAGCTCTTGCTTCCATCATTACATCGCCTTCTACTCTTATGAGGACCCTTGTGATTACATTGGGCCCACCTGGAAAATCCAAGCTACTTCCCCCATCTCAAGATCCTTAACTCAATCACAACTGCAAAGTCCCTTTTACCATGTTAATGTATTCACAGGTTCTAGGGATTAGGATGTGGACATCTTTGGGGTGCCATTATCTAGCCTACTACACTCTGACCCAGAGATTCTACTTCTAAAAGTTTAATCCAAAGAAATGTGTGCAGGGATTCAACTATAAGGATGTTCACCTGAGAAACCAATCAATGACTTGATGTAGAAGAATTTCTCCGTATCTTTAGCAAAAGCTATACTGCTTGTCCTTTATTTGGGCTGTCCAGCCATGGATCCTCATAGCATACTCAGTAGTGTCTGGAGTTCAAATATTAGTTATTAATACTACTATTAGAATCGAATAAGGTTTGGGATTTAGATGGGAGCAGTTTTTATGTGACGGATGATGTGTGTATGGGGTAAGAGAAATGAAGACAGTAAAGAAAGTAGCTTGAAATTCCTTCTTCCCCCCATTCTCAGCCATTGTAAACTCAAGTAAGAAATATTCTCAATGTTGTCACTGGAAAAATCATTGATACTATAATTAAGAAAATTCTCTTTGTTGCCAGATATGATCATTCAGTTCTATTAATTATCATGTATAAGATAATCAGTCCCTGGCATCAAGTCTATATGTGCTCTAAATTTGGCGGAGACTATTATGGAAATTCCAAGCATCAATTTGTTTAGAGGCCTAATAATACTGTGAATTTAACAATGCAATACATTAGAGAAACACAGTATTTGAATGTCACTACTGTGTGAACAGAACTTCTCAATAGAAGTTAATGGAATTCAGAGGCCTTTTTGTAATACATTAATTATAAGGAAGAAATCTAGTATTTTTATGCCCTTTATTTATACTATCCTTTCCTCTTCCTCTTCTACTGATTTCCGAGACATTCCCTTCACCCTTTTTTGATGGCTCATAGTTTATTCTTGCCAGATTCCATGTCTTCTAACATGCTGCCTTCACATTCCTTAACTTTCTCAATTCCATCTTTTCCACTCTACTCCAACTACTGGCTAATGTTTCCAACTGGTAACTTATCATTCAAAACTCATAAAATTCCCCTCTGACTACAACCTCCTGTTCATGCCCTCCTATTTCCTCACTCCACTGAATCTGCTCTTTGTCTACATTGTTATTTCTAGTGCCTCAATCCTGATCAGTATGAGGGAAACAGCATCACCAGCCAAAGGCAAAGGATCCTGATATTTATTTATTTATTTATTTATTTATTTTATTTTATTTTATTTATTTATTTGACAGAGAGAGAGCACAAGTAGGCAGAGAGGCAGGCAGAGGGAGAAGGGGAAGCAGACTCTCCACTGAGCAGGGAGCCCGATGCGGGGCTTGATCCCAGGACTCCGGGATCATGACCTGAGCCGAAGGCAGCCACTTAACTGACTGAGCCACCCAGGTGCCCCAGGATCCTGATATTTAATGTCCTGTTTAGACCTGTCTTGACTAAATGAATCTGGATTAAGTTTTTAAAGATACTAAGCTCTTTAAAGTAAAAAATTTTAAAGATGTATTAATATAAGAAAATGCAAGACAAATTAAAAAATTAAAAAATTTGACAAATCTTGGTTTGTTGGATTTCATCCTCAAGTAGGTCCTTTTCAGAAGGGCCATGCTGCTGTATTCCCACAAGTTTTTCATATTTCATTGCCTTTCTTTTTCTTCTGAAACTTCAGCTTTTATCATCTTAATTTGTTCCAAATTGTACATGTTTCTTAAATTCCATCTTTTCGTAGGTACTTCCTCCTAGAGTTCTCTTAATTCCAATTCCAATCTGGATTGAGTTCCAGTTGTCCAATTGTGATACATAGACTTAAATTTATTACTCTCCTGGGTTAGATTCACTATTTCTTTAATCCTTATTTTTCTCTTTTTGTTTTGCTTGTTCTTTGTGTGTGTGAGTTTATTCTCCCATTTTGTTAGAACACACTTTCTGGTAACTTACTAGAATAGGATATATGGGAAGTACACTTTCTGAGTTCCTTCATGCCCCAAAATGTCTTTACTCTCCTTTTGCTTTCTAGTGACTCTTTGGGTGGATATGGAATTGTAAACTAAAACTGATTTTCCTTCATTTATTTGAAGGCATTGTTCCATTGTTTTATAGCAATCTTTGTTGATGATGAAAAATCTGATGCTAGTTTGATTTTCATTCCTTTATAATTGAAGTTCCCACAAGACATGAAATAAAATAGAGCATTTGAGGCAGGAAGACTCTGAAGAGGCCCCACAGTAGGCCCCAGGCTGGAGTAAGAGAAGGCAGTATTAAAAGACTAGTGAAATCCCCAATAGCTACTGAAGACAGATGAATATTTTGTTTCAATTTCTATTTTGGGACTTCTGGACATCATCTTTATAGGAGGACTCTGTATCAGCATGGAGTAGCTACAGCAAAAGAGAAATAGTGGTATGGCTTATTTAGGCAGATGGAGTAGAGATGTATCCCTTGGCTCCCATGTAGTGAGGAAAGGATGAAGGTGTTTCCACATTAGGTACATGTCAATAGCCACCCTCCCCCCCCACCCCCCAATGACAGCCCTGGGCAAATTTGTAATGACTTCTCAAAAAAAAACTTACTGCAGGCCAAGTAAAAGTTGTTAATTACAAAGAACAGTTAAAAAATAAAACTGGAAGTGGCTGAATATAAGACCCAATTTTGGAAGAAAATTTGCTAGGGCTAGAGAGGCAAAGATACAGAAAGGCCTAGAGGACATAAAACTGAAGTCAAAGGCTACCATTGTCAAGCTACGAAACTCATTTTGGCTACCTGGCAAGGTTTCAGAGGACCTCTAAATCTAGGCAATAACAGTATATAGGAACAATAGCTAAACTTAGGGACAGAGCTTGACTCTTTTTGATCAGACTTACTATACTAAAACTCTACATTATTGGGGGGGGTACTCATCAGACACTAAGAATTTGGGAACCCAACTAGTTGCTAATATTAAGCATTTATATTTTCAGAACTGTGTAAACATCACATATCCTTATCCTTCATAGGGAATTCCTAAAGCTTCTGCCTCCAAAGGGTAAAAACAAAAGTTGGGAGGCTTGAAGAGCCCTAGATCCTTACAGATATTACTTCCTCCTGATTCAGATTTCGCTTATCTTGTTATATGACCAAGAACAGTGGGTTAGAGAATAGATGCTCCTCTCCCTTTTCTTTTTTTTGAAGAAGCTCCGTATGTAGGTCTTACGTCCATTTGGTCCTTTCTTGAACAATCCTTTATCACATAGTTCACCCTTTCAAATTACACACTTCTTACAAGAGCAAGTAAAAATAGCATAAGAACCTTGGCTTTCTTTGAATGTAGTGAACAGTCATGCAATTTTATTTTTATGCTAATGATTTTATATAATGCTGACATTGTAACTTTTACTTTTTTAGTGAAAACAACAATATAAATATTTTTAAAGATGAGAAGTCACTTATATACCCACTGTCCTACTAGGGCAACTGTTTCAATTTTTGTATATTTCCTCCTGCCTATGTGGCACAAAACTATAGGGCTGAAAGACCCTTTGAAAATGAACTAGTCCAATTCCTTCATTTTCAGAGAGAAAACTAAGATTCACAGAGCTATGAGGTTAGCCCAGAATCACACCTTACCACTTTCTTTAAAAGAAATTTTAATCCTAAAGAAAAAAAATTTAATCCTAAATTAATAAAAAATAGTTGTTAAGACATGAGTAACTCCCTAATTTATCTTCTCCACTGAGAAAGCAACTGCAAGGGGGAAATATCTCTATTATGCAATATAGTATTAGTCTTATCAAAAGCATTATCTGGAGAATTATAGCTGCAAAGTCTGGATTCTTTAATAAAAGCTCCCAGAAGTCCAGGAACTTCTAGAAAACAGATGTGAATTCAAAGCCTCTGGATTTAAGGATTTGTATTCAAAATTTACATAACGCTATGCATTTGGCTACTGCTGAGACTGTCTGCAGATTGTGGATTCTGGAATGTACCCTCCTTGATAAGATAGCAAATTATAACTCTTAAAAAAGAGCACCTAATTGAGTCTTTCTCTGTGCTGTAATTCAAAGAATTGAAATAGCATTGAAAAGGGGAGTACTTAGTAGGGAACGTGGACGGCTTTGCCCAAAACAACTGTGTTAGAAAGAGTCTGGACTCACATTAGTGGGATTTTTACTGTGCCACAGCAGAAAAAGGCGCAACATGGGAACAGAAAACTCCAGTTCTGAGACTAGTCTGACTCTACCACTAACCAGGAATATAATCTGAGGCAAAACACTTACTTTTTCCAGTTTTGTTCCCACATGCATAAAATGAGGTGAGCCTAGCTGGTTTCAGAATTCTTTTCCAACTATAAGATTCTGATTCCTTCTCCCATGTATGTAAAAGCTAGCCTGTATTTCAGTCTTTGGGAAAACCCCAGGTGTTGAGAGCTGGCTTTATTAACAAAGTCCTAATAAACTTTCGTTCTCTTATCCTTCTGAGGTAAGCCCTGGGCAGAAATCTGACACTTTGAGTGCCTCGTTCCCTCCTTCATCTCCTGCCTCCATACCATCTATAACAAAACCCCATTGTCTCCTCATTTGTTTCATCACTCCTTCTTCATCCACATGACCAATACTGCAATACCAGGCCTTCTTTTTTTTTTTTTTTTAAAGATTTTATTTATTTATTTGAGAGAGAGAATGAGAGACAGAGAGCATGAGAGGGAGGAGGGTCAGAGGGAGAAGCAGACTCCCTGCTGAGCAGGGAGCCCGATGCGGGACTCGATCCTGGGACTCCAGAATCATGACCTGAGCCGAAGGCAGTCGCTCAACCAACTGAGCCACCCAGGTGCCCAGTACCAGGCCTTCTTATCTGAGCCAGGAACAAGTCTCTGCTTCTCTCGTGTTCTTCTCAGTGTATAATTTGCTATTCTATTGAGCTCTCTCTTCTGTTCTATCATTAAGATTTACATACCTACAGGAGTGATCCTTGATTTCTCTCTTTCTCTCACACTTCATATTCAATCTGTCAGCAAATCCTGTTGGTTCTGTCTCTAAGATATGTCCAAAATATGAGCACTTCTCATCCTCTCTACTGCTATTACCCTGGTCCAAGCCAGCAATAGCTTCTGATTGATCTTCCTACTTTCACCCTTGTTCTCTATCAATCTATTATCAACACAGCATCCAAAGCAATCTTATTACAACATTGTTAGATCACGTCACTCCCCTGCTCAAAGTGAAATTCTTTGCAATGACTTACAAGGCCCTCGATGCTCTAGCCATTGTTACCTAACTTATTTCCCACTATGCTCCTCCTCTGCTCCAGCTACATAGACTTTCTTCCCATTCCTCCAATTTGCCAAGTAACTCCAATATCTCCTTCTCAAGAGCCTTCTCCAGGGATTCTGTTACACTGCCTAATATCGCAGACCCTCATTTTCTTGTTCTATTTTCACCTCCACAGTTATTACTATGTAACACAGTATGTTTTACTTATTTTCCTTCTTTATTGTTTCTCTTCCCCATGAGAGTAGGGATTCTTGTCCGTTTTGTTTATTGCTATATTCAATGCATCTAGAACAGTGCTAGCATAGTGGATGCTCAATAAGGATTTGCTGGTTATTGAATTAATTGTGAGAAACTCTGTACCAAGGGAACATAACAGCATATAAAGATGGAGACAGACACTAAACGTCTTATTGGTTTGTTCATGGCAAAACAAAATTTGATCATCCTCCTAATCTTATGTAGTAAAAAAAGTTATTGCCTTTTAATTGTTTTACAACTCTTTTAAGATGTTTTCGATCTCAGGGAAAGCATTCTCCATTATCAAAGCCTTAATCTGTTCAGTACGGAATGGATCCCCTTATTTTCCAAATGTTATTGTGTACATTTGGCAGCTCCTCTAAGTTATACAGAAGAAACTAAGCTCTGTTTTAAATTAAAAATTTCAGGTCCCTTGACCTTTAGTGCTCAAAATCCTAAAAAATTCTAAGATTGTAATATTAAATTCCAAGTATATTCAATGTAACAATGAGAGGGATGATGAGATATTATGCTAACATCAAATTTATCGAAGAGGTAGTATAAACTCCATTTTGCGTTTTCCCTCTGTTTTTCCTTTATCAGAGAGACACACCCTGGCATACAGAAGATGACTGATCAGTGATTTCTGGACAGATTAGTGTTTTCAAGAAAAAGAGGCATCTTGAATTTTTTGTCACCGCACTAGCCTGGGGGTTGTGGTCTTTCAACTCTATTCGCATTCTGCGTTATCAGGGACCTGAATTTACCAGCCCAAGAAACTCCGGGAGGGACGTCCTCACACAAGTATGACGACAAGAACGCTTCTCCGGGAGGCGTCGCCCGCTCCCTCAAGGTCCCGGGGAAACATCTGTGGGTAGAAGGGGCTCCACGGCAAGAGCGCGCGACGGCCTCCCGCGCTCAGTCGGGCGGCCTTGCTCCTTATCTCCCGACCGCAAGACCCGCTTCTCCTCCGAGGAGGCAGAGGGGCCCGCCCGTTAGCTGACAGCGCCGCCCGGCGTCCCGCAGCCCGAGCCGCGCCCCGGAGCTGGGGTGGGGGAAGGGCGGCGGCGCTCGCGCTGCGTCGAGTTTCCCAGAATTCCCAGCGGCCGCGGGGAAAGTTTACCGGACGTAGGCGGCGGCGGCGGTAGCGGTTACTAGGCGGCCCTCGGCGGACCATGGCCCTGGCCGGGCGTTTCTGGCCTCTGCTCACGGAGTTCTCGGGCAGCATCGCGGAGCGAGCAGATTTCCAGGAAGGAACTGACAAGTGACTGAGTTGTGGCCGGCGCGCTTAGCGCCCCGAACATGCGGCAGTCCCTGCGGGCGACCCCGGGCTGCGGAGAGGCGGCGGCGGCGGCGGCGGCTCGGGAGGGAAGGAGGCGGAGGCGCCGGCGGAGGTGGCGGCGGGGCCGGCCATCGCCTTTCGCGGAGCCCTAAGGAGGCTGCTTGACGCGGCCTGGGGCCTCGTCGACAAGGATGCTGTCCCGAAAGAAAACCAAAAACGAAGTGTCCAAGCCCGCCGAGGTGCAGGGGAAGTACGTGAAGAAAGAGACGTCGCCTCTGCTGCGGAGTGAGTGTCGGGCGGGGCGCACCCACACCTGGCCCGAGCGGCAGCCGGGAGCCTCGCGGGCGCCCGACGCGGCTCCCTGCGGCTTCTCTTTCCTGTTGGTCTGTGAAATACTATTTTTTAAAACTGTATTGTGCCTGAAGTGGTGGTCATTGTTTGAAAGCCGATAAAGTGTAATAAGTTTAGATTAGTCCTTCCCCCGTGGGCCTCCCTAAAAATAACAAACTTTCCCGTTCCCCTCCAGGGCGGAGTGTTGTTTCGTTTTGATTACTAGAAGAGGTTCTTTGGGAACGCTTAAATTGCTGATTCCCTGATGCTACAGGGGTGAAAGTGATTAGACTGGGGCACACTTTTTCCTCTTCTAGATACCTCGAGATATGCCTTGTGTTTGCAAACATTTCGGGTGTCACTCGTCCGTGCAGGAAGTTGTGCGAACTCGGGCAGAATTCCTTAGCCCTTTTGCGTGTTGTAGACATGAGGAGGTGACAGTTAATCGTCGCTGTTGTAGCCGCTATCCAAAGCCTCATCATCAGTCTTAGATCTTAGAGAAGCCAAAATCATGTGTGTTTGGGTATTTAAGTGAGCATTGCTTCAAATACCACCTTCCCTCCCCGAGTCCAAAAAAAAGGCGAAGTACGCAAAAATTTCTATCGTACTTCAGGAGAAATTGCCAAAAAGTTTTTTTTTTTGAACTTTAATAGTTTTTGTTTCTCTCTGCCTCCCCGCCACACTTTTCAATTTAAGCATTTGACTCTGCTTTTTCAGCTGTATCTTTTGAATTTTAAATTCTTGCTTGTGTGTTCAAAACATCTGTGAGATAAGGAACTAATATTTTGATATTCATACTGCATGGTGGGCACTTCGTGTAAGTGTCCTTCTTGGAAGCTCCTACAAATCTTGTGACTTAAGCATTACCTCATTCTGTAATTGGGAAAGCTGTTCATAGAGGTTCCTAGTATTTACCCAGGATCACACAGAAAGGTGTGGAGAGCATGTTTTTTAAATAATAACCACATCATTAGCCTTAGAGATTTATCCTTGTATTTGCAGTGCTTTCTTATAGAACAACAAAATAGATCAATGGGTACATCAGTAACCAGAAAATTGATTTTTATTTATTTATTTTTTTAAAGTTCATTTATTTAAGTTACCTCGACACCCAGCATGGGGCTCTAACTCACAACCCTGAGATCAAGAGCAGCTCATTCCTCCCAATGATCCAACTTGGCACCCCTGAAAATTGATTTCTTTTTTTTTTTTTTAAGATTTATTTACTTATTCGAGAGAGAGAGAGAGAGAGAGAGAACCTGAAGGGGGAGGGGCTAAGAGAGAGGGGGTCTCTAGAGAGTGCAGCGGACTCTGCTGAGCTCGGACAGGGGACTTGATCTCACCACCTGATCTCATCACTTGATCACGACCTGAGGCTGAACTCCAGTCAGAGGTTTAACTGACTGAGCCACCCAGGCACCCCATGTTAGCCATACTTTAAAGCAAGTTTATTTGGATATTAACTTCTGTCTAGAGTTAGCTTCTGAAGCTTATTAATATCAGTGCTGTCTAATATTGTTTACTTAATAAATGAATAAAACAGTTTCCAAATCTAGTTTTTTTTCATGTTATAAAGTTATTTGCTTTGTAACCTGACATGTCTAAGCCACTTAAGTTCTGTATTCAGAAGTACTATATCCTGAAGGCCATTGTTCTACTGTTATCTTCTGTTTTGAATTATAATTGTGTGTTCTTAAGGGAGCCATAGTTTCGGGCTTGGCATTTTTAAAAAAATATTTATTTGACAGAGAGAGAGAGAACACAAGCAGGAGGAGGGGCAGAAAGAGAGGGAGAAGCAGACCTCCCGCTGAGCAGGGAGCCTGATGTGGTGCTGGATCCCAGGACCCTGGGATCATGACCTGAGCTGAAGGCAGACACTTAACCAACCGAGCCACCCAGGCACCCCAGGCTTGGCATTTTTGAACTGATTGAACATTTGTATGCCTCTTTGAAATGAGATCTTTTTATTTTTTAGTTTTCATAGCTAAATTTTTTACTTTCCAACTTTTGATTACTGTACTAGTATTACGTAATTCTGAGAGGAAACCAGATTATTTTAAAGTCTTTTATTTTTGAAATTGTGTTTGCTTGTAAAAGGATTTTTGGGTATTTTGAAAATGAAGTGAAATCAACAAACAGAATAATCTTAAATTATGTTGGTGATGTGTATCTATTTGTTAGGTTGTTTCTTATTTTTACACATTTATTCATGAGTATTTCATTAACCGTAATTAAGCTTACTGACATTTCATCATGTTATGTATGGTGGTATGCAGAATACGTTTGATTCTGACTAAATGTACACATACCACATTCATACAAATTATAAATTCATTTGAGTGGGAAAATACTAATTAAATTAGCCTTGATTTTAAAATACCCAAGTACTATCTTAAATCAGAATTTTAAATTGTGTTTGCTTAAGTCCATTGAAATTTTGCATTTGGGGGTAATAGATGTAAATGAACAAATTTTGAAAAGTGTAATTATTACTAACTGAAGTGGTCATTTTACTCTGTTTTATTTTATTGTAGATCTCATGCCTTCATTTATTCGGCATGGTCCCACAATTCCAAGACGAACTGATATCTGTCTGCCAGACTCAAGTCCTAATGCCTTTTCAGCATCTGGAGATGGAATAGTTTCAAGAAACCAGAGTTTCCTAAGAACTCCAATTCAAAGAACACCTCATGAAATAATGAGAAGAGAAAGCAACAGATTATCTGCACCTTCTTATCTCGCCCGGAGTCTAGCAGATGTCCCTAGAGAGTATGGCTCTTCTCAGTCATTTTTAACAGAAGTTAATTTTGCTGTTGAAAATGGAGACTCTGGTTCCCGATATTATTATTCAGATAATTATTTTGATGGTCAGAGAAGGCGCCCACTTGGAGATCGTGCACATGAAGACTATAGATACTATGAATACAACCACGATCTCTTCCAAAGAATGCCACAGAATCAGGGGAGACATGCTTCAGGTAACTTAAAATTATAAATCCTACATTAGTTTAGATTTATTAACAGTTAAAAAGATGCTCTTTTCTGGATTTTCTTGGGAACCCAACAGACACTACCAGAAAAATACTTTTCCATTTTGCCAGTTTTCTTAAGCCAGCTTGCAAATAATTAGTAATCTATGCTGAGTGAAAGAATTTTGTGCCCATTTATTTTATTAACTCATTTTATAAAAATTTAGTACTTACCGGAAGGCTATCTAGACTATTTATTTTATTTTATTTATTTATTTTTTTTAAAGATTTTTTTTTTTTAATTTTTATTTATTTGAGGCAGAGAGAATGAGAGACAGAGAGCATGAGAGGGAGGAGGGTCAGAGGGAGAAGCAGACTCCCTGCCAAGCAGGGAGCCCGATGTGGGACTCGATCTCGGGACTCCAGGATCATGACCTGAGCCGAAGGCAGTCGCTTAACCAACTGAGCCACCCAGGCGCCCGGCTATCTAGACTATTAACACTATGAACCTTGAAAACCTAGAGAATTTAATGTCTACAGTTGGATTGAATCTAGGTTTAGGTTTGATAGAATGGGAAGGTTAGAGTTTCAAAGAACCTGGTCTTAAACCCGAGAAAGGAAAGGTGGATAGGAAGAATTGGGCACAGTAAAGGATACCGTGGGCAACTGCATCATTCCTCAGCTACAGCCTGCACTGTTTCTCCTAGCAAAACTGTTTTCCTAGGCCAATAATTATTTCCCAGGTTGGTCACAAAGACTTACTGTCAAATGGTTAATTGTGTGTTGTCTGTCCTTTTGTTCTTTTAGGAATAAAAATACTAGCCATATAATTTTTTTTTTTAAAGATTTTATTTATTTATTAGAGAGAGAGCACATGAGAGGGGGGAGGGTCAGAGGGAGAAGCAGACCCCCCGCTGAGCAGGGAGCCCGATGCGGGACTCGATCCAGGGACTCCAGGATCATGACCTGAGCCGAAGGCAGTCGCCTAACCAACTGAGCCACCCAGGCGCCCTAGCCATATAATTTTTTAAAATTTGTTTTCCATATTTGCTAACTTGGGAATATTTGTACAAGGAGCAGAAGAGATAGGAAAAATGCACAGTTCTACTTTATTCCCAGAGTACTGGATTACACTAGATAAACTGAAGCAAGCTGAAAATTAAAGTTTTTTATCTAATTGTTTTTTTCCTGGTAAGTTGCAGGCTTTAAATCTTGGCAGGATAAAAATAAATCCATGAGACATTTACTTTTTAACCTATGAAACTTCAAACAAAGTAACTTGAAAACAGCGCGTGGGTGGCTCAGTCTGTTGAAGTGTCTGACTCTTGATT
>NC_138377.1:43307888-43421101 GCF_054177405.1 Leptonychotes weddellii
TAAGAAACAACAAAACAGTGTATTGGGAAGTATTACATGAGAAGGGAAGTAATTCCCATAGAAACAGCAGGGGGCAAGATTTTGGAATGCAAATGGGTGCCCTGCATACTTTTCTCATCTGTGCTTTTCTAGAGCACTTTTTCTTCTTCCCAAAGGATTTTCTGTAAGTACTGATTGTTGCTTCTACCCTTAATCCTATTTTTGATGCTAAATGCTGTGATTGGGAAGTCAGGAAATTGCCTGAAGCTTTTTTTCTTTTTCCTTTTTTTTTTTTTTAAGATTTTATTTATTTATTTGATAGAGACATAGTGAGAGAGGGAACACAAGCAGGGGGAGTAGGAGAGAAGAAGCAGGCTTCCCCGCGGAGCAGGGAGCCAGATGTGGGGCTTGATCCCAGGACCCTGGGATCACGACCTGAGCCGAAGGCAGACGCTTAACGACTGAGCCACCCAGGCGCCCCTTCTTTTTCCTTTTTTAAAAACTTGAATGCTTATACAGAATGATGTTCATATCTTAAAACAAGTATGATATTTACCAATTTAGTCTTCTCCCTTTTTACTTGCTAGAAAGTACACAGATGATAAATGAGCTTTAATGTTCTTATAATTCAACTGGCATTCAGAATTTAAGCATTTTGAATCAGTAGACATTGCTGAAATGCCCGTTAGCTATGGAATTCTGACTCTAGAGGATTAAGATTTTTTGACAGGAATTATGAATTTGTTTCAAACAAATAAGATCCTAAGCTACATGAATAGCAGAGGTTCTAGGAAACACAACTGTTACTTCATAGAGGCTCATTGAGTATTTCTTATGGTATCTCTCTAATTTATGTTGGAGTTTGCCACTAAAGAGAATATAAAGCTTTCTACGAAGTATACCTATTAATAGATTTGCAGTACTCAAGTAATTAAGTAGGTAAATTTGGGATCCAACAAGATATGTTTCTCTTGTGGTTCTTCATATTGTACTCCTGGTATTCCTGGTTACACGTACCCAAGTTGTACAGAAATGATAAGTCAATGTGCCAAGCATAGTCTGTGACTCATACTGACTGCTCATTACTTGTTTATTGTTTCTCGTTTTAAAAAACCTTTTAAAAATATATATTAGAGAATCCTTTTGGAATAAGATGTTAAATGAATTACCAAACAAAGGATCATTGGGTAGGAAATATTATAAATGACTATTAAAAATAAATTTACTAGAATTTACAAAGCTTCTGATTATATCTATTCTGTAATATGATTTGAGAAGTGTAACTTCACTATCATACAGGTATATGACCTGCTGTAGTTCAAGTTCTTTGTCTAATCTCAACATTCAAAACTATTACTCTGAAGTAGTTTGGTCCATAACACCGCCTTTCTCATTTTTTGGTCACTAAACAGTTTTGCAAGAAATATATGGCCTCTTCAGGTTGTTTCTTGATCTGTAAGATGGGGAAATTGGATCAGAGTGATGTCTTCAGGTCTTTCAGTTCAGAGTGTAAATTAAATTACTGTTTTTGTTGCATACTTCCCTGTCAGTATGGGATCAACTTACCATTGCAGGAGTACTAAAAGGCCTTCTGAGATATATGTAAATACAAGCTAACATGAGTCCTTCTCCACATACTTCTACAGTATACTTACTCTCATTTTGAAAATAACTTATTCTTCCCTTTCTGCCTGATTTTGTTTTGTTTTAATCAACCTCAGGAAAAGAGCCCACGAATGATGGTTCCTCTTCATTCCTCTTTTAGTTCCTTGTTTGCTGTAGTGAACAGCATTCCTCAGAAAGTTCTGTCAACACTAATAACACAAGTGACTTTGCCCATTTTTATGTATTGTCTTTGGGCATAATATGGTCTAAAGCATTCTTAAGTTCCTGACAATTAAACTTTAGGTGAACTTATGAATAGCGTAGAATATGTATTCTTCTGAAATTATAGAACCACAGTGGTTTGAAATCTGTGTTCATTGTTGTCTAATGTTAATAGTAGAATAATTGATAAAGAAATTGGTATTTTTTAACTTAAATTGAAATGAAGTAGCATCAGCAGTTTTCTCCTCCCCCTAAAAAAATAGTATATTTAAGTAAGTTAACAACTGAGTTATTTTTAATTAAAGCTTATGGTTTGTTTAGATGTAATAAAGTTGATCTTTATAAAAATACATCAGTTTGTTGCTGTAAATACATATTTATGTATGTGTTGTGAACATATGCATGATTATGTTTTAAAACAGATATGACCACATTCTGAAGTGGGAACTCTTCCAGCTGGCTGACCTGGATACATACCAGGGAATGCTAAAGTTGCTTTTCATGAAAGAACTGGAACAGATTGTTAAAATGTATGAAGCCTACAGACAGGCTCTTCTCACAGAGTTGGAAAACCGCAAGCAGAGACAGCAGTGGTATGCTCAGCAACATGGCAAGAATTTTTAAGTTAATTTTTTAAAAATAAAATTTAAGTTTTGTAAGGGCTTTAAAGTATTTTCACAGATTAAAAAAACTGCAAACAAGTACTTTGGTTAATAAAGGCAGCTTTTTGGAAATTAAAAATTCTAATTTTACATGTATTTTGTTATTAAAAATATTTTGAGAAAAAAATGATTATTATTTTAAGAGCCGACACAGCAAACACTTCTAAATGCTATATATTAGAAACTGCTTTGAATATTCTCAGTGAAGACAAATGCAGCAAGAAATGTCTCATTATAACCAGATATTAAATAGGAATGATCACTTGGTAAACTTGGACAGTAGCAATATCTTTCTTTAAAAAACAGAACCTATGCAGTATTTAAAAAAAAAGATGTGTACTGCTTTAATATGGAATATTATCTGGAATCAGTTAGTTTAAATATTACCATTGTGCAGTTCAAAACACAGAATGGGATTTGGGACCTTAATTGTGATAAATGTATATATATATAATATATAGGGTTCCCTCCCAAAACGTAAAGAACCCTTTTGAAACATGTTGAGAACATATTTTTTGGTATGAAAGGGTAAAGGGCCTGTAATTTTTTAGGAATAAATGTAGGCATAAGGTCTTAGCCTGTATGGGAAAGGTGTATACAGCACTCAAAAGTTGCTATCATTTCCTTACTTTTGACCAGGGCTCTTAAAGCATTTAGTACATGGCTCTGAGACAGTGGTGGGTCCCCGACAGTATGTAGCACACTGCCATCCCCACAGACTGGGTTGAGCTGCCAAAAATGACAATCAGGGATTCATTAAGAAATCTTGGTCATTAAATTGATTTTACATATTTTTTATCTTCTAAGGATTTGTCATAGAACTTTAAAACCTACCATTTCCCTCCCAGTTTTTTTCCTTTTAATAGTTAAGACATTGTTCATAATTAGTGCAGTACATTTGATTACAGAAAAATTTATGGCATTTTTAGCCTATAAATCTCTAGAATTCTGTGAATTTCAATATTAATTGAAGTAGCTCTTCAGTTACATTTACATGTGTTGTAAATATGTAAATATATTTTTAGTTTAGGTAATCTTCCAAAATACAAAGCACTCCCAGTTAGTTATCCGTGAGTTTGAATTGATAAAATGTTGAAAATGTTAAATGTTTGATTTTATATAACAAGCTTATTAAATATATTTTTGTGGAAACTAAATGTGTCATGTTTGAATCCATGTTTTTTACATAGTGTTATAAATATTTGATTTTTCCATTCAGAAGGTCCAAAAAGCAAAGGAAGCAGTATATAATGAAAGGGATATTGAAAAAATGAAAATAAGCTGGTAGAATTTTATCAATTGGCAAAGTTATTTTTCAGAACATGTAATCAAACTTTTCTAAGATGTAGGCTTATATGTCTTAGGAACTCTCATATAGTCTTCTATCTTAATCATTCTTTCCTGTTACTCATTATTTTGTATTACTGTTTAATTTAAACATGGCTAAGCCATTTCTAAGGAAGTTAGAAATTACTATTTTAGAGCTCCCAGATTATAGAATCACTGATTTAAAAGAACTGAAAGGTACCTAAAAAAGGGATTAGCATACATTTCTTAAAGTGGAAACTCAGATTTGTAATGGTTGTCAGCACTGAAGAAAATGCATTTTTAATTTTAAAAAGAGAGATAAACCTTTATCATTCTGTATCAGTACCTCCCAAACATTTCCAAATTCAGTATTTGTTTTTAATATTAGGAACCAGAGTAAACTTTAATAATAGGTCACATGTTAAAAGAATAAACCTATGAAGAATACATTTCTTTGTGTACCAAATGAAAAAATATACAATGCAGTGAAACTCAAGTACATATACAAAGTGATTTTTTGTGCATTTTTGATCAAGAAGTTTATATTCTATATTAAATCATAATATAAAAGAAGCAGTATTTAGTTTTTGATAAAGCAACTGAAAAGCTCTCAAGTGTCTTTAAAAATAAAAGCTCATGGTATATATAAGATGATACAGATTGAATCAAGCCTGTTGAGTTGTTATGCTATGCTTAAATGGATGACTATGTGAAATAATTTAAAAATTCTGTAGAAATTAAATGAGCATATCCAAACAAGGAGTAATATTACTACATGGTTTAATTATAACCCAGTAGTAGAATTTAGTAAATTCAAGCAGAACATGTGTACTGTCATCCTAAATAGACAAACACTTTAAATTATAACAGCATATCTGAAGACAAAACTAAGAAACTGTACATGTTAACAAAAATGATATAACCATGCATACATACATCTGCTTATTAAACACTGAAGTAAAAGAACTAAACCATTTTGAAATTTTCAGAGGAGCTTGGTATTTTACTCTGTCCTCATAGAAGCACTTTGAATGTTTGCATGGAGACATAAAACTGAATATTTAACTGACAATTGGTCATGCACCTGTACTTCTAAAAATTTGGATTAAATTTTCTTCTTTTCTGATTGTTCAGTAGATTCTGACTTTGGCGCAGGAAAAGCTTGATGATACAGATGTCTGTGGGTTGCTGCTGCACTGTAAAGCTTGTATAAAGCCTAGAAAGACAAGAATCAAGATTATAATTACAGATGTAAAATTTTTCCTTTTTAGTGTAATTAGTTTATGTACTATATAATTAGCATGCTAAATGTGGAATCTTTGTCATTAGTCTAAGATATAAATTAATAACTAATAATCTTAGAACTCAAAAATACTTTAGCTTGTCCACTGTATGTTTTTGCTTTTGTGGACTGATCTTTGTGGTGGTAAATGGTTTATTCTCAGACTGCATTTCCTTGGACTTTGCACACCTTTTGGAGCAGGGCTTCCTAAACACTGTGCCCCAGGGGTGTGCTGAGAACTCATATTGTGAATATTACCAGTTTTGGAGGAATTATAGGATCTCATAACTTCTGACTGCCAATAGCTGTTTTATTATACACAGCTAGGCCACTTGCTGTCCGGGCTTCCTTACAGGTTTTTCAGAATGGAACCATTTTTTTTCCCCATTATTTCTGGATGTGGTCATGCCAGTAAGTACATATGTTGCCCCTCCCCTTGCCACACTGGGATCCTTCATTTAAACATTCTCTTCCCTCCCTTGTTTCCATTATTTGATTTATATCTTATGAAACATTTTTCAGAAGCATTACCTCAGAAAGCTTTTTCTCATAAAGCTCTGGTTGTTCTTTGTGTCTACAGTGTTTTTGAATCATAGGAATTTTTACATACTGCTTTACATAAGTGTCCATGAATATTTTTGTCCTTTTTCCCCCTCAGTAAATGTCTAAGGTTCATTCCCTCTTCTGATTTTCATATATTGAACCCTCAGTTAAAACCAACTTTTCTGATGTAATTCTGGAGTCTGTGAAGAGTCTGAATATTTTTAAAAGCTTAATATCCTTTAAATAGTAACCAATGCCCAGGAAATTCCATTAATTTTTATCTTTTTGAAGTCTCGATAGCTGTTTTCTTAAGTCTAAATAATGCCATCATCAGTTCTGTGAATGCACATTGGTGTAAATTGGTATTGTCCTAGATCTATCATAATCCTAACGTTCAACTTAGATTTTTACTTTTTTAATGAATTTGTTTTACTGAATTTTACATAAAATACTTCTCTATTGCTTGTATTAAATGTATCATTGGTATTGATTAGACTAGGACATACTCCAGTTATATGTAACAGCAGAAACTGAGGAAAGAATTATGTGCTATCTCAGTGGTTGTTCCAGATCAGTTTTGCTTCCTGAAGATAATGACCAGAATAACTCTACAGAGATAATTTTTCTTATGTAACAAAGGATTCTCTCCTGCAAGCCCTGGTTCTTACCTCAGAGTTTTGCCCATGTGCAATAGGAGAAATGAACACCAATTTACAGGTCGGTCTGAGGAATGCTAAGAAAGTTACACTTTATACTGGCCTGGAACCTGCTCAGAGTGGTAAAGGTAACTGTCACTCAAAAGCCCGCGTTAAAAACATCTAAAGGTTGTAGCTCCATTTCAATACTCTCTAGTTGTTAGGTTTCCTCAAGATGCATAACTTTTTATTTCACTATGCAGTAGAGCAAAATGCACAATGTTGGAACTTAAGAATTTTGGAATTTTTTACACATTCAGGAAATAAAACAGGATATTCTTGATAATCAACTCTTATGTTTCATATGCAGATCAAATCACATAAAATGTCTGGAATAAATACAGTATTTTAAAACCATGTTAAAAAATCACAGTTAAAATTGTGAATCTTAGAAGAACACAGGAGCAGGTGTCACCAAAGATTTTTTTAAATTTAAATTCAATTGACATACAGTGTATTCGTAGTTTCAGAGGTAGAGTTTAGTGATTCATCCGTTGTATATAACACCCAGTGCTCAGTCCATCACCAAAGACTTTAATCCATGAATGCCTAGTTGGTTTATAAAATACCATAATTTTTATAAATATATAGCTCTCAATTAAAAATTTTAACTTACCTCATTTGTACTTCCCTGTGGCAAAGGCAGTTTAAAAGGGAAAAAAGAAAAGTATATATCCTGCTTCATTAATAGCATTATGATAATTCAACTTCGTCTGTAGTATTTCTGAGCATTTAAGAACAAATACTCCTACAGGTTTTTTCAGTTCAGATTACACGTTTTATCTGAATCTTTCGAAGAACCCAACTGTATATTCCTCAGAGGCTTCAGCATCATATTCTAGGAAGGCTTTGGGATTTACCTCAAATAGCCCCTCTTTAGTCTTCTAAGGTTGAGGAGGTGTTTGAGACAGCGGCCCAGAGGATTCAGTTTTTAATTCATTCTTTACCCACAGTACTACCATTAGTTTATCTTAACTAGATTCTTTAAAGGCACATGGTAAATTCATTAGTTAAAATTCCATTTTAAAGAGTATATGTAAGTATAAATGCTGGGAGAATTGTAGCTATTACATGCTACCTGCAGAACATAAGTTCAAAAGTCTTAACTCCAAAAGTTTATGAAGAATCTCAATTTTAGCCTCACTAAATGCCCCTAAATTTTCATAAGGTAACTGAAGACACTTCCAGAATGACAGAGTGAGTTCATGATCGTTCTAGGTGTGTTTATAATTGTCTTCCCTACCCACCCATCATCAATTATTTGAACAGTGGACCACAGTGACCCTGACTCTAGGCTATGGTTAATTGAAACATAAAGGACAACTGACCCATGAGCAGCTGATCCAGAGGCTGACCTGGACTCATGCTGTGGCCCGGTACAAATGCCTAGTTCAGATAGAGACAATCTGAAGTAATCAGATCTTTCTTTTGCTTTTTAGGAGTTTATACTAAAAGAGATAGTGATACAACAACTTACGATAGTGGTTCACATACACAGCCAACGCGAATCAAATGTTAGGTTGTAAGTACGAAATAATCTTCACACATAAACAAGTCACAATCCGCTCAATAAAAACTCAGCTGTGCTTTCTCACACTTCTTTTTAACAGCTTTAACTTTTAGGATAAATAAAAGTAAAAAAACAAAACTGCCTAATCCACGGATATTTGAAGACACTGAAATGTTAACTGGAAACCAGTTACGTAGGACTTCACATATTGTATTACAGTTAGTTGTTTGTGTCTGGCCATCTTGACAGATTCTAAAGCTCTTGAAGACTAGGGCCCGAGTCAGGTTCACCTGTTTAGTTCTAACTCCTAACATTGTGTCTGATACATAGTGTGCTACAATTAGCTGAAGAGGATTAAAAGTATTCTTACCTGGTCCCACAAGGCTGCAGCCACCTGGTCTATTACAGCTCCCAGCTCTCGGTATTCCCCAGAGTAGCGGATGTATGCCCAGGTGCACAAGGTGATAAGAGTCAGTCCCATTATCATATTGCATAGGCTAGCTATAATGTCCAAACCAATGAATCCAGTCACACCAGCAATCACGTAAGTGATAAAGATGACAACAAACAGTGTGGCTGGGGTACGAGCTGCATGGAAGATATTTTTGCTATCATTGTGCTTGATATACTGGATGTAAAGTTCATCTATTTCACTCTCCAACTGTTGCAGGTAACGCCGGCTAAATTCCTCCCCACCCATCTTCTTCACCCCTCGGAATAGCTTCACAGATTCTTCCTTAAGCGCCAGATGTTTGGCCTGTAGGTCATTAGGTGCCAGAAATGGTTTGTCACCACCACAAATCTGTGTCAATAGAGAAGTGCTGTTTATGCAATGCAGAGTAAAATTAGCAACTGTATCACAATCTTCCACTTAGCTAGCTGAATTTGTTAGAACACAATAATCAAAAGGAATTTACATACATGTTTTGTCAGTCCACATCTTTGCGCACTCCATATCACGCATGAGTGTAAGTGGGACCAGTATTTTATAGATGACTTATGTAAAGCCATTCTTAATTTTTTTTTTTTTGACGTGGGAAAGAATATCCAAGACTTAATCCAAGTTCCTCAAGATGAAAAGGCATGATTCACAGAATGAACCCCAAATCAAATAAACTACTTGTATATATACAAGTTCCTCTGGGAAATTTATTCTAACTCCACTAGAGTCTTTTTGGCCAATGAGATTTAACTTAAAACAATAGCAATGTTATAAAACTTGAAAGTAAAATTAGGAAAAACATGTTCTTTGGCAGTTTCACTGATTTTGTTTGAATGGAGCCCTTTCACAGTATTTCCTTCAATAGACTAAATGGGAGAATATTCAATGTTCTTGGACTACATTTTCAGTTTTTTCAAAAGTTACAAGGGAAATCTCAGTTACCCATACCTTTCACTTTTGTTATTTGATATTTAACTATATAAAGCATACTCTCATTCTAGTTACCCTTTACTTATGTTGTGAACCATTCCTTATACTGTATTTCCCTTGACTCTTGAAATTCCATCAATTTTGGATATAATTTATATAACATGATTTTCAGGGGGAAAACCTATCATATTAGTAGATATGTACAATAATTATTAGATTAGCATCCTAATCCAGAACGTTAAAAAGAGGAAATGCAGTATATAGAAATACTGGCCCTTGAAGTTTAATTTCTTTTTTTCCCTAATGGGTTTTTTGGTTTTGTTTTCTGTTTTTCAGAGAGAGTGTGTGTGCTGCGGGGGGGGGGGCGGAGGGCCAAAGGGAGAAAGAGAGAGAGAATCTTAAGCAGATTCTAAAGCTCTTGACCTGAGCCCAAACCAAGAGTTGGATGCTTAATCAACTGAGCCACCCAGGTGCCCTAACGGGTTTTTATAGTTAAGATAAAAATACTGAAATTGTTGCATGAAGGGAGGTGTAGTGGAGAGGGTAGCACATGTTATTTTAGTCACCAGAGCTTATAAATAGTGGGAAGATGTGGGGAAGGAGGGAGGGAGGGAAGGAAGGAAAAGAAAGAAAAAGAAAGGGAAAAGAAAAAATATATCTCTAATGTAAAGAGAACACATTTATGTTTTAAATTGTGCATACATAGTGTTCCTTTCCTAAAAAATATTTTAGGTATACAATAAACAGAAATGTGATATATAGAGGCTGAGAAAGAATAAGTCAAAGCCACTTCTTTGCATGTGTAGACAGTGTAACTTGGAAGAAAAAAAGAATGAGCTCATGGAAGAAATACTGATTTTATTTAAATATTATTTAATTCTTACCTCTTCCATCTTTTTGTTGTATGTATCCTTGGCAGTTGCCACGGCCGCTAAATTGTTAGCCTCTGCTGTGGCCTTTGGACAAAGTACAAAATATGATGTAAAATGGAATTCATATTTATTAAACCTTCACAGGCAATTCTCATTTCTGAGTATCATGTGCAAGAAATGTACAAGAACACAAGGTCATGAAATAATTTGAAAGTATTCAAGTATTTCCACTACATTTTAAAAAATTCATAAAATTAAAATTTCAAAATACATGTAAGTTTATTCGGTAAGCCATAGTTATAAAAATGAATTTCCATTTGGAAGATTTTTTCCTCTTAAAAAAATATTTTTAAGCCTCTCACCAAACGGGGGAAAATCTATAAACCCAAACATATGGGAAATAATACACAGTACATTTTGTATGTACTAATATATATACAAACATGTCTTAAGTTTAAGGACTGATACTGATAGAACAATGTATCACTGGTAACAAAAAGGAACGATTAAGAATTTAATTTTTTTAGATAGGTAAGGAAAAAGCTAATTTCTCCTTTCTTAAAATGTTTAGTTGTAGAGACCACTTGTTTTAAAACCTGGACCTGCTTTTCTACTTGTTACATGTGTGACCCTAAGCCACAGTATGAGTCTGTTTTCTAAACCAATTTTGTACAAAGAGAATGAAAGCTTTGGTATAAAGTGCTTATATGTCAGCACAAGTGAAGCTCCTCTATGTGTACATGAACCTGGTTAGCTGAACACACAAACAGTAGTTAACAGAAAAATAATCTTCCAATAAATCATTCCAATATTTTTATTTGCTGATTTCTGACTGCCAGATCGGAGCATATCTCTAGCTTAGCATAGCATAAAGCTAAGGAAAGCTTAGCTTTAGTGACAAGTATGTTTTAAAACGTCATGCCTCCTGATTAGTAAATACCTGTAACATGAAAAAAAAATACCTGTAACATGGATTTGGGATGTGGTAATTCTTCACCTTGGTAGATCTTTATATAAGCCTTAAAAAAAAGGAAAGAAAAAGAGAGACTCAGGTTCAAGTAATTCCATTCCATATTTCTCCAATTCTGTTAAATTGTTTTCTAAGCTAAGGTCTTGACAGTTTGGGGAACCATTATCTTTCTCATTTTAATTCCCCCTTTCTTAGTTCTGTTCCTTTTTCGTGAAGTGCCCTTTTCACACAACTCCTCTTGCCAACCCTACCCTTCTTTTTTTTTTTAAAGATTTTATTTATTTATTTGAGAGAGAGAGAGAGAAACAGCATGAGAGGGGATAGGGTCAGAGGGAGAAGTAGGCTCCCCGCTGAGCTGGGAGCCCGATGTGGGACTCGATCCCAGGACTCCAGGATCATGACCTGAGCCGAAGGCAGTTGCTTAACCAACTGAGCCACCCAGGCGCCCCAACCGTACCCTTCTTAAAGGCTTAACTCCCTGCCACCTCCTCTAAAACTTTCTCACATCCTTCTGCTAGGAGTAACCTTTCTTTTTCAGTTACTCACGGGCATTTGTACCTGCTGATGTCATAAGCCTTATGGAAGAGATTTCTGTAAGGGTCCTTAATCTCCTGCTAAATGCTAAGCTCTTCCATAGTGTTAGGCACAGTAAGAATTCAAATTTTAGGTAGATAAATAACATCTCATTTATTGCAAAGAGTGATGAAGATAATCCCACAGGAGGTATGTGACAGGATTTTAAATAACAAAAATGTGAATTTTAAAAATTGGTATTTTAGTCCTTGGAGCATCAATCCACAAATGAGATTGGTAACTGAAATTCCCCCACTGTATGTGGTTGGTTTAAAAAAAAAAAAGTGTAGTATTCGGTGCTACCTAAGGTAAACAAGTAAATGCAAATTTAAAATAATTCCACTTCAAATCGGCCCTCGGTGCAGAGACAGAAATTGCGGAAGAATTTTCTCCAATAGGAAGGCAAAGTAGAGCCCCTTTGAGAACATCTTCAGAATGAAGGTAAAATTCTGTATACCTCACGACTGAAGACTACTACATGTTATGGACCTCGAGCAACACCTTCTCCCCCAACAAACAAATAGACTTTACCAACTCTTAGATACATTCATACTTCAAAATATATTTCTCTCAAGATAGTTATCTCTTAAGAGTTTTCTTTAAAATTTTAATTTCAGAAAGCAAGCTCCTCTTGGGAGTCTAATGATTTTTTTATTTTTATAGATTCCTCAAAACTTTGCCCCCATATTATAGAGTCTATAATTTTTTTGTTTGTTTCAAGTAGGAACTGCATTCTAAAACAATGCTCTAGAAATGAGAGTGATACCTTGAAGTACTCCACCAGACCTCGGCAGGTGATTTTGTTCCCATTGATCTCTTTAATATCTAGGCTCTCAGGACTAAGTAGCCAAGGAATGAGTATTTTCAAGTTTTTGATGAATTCATCATCTATTTCTACAAGTAAAACACATTCATCATTATTTTAAAAATCCAATCCAGTCCTCCATGCCATACAATAAAACATCCTTTGATTTCCTCCATTTCTTCCCCAGTGATAAAGCCTTCCCTCACTTTCCCATCATCTAAACAACTCCTGCAGCCGGCCCACTTCTCTCGGGTCGGTGATCCTCCTTGCCTAAACTTCTACTGCTAGTCTTTACTTCATTACATATTTACTTATCCTCCACCCATAAAATAGCTTTCTTGATGTTAAATGTTAAATAAATATTTTATACCCTATTCACATAACCATTTAAGTATTCCGATGTACTTAAGTTTGTTGGTGGTTTTCTAAATGGGGAAAAGGCCAGATATTTACTGGCTTATAGGATATATTCCCTCCAGAAAATGTTATGCTCAAATTGCTGTTTTTAGTGTACCCACCTTATGAAAAGTATATAGAACTGGGTAAGGTGTGATAACTAGAACTCAAGTTCAGAAGGACAGTGCCGGTGATGCCACCTCTGCTGGTGAAACTCACCAGTACAAATTAACATGGCAAGAGGCGGCCATGGAGGCAAATCAGAGGATGCCTGAGTTGTTCACCTATCATGTTTAGGACATTTGATTACACATTCCCATGTTCTAGCATTAGGCTTAAGCTTAACCTTACATATTTAGCAAAGTAACACAGAAAATACATCTTCAGAGAAGTCTTTTGAACAGTGATAATTTCTGAAATCATTAGTTCAAAAGATACAGAAAAACACAACCTACATAAAAAGCAAGATATGTCCAGAGATTCGATATCTTAAGTAAATGTAGTAACTGCCTATAATTTTTTTTCTTTTTTTTCCTTTTTTTTATTATGTTATGTTAATCACCATACATTACAGCATTAGTTAACTGCCTATAATTTTTAAAAAATCTGAATTTCAGCAGAGTCACTGAGTTTTCAGGCTTCGCGACTAGTGATTTCTGAGGTCTTAAGAATAAAGATTCAAATTATGTGATTGTGTTTGCATTTTCCTTGTTTGCTATTACAACCCCACTATACACTGAAATACCAATTTACATAAGAATTCATGTTTCTCTTCTCTTGCTTGCTGCTTTTATGAGATGTACGAGCATAATGTTGGAAACCCTTCAGACTTATTTTACTTCATGTTTTGTACACCTCGGAAATTTTAGTGCCCATCTTTTATGAGTACTTGTAGAGGAGTTTATTTAAATGTATTTGCTGTTTGCATTGTACCAATTTTTACTGAAAATTTTTCTTTGTATTGTATTTTGATTTATTCAAATTTATCTATTCAAATTTCTCATTGTGGTTTGTTTTCTAGTTAGCAATATGCACTAATACTACTGGTGTTTGTATTATGTTACCACATTCCATGTTGTGTTTTGCTGCCTGCTGTGCATCTGTATTCACTGATACTAATAGGTTTCTTTTTTGCTATATGACTTTATGGGTTTTTTTTAGCATTTGTAGAATATTATTATATATCTAGAATGTATGAATTCTTCCTGAATTTCTGTATAAAACAAAAACCTTTCTCATTATAAAACGACTTTAAAATCACTTCCAACACACGTATTTAAATTTCACCCTCCCATTCCCTTATTGGAATGGAACTGGAATGGAATAAGATACACCTGTGTATCTAACGCACCAGCAAGTGTGGTAATTATCATTAACGTAACCAGCATATAACCACATATTTGGATTAAAATGTGTTCTGAAGGTGGCATGAGCCACAGTCTTTGTTCTCACTGAGACTGCCAATTTTGGATTCAGAAAGTACGAACCAAATATTCACAACATACACAGGTGGTGAGCTCTTGCTAACAATATTAGTTCAGCACAGTAAACACATGACCCAGAACATCTGCAGACCAGATCAATTTACAGAGGTGCACTAACTAGCCCTGGCCCACTGCAAGAATTCAAATAAACGTGTGGGTAGATGATGATTCGGGATGATGTTGTGTTTCCATCATTTCTTCAAATAATTTTTGCCATAAGAGTAAAACTTTGCTAGGAATTCAGGGGCTGGGCCAAAGTGGTTAATCTGTCACAATCACTGGGGACATGGTAACATTCTTTATAAGAACTCTGCAGGGCAGATGCACTGGTTTAGCACTGCTGTGTAAAGCAACCAAGAAGATATTTTCTCAGGATTACCTTCATCAGAAACACCTTTTTAAAAATCATCACCTTGCAATGGTGTTTGGCTATGCTTCCTGAAGTCTAACTGAAGCTGCTAAGGAAGTATCTCCACAATTTATGATGTGGTTACTGGTCATTCTACATGTGGTACTGTAACAGAGAGCAACCTCAAAAAGAAAGGTAACTCCTTGTTAGTTAAAAGATTCACTAAGCCAAAAGAGGTATTCACTGGGCACTTAGAAAGAACTGGTTGAACCTGATCCTTTTGATTTCCTATGTGGGATGTCATTAAATCAATAGTTGATTTGAATCATAGTATCATAAGTTTCATGTAATATGGAACATGGTAAGACAATTTCAATAATGTGAAGGACCATGAACAATATAGTAATTATAACAATTATTACTATTGGTAGTGAGCTAGAAAGTTATTTCTACAAGTCTGTGAAAGAGTATGTGAGAATTATCATCAAAGAACAATTTTTGCACAACTGTTTATTCAGAGACATTTCTTCCCTAGAGGAAGAAAGTTATTCAGATGCCAACCCTCTGGAAAACAGGACAGCCAGTGGACAAGACATCCTGGATAGAAACCACATCAACTTATAAGATTCAAAATGGGATGGAAAAACAATGTGGACAGCTGACTTTCAAAACTGCCCAAGGAGAAACTGAGACTAAGTAGAACATTTTGGCAAACACAGAGATACAGCAGGAGTCCTATAAAGCCTCATCAAAATGCAACTTTGATGGGCACCTGAAGCTGCTTTTCATTTCTTTTTCTCTCAGGCTAACCACTTTGGTACACTCATAATTTTGGGGTGCCTGTAAAGCAGTTGTGTGGGTTAATATATGTTTAGACATGTGAGTAAAATTTGATGGGAAACAAATCCATTAAAAAATGCAGTTCTATATCTGTGTGATTTGTCTTAAATTCTCTCCCTGAGCTCTTCCACTGCACAATGTGTCAGTTAATTTAAGAACTGTAGCTGTATACTACAAGAACGGAACAGCCAGAGTACTCTTTTGTCCCAATAAAGGACTGTTGTTGAAGGCCTGCCCCTCCCCGGCCTGGTTACGACTCCCCAACTCCAGAGAAGAAAGAGGGGCCTTGTGGGAGCCCTCTCTTTATGTCATTTACTCAAAACACACCGAAGGCATTAGGTAACTACACAGTATCAAGAGGTCTGTGCTCACTGGTGGGCTGGAATTCATAAGTGATAGTGAAATGAAAGAATCCTGCCGTTCATGCATTAATATGTACCTACTGCTATCTGTTCTGTTTATATAAAGATCATTTAAAACATGGAAGAAATAATGCTGATGATTGAGATACTTGGGATTCTATTTATGATACTGTCATAGTTGAATAGAGGGCATCTGAGTATAAATGCCATGGATACAGGGGGAAAAAATAGGTTTGCTTTTCAAAGCTGCCAGTTCCATAAAGGTGGATAGATGTTACGTTGTTCTTTTTTAAGAGGAATGTTAAGGCCCTTTGCGAAGAGCTGTGCTGGAAAGCTTGTTACGGCACCGCCTCACCAACCCTGGCACAATGCAGAATGACCACAGTAAGTTAAATGTCGGAGCTCAGTGGCGCGGGTGTACTCACTGCCAGGCTTATAAGTAAAAAAAGTCAGAAATGTCTTTGTACTACTTTGTATTAATTACAAAGAAAATATCTAAAGACCTGGTGATTATTTATGAGGAAATACTCACTTCTGTTTCTTCAGACCCCTACGTCCACCCCATCCCATCCCTTTTTCTAACAAGTTGGGTTGCTTTGGAATCCTAAAATGTGAGTAATGCCTCTGTTTGACAAGCAAATGCTATTATTATACTATTAGTATACATTATTTCAAAAACACTCTAGTGCTTTTGGGCTTTTCAGAAACTGGTCCTCATTCAGAAGATTTCATTTTTAGTGAAGCTTTTAATAATTTATAATTAAATTCTTCAGTAGCTTTTTTAAAGAGCTTGAGTTCAGAACTATGCAATGTTTCTTTCGATCTCTAGTTATATAACTTATAACAATAATTATATAACTTATAGCATTTGAATAATATAGACATCTATTTTTCTCCTCTAATGTAAGTAAGGAAAATTTAACAGTAAGACATTAAGGAGCATTTCTCAATGCACAGAGGTGAGCAGGAACCTCTGTGAAAAGGGGAGAGTCACTGCCTCCCAGGTGAACACAGGATTTTGCCTATTTTCTCCGTGTATATATTCAGTACCCATAGAATCCTACAGTTCATCAAGGGGTTGTGCTCCAGCACCAGCCCAGGACTCCCAGTTCTCTTGACAATTTTTAATCATCAGCCTCATATAAGTGGATAACCTAAATTAGCAGCTGTAAGCTCAGTAGATAAAATGACAATTTTATAACCAGGATAAGTAATGTAAACATATTCATTAAAAGACAAAATAAATAAAATCTTTAAAAAAAGAAAAAAAAGACAAACCTTTCAGTTTTCCATCAAAGTTTGGATTGGTAGCTACTTTTAAGCCAGGATGAGGTAGCAGAAAACAGGAAATTTTGGTGAAACAGGAATGGATGTGTTTTCGAACATTCTGTAGTTCTTCGTGCTGGTTCCCTGAGACCTGCAGCAAATCATTCTAAAGTTTAAACTACTTTCATCATAAACTGAACTCCAAAAGAATTCTGTGACATCTTCTATTTGCTACGTCTGTCTGGTCCCACAATGATAAAAATGACATGATAGGACTGGTACTGAAGAAAAAATAAAGTGTTGGGTGAACGGCCATATCTAAGTATAGCATACATATGGCATTATTTTTAGAATTAACAAATGTTTACTCTTATGCTAACTCAGATGGGCCTTCCCATTTTTTTAGTACAAATTAATGGGGTTTTATTCTAGCTAGTTCTTACAAATTCCACTTTTAATTCAAGTACTCATAGGAAACATGAATAGATCATAAGATATTCCTACCTTCTTTTCAGGAGATACTCGACAGCCTCTTGTCACCTGGTAGGTATACATTTAAATTCTAGAAAGGCATCTGAATAATTGGGTATTTATAAGCTAAATTGTCCCCATTTTTTCAAATGTATTTCACAGTTAGTTAATAGTACAACTACCTAAAAGTAATTATAAACCTAAAAAGATAAGCTGAGAGATCCTGATTATCAAGAAACCCTATTTAATCTTGATTTAAAAATTTTTCTCAATAGTTATTTGTCGTGATATCTGTCCATTGTAAACAATTCATCCAATATTAAACTATCCTGACATCGAAAATGGAGAATCCTCTCATTTCACTTCTGTGAACTATTAGCAAAATGTTCTAAGACTGACTTTGGGGATTTCAAAATTAGATATTTCTGTTAAATTGACTTTTAAACCTCTACTAAAACATGACTCCAGATTTTTGTACTGTCAGCCTTGAATGGACTTAATTATTCAAATTAACAGATTTATCATTAGGAATAAATCACTGTTTTGTAAATATCTACAAAAGAATTATCTGTATCATAATTATTGATAATATTTAAAACTGTAACTCTGAAAGTATTGTATTAAATACCAATCTTTGTTCATAGAGACACTAGAAGGGTCAAATAAGAATATATCTAATAAGTATCCATTCCGCAAATCATTGCAACAAAAATAATTCTATTCACTATTGGTGAAATTTCATGCACCTAAATATCTAACAAACCTTGAGGCGTTTCTCCAAGAATTTGGAGCCACCTTCAGCTCCATATGAAAATTCGTATGGGAAACTCCAATCCCGAACAAGAAATATCAGACTCTAAGAAACAATAAGAAGAAAGGATTGATAAGGGGACTTTAAATGGCCTTCCTGGGCTTTATATTGAAACCAATTAAACACTATTATTATCATTTGAATAGAGTTCTACACCACACTGTAGAATTATAAAAGCAAACATAAAACCTTTGAAAGTTTCTGAGCAATCTCTTCCCTATGAGATCATCCTTCCTGTACCCACTAAGTGAAAAGAGAAAGCTGCCCCAAAACTCATTGTAGTCACATAGAGCCATTAAGCCTGTTTGAGGGCACCTCCGTCTCTTATCTCTTGGTGGCGTGCGTTCATCTTGGCAATTTGGGGACAACTTTTTATGAAGACTCAAGTTTTATTTGAGGAAAGTTTTATCATCTCTTTAAATATTTTTCCTTTATTACATTTGTCCCATTCTCTTCTTCAGAGGCTCTCAGTATACATACACGGTATGCAGGCGGGTAGGAATCCAGGTTTTATGGGGCCCAAAGCTTATAAAATCTGTTGGGGGGAGGGCCCAATAGGAAAAAGAATACATAATTGGGCTTGAAAGTGAACATTTATTTAGAATGAGAAAAATAACAAATTACAAATTAATAAAAAGCTGACGAATATGCAAACACACAAATCCAGAAAAAAAAACTAACATATCTTTGTAATAATTTTTTTCCTACTGTTTTTGGCTGCAAATGATTTGATCACTTCATCGTATGATGATTTCAAAATACTCTGATAGAAAGCTAATTCAATCTGTTCTCTAACAAGGCCACATTCTTTATCATAAAAAATTATTATTATTTTTTAAAGATTTTATTTATTTGACAGAGACACAGCGAGAGAGGGAATATAAGCAGGGGGAGGGGTAGAGAGAGAGGGAGAAGCAGACCTTCCGCTGAGCAGGGAGCCCAATGTGGGGCTCGATCCCAGGACCCTGGGATCATGACCTGAGCCAAAGGCAGACGCTGAACGACTGAGCCACCCAGGCGCCCATAAAAAATATTATTGATAGTTTAGAAATGTTTCCATTTCAAAACTTATTTGTAATACCATGTACATTTTTAGTTTCCTCATCTGTCAAGTACGGATATTAATGGAACCCACCTCACAGGACTACTAAGTGACATATGTATAAGGCATCTCTGGAAGGGTGCCTGCACATAGTGCTGTGTTAGCTATCTGATTTTTAATTTAATGGCCACATATTTTAGCAAATGGATAGACCATAGTTTATTTTGCCATTATCCTAGATGTTTTCCAGTTTTTCTATTATTCTAAGAAATGCATTGATAAACATCCTTGAAGCTGAATATTTGTTCACATGCAGAAGGACTGGATTTTATCAGGGACTGCGTTTCCAAAATTAGAACAATCATTAGAATTATTGGGAAGCTTTTAAAAGTATAGAATTCTTGGGCCCCACCCCAGACCTCTTGAAACCAAAGTAATAGTAGTTTTCCTTTAAGTGCTTATTATATGCCAACCACAGTGCCAGGAATTATACACATGATATTTCATGCATTCCTGAAACAGCCAAGAGACAGGTTACAATTTATGATTCTTTTCAGAAGAGATCATCTAAAAAGCCCCACCACCTGACATTAAGGACTTGGCCAAAGGCACAAAGAGATGGAACAGCTCTGGGCTGTTTAACCCCGGGCTACTTCAAAACCCCTGCAGCACTGGCTCAACAGGAGCATCAAACATGCACCGTAGTTTACAGTCTGATGTCTGCTAAAAGCATGCTTTTTTAAAAAAAACATTATTTATTTTAGAGAGAATGAAAGAGAGAGAGAAAGCACGAGTGGAAGGGCAGAGGAAGAGGGAGAAAGATTCCCAAGCAGACTCTGCTGAGCATGGAGCCAGACGTGGGGCTTGATCTCAGGACCCTGAGATCACGACCTGAGCTAAAACCAAGAGTTGAACACTTAACTGACTGCGCCACCCAGGCGCCCCTAAAAGCATGCTTGCATTTATTTATTATTTATTTATTTATCTATCTATCTATTTATTTATTTGATTTTATTTATTTGACAGAGACACAGCGAGAGAGGGAACACAAGCAGGGGGAGTGGGAGAGGGAGAAGCAGGCTTCCCGCTGAGCAGGGAGCCCGATGCGGGGCTCGATCCCAGGACCCTGGGATCATGACCTGAGCCAAAGGCAGATGCTTAACGACTGAGCCACACAGGCGCCCCTAAAAGCATGCTTTTATATAATTAAGAGATACTTCAAATTTTAGTTTCTGAAAAAATGTAGGAAACTGAGGAAAAAACCAGTAGTTTTTATGAAATTAGCTATCTTTAAATGATCTTTCTAAAAGTTTTATACCTTCTGAGCTTCTAACTGAATCTTTATTTTAGTCTTGTTTATTAAAATGTGTTGATATGCCTTTTTAAAAAAGATTTTGTTTATTTATTTGAGAGAGAGAGCATGAGGTAGGAGAGCAGAGGGAGAGAAGCAGACTCAGCACTGAGCGGGCAGCCCAATGTGGGGCTCAAACCCGGGACTCTGAAATCATGACCTGAGCCAAAGTCAGACACCCAACTGATTGAACCACCCAGGCGCTTTTGTTGATATGTCTCTTAATTCTCTTTTAATCTCTAGGTTCTTCCTCCATTTCTTCTTTTCCCTTACAGTTTATCTATTAAAGAACCTAGGACTTTGACCTGTAAAGATTCCTATAACCCGGACCTTGCTGACTGCATATTCACAGGCAGTTCAACATGCTCTTCTGTCCTCTGGATTTTCTGCAAATTGGCAGCTGGGTACAGAACCTTGATTTCAGGTCATATTTTTTTGGCGGAGTGCTCTTCTATCAGGAGGCACACAGTTTATGATTATCTCTCCTTTGGTGAAATTATGTCGTCTTTGCTTATCTGAAGTTCATCTGTCAGTAGCTTTCTCATTAAAGGCTCATAAAAACAATATTTTTTGCATCCTTACGTGTTGATAAGTTTGTGACTAGTTATAACAGTTGTGACTTTCTATTTGAAAGTCAGTTTTGCTGAATATAAAATCCTTGGCTCACATCTTCTCTCCTGAAACCAGGGGCACTTCTGGGTTTGCACTACGGATTTTTAAAATTTATTTTATTTTATTTATTTATTTAGTGTGTGTGTGTGTGTGTGTGTGTGTGTGTGTGTGTATTTTCTGGAGAAAGGAGAGATTCTTTTGGAGAGGAGAGTTTAAAAATACCGCTGGGGCACGTGGCTGGCTCAGTCAGTACAGCATGTGACTCGATCTCGGGGGGCTGTGAGTTCGAGCCCCACTTCAGGTGTAGACATTACTTAAAATAAAATCTTAAAAAAAAAAAAATCCCTATCCACTATCTTAAACAGTCCACTGCCTTTAAAAGATGCCCATTTTTGTCAAAATGAAACATAATAATTTTATAATTCAGAACATTTCTAGCTAAAATATGTTATTTTGAAAACAGAAATTAGCTAGGAAGCAATTTTTGAAAAATAGAGGTTCATGAACCAGGATAAATGAAACCAAGTACGTGGATTTGGCTATATTTTGCATTTTTCTTGGAGAATTTTAGTTTCATTTTTTGGTGTTTTTCACTGGGCATCTTCCGACTTAGGGAGATATAATAAGATATATTAAGGACCATGTGTAGCATAGGATCAAACATGAAATCTTATTTTCTGAAATCAGTAATCTATATTCTAGCTATCCATCTATCTACAGTATCAAATTCCCAAGTTCTCTGCTTAATGCTCCCATCCAGAGATGTGCTGGTAAACTTGCTCTCCCAGAACAACAAAATGCCCTGATTTTGTAGCATTTGACCATTTCTGTGGTGTAAATATGCCATCATGGCTGATTTCAAGCTACTAGCAATTTAATAGTTGGCTTATATAATTCCTGACCATTTACTAATTAGTTCTCATGAACTGGTAGAAGCCAGCTATAGCCCACCCACCGGCCCCATCCCCTCCCAAAATAATTTGCTTTATATTTAAAATGTATGGAATTCTATGAATCTCAGTCCTTATGTCAAAGGCATCAGTTTTTCCACAATGCTGAATCTTGATTTGTTCATACATTCGGGTAGAGATAAAAAAATATATAAATTATCCTAATTTGTTCAGATAAAAATATTTGAAGTCATAAATACTTTTTTTAATGAATTAATTCCAGTCAGCAAATGGGGCAAATAATGGGACCTATGCTGTGCATATCCCACCAACGATCACATATATTTTTCTTAGTCATCAAAAACATTATAACCTTTGTTAACTTCCCTTTGGGGGCTATATCCTCCAGGAAATTATTCAAAAGGATGTTATAGCACTACGATGAGTGACAGTGAAAAACTGAGAAAAAATCCAAATGCTCAACAGCAGGAAAATGGTTACTCAATTTATGGCATATTAATATGATAACATATTAATAGCTATTAATATTACAAATACATGGAATATATAAATACATGTGTTGATTATGTCAGGATAAAAACTTATATGAAATAATGTTATTAGCAATATAATGCTAAATTTATGAGCACCTCCATTACAAATATGTGAAAAAAACTCCCAAACTCCCAGGAATAGACTAACTGTTCTAGAGCCTTAGAGCCAGTAAATGACTGAGCTGGTTTTTAACCACTTAATCAATCAATTTCAGTTCTAATTTCAGTTTCAGATAACAACTAAACACAGTTTAGAACTTGTTTTAAACCCATCTAACTAAGTACAACTCCAATCAACAGCCCACTGAACGTCAACCGATCAGTGACAACCTCATACTTTAAAAGTCAGTTAAGTAGTGCAAGACTCACTCCAGAAAATTCACTAAGGTTGATGTCAACCCATTTCTCACCTCTATAGCCAGCAAAAAACATACTTCTGGGGGCGCCTGGGTGGCTCAGTTGGTTAAGCGACTGCCTTCGGCTCAGGTCATGATCCTGGAGACCCGGAATCGAGTCCCGCATCGGGCTCCCTGCTTGGCAGGGAGTCTGCTTCTCCCTCTGACCCTCCCCCCCTCATGCTCTCTCTCTCAAATAAATAAATAAAATCTTAAAAAAAAAATACTTCTGTATTCAACAACAACAAAAATTTTAAAACCAACATCAACCCATTCCTGCCTCTGTAAACCACATAACTTCAAAACAAATTCCTAAACCTTATATATAATTGTTAGTTTGCTTTGCTCAGTGAGACTAAGCCTCACCAGCATATCTCTTGTACTTAATAAAGTAATAAATTCAGTTTTGGTTTTTGTATTAGATTTTGAGTGATGGTCTCATCCTTTGACAGTTCTGGAAGTCCCTCACTTCGCAGCAGTCACCTCAGACTAAGGTGAATTCTCCTTGTCCCTTGTTCCAAAATCCCATTTGTCCTTCAAATTTATTTCCAGTTGAATGTGCCTCAACAATTATCTGATTTAAGTTGTGATTTGTTTCATTGAGCTTTTGTCACTGATTCATTTATCCTAGGATTTTTGTTATAAAGACCCAATAGGTCTTCATATAAGGTCATCAGTTCTAAGTCTTTGTATAGGACAATTCAACCTTTAGTTTTGGAAGAGTACTCATTTGATAAGTAATTAGACCTAATTTTTGTATAAGGTTATTAGAACTTTTGGTTTGGAGGTATACCATTCAGTAAATATTTTTGCTATTAGCCTCTTTATGCTTTTGCTGCTTGCTTTGCCTTCTTTTGCTCGACAATTCATACAAAGTGTCGTCTCATGTATTTTTCCTTTGTCTTGAATTGTCTTGTGTTGCTGAAAGTATAGGGAAGTGGTCCAGAAAGAACAGATAAAGGCATAAATTTAGTAAGTCTCCAGACCAATCAAGATGCCCCAAAGACTAATGATTGGAGGCCTGTTAAACTGGCAACAAATTTACACAAAAGTAATTAGTCAAACTTAGCCTTGGAAGCCCTACAAAACTTTTTTTTTTTTTTTAATTTTTTTTTTTTTTAAAGATTATTTATTTATTTATTTGAGAGAGAGAGAGAGAGAGCACATGAGAGTGGGGAGGGTCAGAGGGAGAAGCAGACTCCCCGCCGAGCAGGGAGCCCGATGCGGGACTCGATCCCGGGACTCCAGGATCATGACCTGAGCCGAAGGCAGTCGCTTAACCAACTGAGCCACCCAGGCGCCCAGCCCTACAAAACTTTTAAGGGGACACTCAATCCTGTCAATTTGTGAGTCACTGTGCTTAGTCCATAACACAGGATCAATGACTATTAGATTATTGATTATACAGCACTGTCCTGAACTCTGCTCGCTTGAGGAACCAAGCTGTTTTTCAGAGCACACACTTTTGACCAACTTGTTACAGGCTTGTATATATCAAAGCTGGACCCTCCTCCTGGAAAAATGTCTGCTTTCTATTTGTATTGCACTATAATCCTAATTATTGCACTTAGAAGAATAAATGACGTTTTCAAAAAAATTCAGAGTAACAGTGGTCATTATGGTGATCTTTGTACATGTCAAAATAAATAACTAATACAGTTAAGGGGAGCTCTATAAAAATTAAGAGATATAATATCAAACACTCATTAGTTAGCTTCTTTAATTAGTAAACTGTGACCTCAAAACAAAAGGCTGAATCTAAGATCGCATCTCTCAGTTTGACTCTCTTACCTTCTGAGATACCTTGTATCTCTTTCAGTTTTATCTTCACCACTCACTTCACCCCTTCAATCCCTTCTGCTCCTTCCCCTGACCCCCTAAATGATTTCCGCAGGACTTTTTGCAGAAAGGGACTGGCCACGTTGCCCCAAACGACATCAAATTGCTAAACCGGAAGGCTCTATAAAAGCTGAATTTAAACCCTGCTCTAGAGTTGAGTTTCAAGGAATTTCTTTAACCCAAGAACACAGAAATTCGCTGCATAATTTAGGATTTTGTTAGATACTTACTGACCTGAATTATCAGTCCTGTTCCAACTAGTTCACTTAATTGTTAGTCCCTCAGATGGGAAAAAAATGGTTAAGAGCAGTAGGGTAAAAAAAGACCAGGAGAACATTTAAACAACCCAGCTCTTCAAAATAATAATAATAATAATAATAATAATAAATTAAAACATTTTAATAGTCTTTAGAAGGCAAGAAAAATAGACAAAACACCACATAAGGCCATTTCAGAAGACTTTCTCTTAGAGATCAATGAGCCAAAGATTCAAAGTTGTAGACAAAATAAAGATCAATTATAGGAAATGTTATAAATAGACTTTAGGAATTTTCAAACAATCTTCTGGGTATCTAGCTAAAGTAAATGGAACCTTGTCTTCTCTTTTTTAAATGGGCTCAAACATAAAATACAGGAATCAGAAGAAAAAAGCTTGAATGAAAAATCGTCGATTTAAAAATCTCCAATATATAGGTGACTTTTCAGAGGGGCTTGAATACTCAGCAAAGTAGAAATCAAAACAAATCTGTGGCCCTCCAGGTAAAAAAAGACCAAAATATCCTCTATTCTCTAGGAATCAGGAACCTACCCATAGCGACACCTATAGACATAGCAAGCAAAAAATCCACTTGAAGAACCAATGTCCTTTATGGGCTAAAAATACCAACAATGTGTATGACTCTAAAGAGACTGAAGGGAGGACGCCTGGGTGGCTCAGTTGGTTAAGCATCTGCCTTCGCCTCAGGGTCATGATCCCAGGGTGCTGGAATCAAGTCCTGCATCGGGCTCCTTGCTCAGCAGGGAGCCTGCTTCTTCCTCTGCCTGCCGCTCCCCCTGCTTTGCTCTCTCTCTCTCTGACAAATAAATAAAATCTTTAAAAAAAGAGACTGAAGAATCTCTTTGAGCAAAAATCACCAAGGACATAAGCAGAAAAGTTGGAGAAGAATCTAAAGGAGTCCAGATTAATACCTTCCAAATTACATAAATCTTTTTATACATATATTAAAAAACTAGGCCAGAGCAGGTATTAAATTACAACATGCACACATCAGTGACTCATCGCCTTTTGCAGCCTATCTCTTGAGCCAGTAGCCAAGGCTTATCCTCTTGCCTCAGAGCAGTTCAGTCTTGTCTAACTACTTGAAGCATCTTCAGACTCTGTACTAGGATCACCTTTAAATCTGATGGTACCATATACAATCACTATTGCTAACCGAAAACATCTAACGTTTTTCTGTTAGTCTTAACTAACGAAATATGTTATTTTATTCTTTTTGTATCACCGCCCAGCAACTAATACTTTTTTTTTTAGATTTTTTTTATTTGACAGAGAGAGACACAGCAAGAGAGGGAACACAAGCAGGGGTAGTGGGAGAGGGAGAAGCAGGCTTCCCTCGGAGCAGGGAGCCTGATGTGGGGCTCGATCCCAGGACCCTGGGATCATAACCTGAGCCGAAGGCAGACGCCTAACAACTGAGCCACCCAGGTACCCCCCTCCTTTTTTTTTTTAAGTAGCTCCACACCCAGCGGGGAGTGCAATGCCGGGCTTGAACTTACAACCCTGAGATCAAGACCTGAGCTGAGCTGGGTCAGATGCTTAACCAATTGAGCCACCCAGGTGTCCCTAACAACTAATACTTCCAATTCAGAAACTACTACGCTTACCCACTGAAAGAGAATTTCATGATTGTGTTTTTGCAGTTCAAGAAGGGGCCATGCCCAGTACAAATATTTTGGACTCTCACACCAACTTATGACTTAATACTGTTTATGGATCTTATCTTAAAAATGTAAAGAGGTAATACTAGGATGGATATGTAATAGCTATACCAGATCTTGAATCCAGGTCTTTCAATTTCAAGTCCAATGGATTTACTTATATGCAAACTATATACAATCCCAAATAGGTATATGACAGCATAATTAGCAAACATTAATTGAACATCTGCTGTATGAACTTAGGTGTACTAGACTAAAAAAAGCAAACTACAAAGCTCCTGCTCTTAAGGTATTTATAATTTAGTGAGATGGGATGTGCACATTCAAATCTAAGACTACAAGATATAGCTGAGTAAGTGCCTAGGATTAGGGGGAGGAAGAGAAGCACTGAAGAGTGGTGGAGTGCCGGGGTGTTGAGCCTGTGGCCTACCTATGAACGTAGGTTGATGAGCAGCTCTGCAATTTAAAGAGATTACGTGACCAGGGACAAGTTTGTCAACTACTCTGTGCCTTAGTGTTTCCTCATCAGTTAAAAAAGAGAAAGAGTAAAGAAGGAACATTATTATTTATTTTTATATAACTATAGTGAGTGTCATTTGAATAATGTAAGAAACATACTTAGAACAGTGCCTGGCACAAATAAATGCTCAATAAATTATTCTTGTTATACAAGTCTTCTAGACATTTCAGGTACCTAAATGTGGACATTGGGAGAATCCTGCTGTATACCACTGATCTGCTTCTATGTGGCCAGATGAATATTTTTTCTGATTCGTACAGCTTTCGGATCACCCAAATTACTCTCTGGACAGAACATGGGATAAGGTAGCTTTCTCAGACAGTTGTCCTTTTTCTCAGCCCCACCATCGTATCTTTTCCTTTAATTTACAGCCCGACCAGGCAAACAACAGCCTTTCATTTTCTCAGTGAAGTCATGTATTTCTCTGGTATGACTTGGTAGTTACAGTCATCATAGATCTTTGACCAAGAATATTTTACTTTAAAGTGGTTGAAATCACTATCAAAGAATTTATTCTGTAGATGAACATTTTTAAATCATAGGAATAAAGGATCCTTAAATATAATTAAGTAAACCAGAGTAAAATAATTCCCAATTTTCCATATGTAGGCCCAATCTGAATGAGAAATTGTGAGAAACAGGAGGTTTATCCTAATACAACAATATATTATTATATGCCTCCTCTATTGTTATTTTCTACCAATCTTCAGTTTAACCATAACACTGGCATGGACTGAGCTGCTCACTAATAATTACATCTCCACCAAAAGAAACATGAAAAGTTGAGTTTCATCTTATCTCACAAAGAGGATTCAAATCTTTTTTTCCCCCAGCTTCACTGAAATACAATTGACATACCACATTGTGTATGTTTAAGGTCTACAGCATGATGATGACATACATATACATTGTGAAACGGTTACCACAATAAGGTTAGCTAACATATCCATCACCTCACATACTTATCATTTGTGTGTGTGGGTGTGGGTGTAGTGAGTCAAATCTGTTTCTAAGGCCTAGGGTGTTTGGAGGGCCTTTAAGCATATGAAAATGGTTCATAAAAATGCTATGGGAGAAAACTGGGATGAGTTAATTAATCCAGAAGGTGAAGTACTTAACACTAAGGAGGTGAAAAAGCAGAGAATAAATGTAAGTATACCTAAAATATGTGCTGAGGAATGAAATAAATCTTCTAAGAAAAGAGAATTAAAGGTTGTGTGCAGGAAGGTTTTTTTAGGGTTTAATCCTTCTTGTCTTCCTATTACAGGTAAAACTTGTTACTAAGCTCTTGTACATACAAATGTACATACAAATGCACATAGACACAGCATCCCATTTCTCTGTTACCAGAAGCTCCCCTCCCATAGATGCCCTCTGCCAGGGTGTGCCCAGCGGCTAATTCAGTCCTCAAATGTTACGTCTTGCTCTGGGTTCTACTTCCCGAGTGTGCTAAATACAGGCTCACAAGGAGCAGTTGTTAAAGTTTGAGGAATTTCACAAGTCAGTTGACATCACGGTTGCAGCTTGAAATCAGCCATGGTAAACGTATTTGTACCTCAGAAATCAGTAAATGCTTTCAAATCAGGACCACCTCCTCCCTCCTCGCCAGCCAGCTGTAAACATTTATCAGCACACCACTGGCTAAACTTTACACTTCAGTACTGCTTTTAAACTGAATTCACTTCCCTTTTAGTTCTCTTCTTAAAAAGTTTTTAGTAATACAACAGATACTTTGTTAGCTTGATATAAGTTGGCTTTTGATATAAGAATCAAATTAATCTGTTAATTTAGCTATTCACTTCATTGACTAACTGCCCTCCCTTTTCCTGCCTGTGATAGATCTTGTTCATTATTTACAATTTTACCGCTTCAGAGGTAAGAATTCTTCTATTTTAAGTTTGTTAAATTTAGTTTTGAGTACAAATTATTATTTTTTAAATTTCATTACCTCTCATCTTAGTCTCTCAGGCAATGTTTAAAATTTCTTCTCCACACTTTTATCCAAATAAATAAAGCTGTTGTCTTCTGAGATAGAGGAAGAGGTTAGAAGTGATGACCTCTCAAAACAGCTTGTGAATTAACTGAACTTTGATTTAAAAGTTATTTTATATTTGAACTTTTTCTCTTGAGACTTTTTCTAATTTAAATGTGAATTATTCTGTAGGCAGTAAGCTCATTAACATTGCTCTTAACGATGTTTTTAAAAAAAATGTGAATTAGGGCGCCTGAGTGGCTCAGTCGGTTAAGCGTCCTGGGATCGAGCCCTGCATCGGGCTCCCTGCTCAGTGGAGAGTCTGCTTCTCCCTCTGCACTCCACCCCATCCCGCCCCCTCCCCACTCCTGCACACTCGCTCGATATCTCTCTCACAAAAATAAATAAAATCTTAAAAAAAAAGGTAAAATAAAAAATGTGAATTATCTGCTGATATCTTAAACATTCTGAAATCTGAATACATTAGCATATTACCTTTTAATTTCATGATGTATAGAATTTGGTTGCATTTTAAATATTATTAAATATCTTTGGAAGCCACTTTTGTTATTTAATGACATTCTCATTTCAATTTCAGATACTTTGATTTACAGGTGCCAACTTGTTTAGGAGTCATTGTTGACTCATTCAGTCAAAACTTTTTTTCAGGATGCCTGGGTGGCTCAGTCGGTTAGGTGGCTGCCTTCAGCTCAGGTCATGATGCCGGAGTCCTGGGATTGAGCCCCGCACTGGGCTCCTTGCTGGGATTGAGCCCCGCATCGGGCTCCTTGCTATGTGGGGAGCCTGCTTCTCCCTCTGCCTACTGTTCCTCCTGCTTGTGCTCTCTCTGACAAATAAATAAAAAACAAAACAAAAAACAAAAACTTTTTCTCACTGACATTTCAAAATGCCACCAGTTTGCCAACAAGTGATAATCTCTTAAAGTTTTTTTCTATTGTTTGTTCTCAATTCATTATTATTATTATTATTTTACCAAAAGCAGTACCTCTCCCTGTGTGTCCCTCATTTTTTTTTCTTTTTTTCTTCCTTTATCTTTCTTTCTTTCTTTCTCTTTCTTTCTCTCTCTTTCTCTCTTTCTTTCTTTCTTTCTTTCTTTCATCTATCTATCTATCTATCTATCTATCTATCTATCTATCTACCTACCTACCTACCTACCTACCTACCTATCTATCTAATCAAAGCATGGGTTAGTCTCTTTTCTTCTGGCAAAGTGTAAGAAGCAGTAACATTTGCTGGTAAGACTTAAAAATCCTTTCCAGAATTTCCAATGGAGTTCCCAGTCAGCCAATGGATCTGGAGAGTAACAAGTTCAGAGAAGAGAAAAATCAAAGCTGACAGCCCAATTACTATATAACACTCCAACTATCAACCTAACACATTATTATTTTTTAAAGGTAACAGTCTAGGGGTGCCTGGGTGGCTCAGTCGTTAAGCGTCTGCCTTCAGCTCAGGTCATAATCCCAGGGTCCTGGGATCGAGCCCCGCATCAGGCTCCCTGCTCAGTGGAGACCCTGCTTCTCCCTCTCCTTCTGCTGCTCCTCCTGCTTGTGCTCTCTCTCTCTCTCTGTCAAATAAATAAATAAAAGCTTTAAAAAAAATAAATAAAGGTAACAGAGTCTAGTAGGTAAGAAGACTGTAAGCAGGGACTGGTTTTATTCTACCTGGACTCCTCTGCCCACCCCCTTCCCTAGACCTCAGGGAAAGATCCACACTCCTTCTTCACTCAAAGCATACCATCGTCTCTCCCTGCAAAGGCCCCTTTCTTGCTTTATCCTATTTTTCCCAGATCCCCACTCCCATTCAACTGTCTGCTCTCAATCATACTCACTCTAATATGTATTATTTTTGTGTATATAGAGCATTTTAAGTAATCATAAATTACTGCGTTCTAAATCTCAAACTTTTTTCCTACTTAATTCAGTATGGATTTTAACACTCTATTCATGCTACTCTGTAGATTATGGGTTCATTGCCTTTGGATGTTGCAAAATATTCCAGAATGTGCTTCTCACCATATTTATGTACCCATTCTTCTAGTGATGGACACCTCTGCTGCCTCCCACTTCCTGCTACTACTACTCTATCAATGCTACAGTGAATATCCTTACACATTTTCCCTGCTTCACAGAATCACTGCTCCAATCCGCACTTTCACCAACAGGCCTGAGTGCTCCCCCTTACCCAAATCCTAGCTATCATTTGGTATTATACCCCTGTTCAACTTTTTGCCTATGAGTGTAAAATGGTATCTTGTTGTTTTAATTTTTATCTGATTATCAATGAGACTTGACATCCTTTCAAAAATGTGTTAGCCATTCAGGTTTCCTTTCTGTGAATTGTCTATATGTCCTTTGCCTATTTTTTCTTTATTCAGTTTAACATTTTTGAATGGTTTTGTTTTGTTTTTAAGACTTTATTTTCCTAGTGCAGTTTTAGATTTACAATAAAATTGAAAGGAAGGTACAGAAATCTGCCATGTATACCACCTGCCCCTACACATGCATAGCCTCCCCCATTCTCAACATCACTTACCAGTTATAAGACACAGCAAAAGCTAGATGAGTACCAGAGACAGGATACTGGGTGGGGGCAAGTTTTTTGGAGGTCTTTCTTTCTTTCCTTTTCCTCCCTCCCTCTCTTTCTTTCTTTCTTTTCTCTTTTTCATTCATTCCTTCCTTCCTTCCTTCCTTCATTCTTGGTTTTATTTAGTCTAAGACTTCGCTTCAGTCCCTCTGATAAGCCTAGGCTGAAGCTGTCATGCTTCAGGTAAGCAGTCATTGGTGTTTAAATCTGTACCTCCTCCAGGTTTTCAAGGCTCTTTGACTTAATTATAATCTCCTGGTTCTTGATATATAAAGAGGGCTGAGGCAGAGGGAGCATTAATGGGCCAAATAATCACTTATACCACTCAATACAAGCTCAGATATTGCCCTGACATTATCCTGCTGTTCCAAGCAGAGGCTGAGCTGGTTGCTATTCTGATACCTAGTGCAATGAAGCAAGTGATGGTTCACACAGGTCAATGTGTAAGAAAGAAAAAAGTGGGGTGCCTCGCTGGCTTAGCTGGAAGAGCATGGGATTCTTTTGGGGTCTTCAGTTTGGACCCCACATGGGTCCAAACTATTATTTATTTATTTAAATAAATAAAGCAAGAGAAAGAAAGAAAGAAAGAGGGAAAGAGAGAGAGAGAAAGAAAGAGAAAGAGAAAGAAAGAAAAAAAGCACCTCCAAGAAACTTGCTCCAACCCAATATCCTGTCTCTGGTACTCATTTAGCTTTTGCTGTGTCTTGTAACTCCCATTTTCCCAGGAATCTTGTTTGTTTTTAACTTTTATGTTTGACAAATTCATCATTTTTTTTTTTTTTTTTTAGTTTTTGTGACATCTCTAGGGTTGGATTCAGGGGAGAAAAGATGATATTCTTGTAGGAACCAAAATATCTAATTCATCTTTTCATTTTCCCAGTTTGTTAAATTTTTATTTCCCTATTTTAATCTCCTACTTGCATCAAATAGCATTAACAAAGTTATCAAAGTACTTGTTGAATGAAATAAAAAAGGAAGAAATGTGACCCTCTCAATTAATTAATATACCTGGTTATACTCTTCAGAAAAGTTTAATAAGAATTTACCATCATTTTACCCTCCACTCACCTGAAATGGTTTCAGGAATATTTCCTCCATTGCCAGTCTGCCATACTCAGTGAAAAGCTAGATGGAAAATCACACACACACACACACACACACACCACAGAGAAAACTTCAGTATCAGCAAAGTTCTACTTCTGTGCTTTCTTCCATTCTTCTTTTTCCTCGCCAAGACATAATACTATATTATTAAGGTTACAATAATCATTTTAAGGAACTAAGTATTAGATAAAGCAGAACTACAGTAATTTTTTAAATTTATTTTCTTATTTAAATTCAATTAATTAACATATAATGTATTATTGGTTTCAGAGGTAGAGGTCAGTGATTCATCAGTCTTACATAACACCCAGTGCTCATTACATCATGTGCTGTCCTTAATGTCAATCACCCAGTTACCCCATCCTCCCCAACCCCCTCCCCTCCAGCAGAACTACGGTAATTTTTAAATAAAAAATTAAGGACATAAAGTACATGTTAAAAATAAAGTTTCCACTTCAGGCTAATACCTTTATATCAAGAATGTAGGACAGTTTTTTGTAGGGAAGATGGGGGAGAAAGTAACATGGTAAATAACCTTTCAAAGCAGAACTCGCACATATAGACCAGAGAGCCATAAACTATGTTGGACATATTTACAAAAGTTGTTGCCTGAGGAAATTTAACGGCACAATGGACTGAATTACTAACAAAGGCATAAAGGCATCTGGCTTAAAAATACAATCAGATATACCACCTTCTCTTCTTTCTAATTGGTCCCCATTGAGAGGAACCATATCAGTTTTTGTGTTGCCAGAAATGTAAGGTTTTTGAGAACAAAGACCTGAGCAGGTGACTGTGATTAGGCCTCTGATGAGCGTTTCATCCAGCCCAGCCCAGTGGGTTTCCCCAGCTGTACACAGGAAATGCCACTTCATCCACAAGACTAATAAGTCACAGCAGCTTCTCAGAGCTGGGGCGGAACTGACACAGAGGATTCCCACCTCTTGCCCCTTTAGGATAGCTCCCACAGCACCACCCTGCCTCTCTTGCAGAAGCATCTAGGAAGCCAAGGGTAATTCCCAATATCATGTCTAAAAGGCAGCTGGTCGAGGGATTAGACACTCACATTAGAATCATCTACTAACATAACTGGAATTCACAATCTCTTCTGAGGAGGCTGAGGTGTTGTCATTTACAGGAAAAATTTTAAATGGTCTCAGAAAAACATTACTTACTCAATCTCAAAGTCCAAAATCAGCCGTCTTAAGAAATCCCTAAGCTGGTATTGAACAGTGCCATACCATTAGCTTGGAAAATAACTGGCTAGGTTATGACACAGCCTGAAGAAGTAAATCGTACTTATTATAAGAAACAATTATTCAGCGTATTGCCTATTTGTCATAAATGCCGTGTGATGTACTAGAAATATATTTGGGAATAATGCTGGATGTGAACTCCAAATGCTATTTCCAACATCACAGCTTACCCTGCTTTATTATCCTTTGTTGTCTGGTAAATTTGTACATGGCTCTTATTGCCAAGATAGATTATATATTTAAAGCAAAATTTTCTATAAAATATGCAGAAGGAAACTATCAGAGAAACAACAGGTTTTGCTATGTAGCCAAAATAACATGCACTGAAAGACAGCAGAGAGTGTTACAGAGATGTGAACTATCTTAAGGAAATATCTAATCTTTTACTTATTTGAGATTTAAGTGCTGCTTGGAGACTGGAAGGAGCACTGAGCCCAGGAGATACCCAGATTTCTAGTCCCACTTTACCACTAATTAGCCACATGAGTTTAGGCAAGTCATTTACTACTTTCAGCCAAATTTACCCCATCCGTAAAATATGAAGGATAAATTAGGTGTCACTCTTTCAGATCTAAAACAGAATTTTATGAATTATCATCAGGTAGCCCCTCCTAGTTTTTAGGTATAAAGTAGTCCATAGGAAAAAAAGTCTGGCATTCAACTGATATCATACCAACAATTATTAAATCTCTGACCATAAGACTTCAACTTCAGGTTTTTTTCTCTGCATTTTTGCTGTAATAATACTCTGAGGGCAGCATATAGAACAGAAAGGTTTTTAAAACGTACTATTAAAGTATAGCTGACATACAGTGTTATAATATTAGTTTCAGGTGTACAGCATAGTGACTTGATAACTCTATACATTATGCTATGCTCACCATGATAAGTGTGATTACCATCTGTCACCATACAACATTATTACAATATTAATGACTATATTCCCTATGGTGTACTTTTCACCTCCATGAGCTATTTATTTTATAACTAGATCAACTTTACATTTTGGGTCATTTTTAAACCAAAAATTCTTTTCTCTAATCTGCCATATATATTCACATATATAGGGCCGATAGCAAGTAGCTTTATAGTAACAAAGAAATTTGAAAACTGAATTAGAAAGAACATAACTATACAGGCTGAAACAAGAAACCTGGAAACAGGACAACCTCTATTTGATTATGTTTCTAAATCTTTCTGAATTAAGTTTTCCAAGTAGAAGAAGGCCCAACAAAACCCATACATCCTCAAAAGATGACCAGATATGTAAAAAAAGAGTATACATATTGTTACCTGGAGGTGCTGAAGATCATCCTCCTGGACATTCTGGGATAAGTTATATACCTTGATTAAGAAATGAAGTTAAAATGAGAAAATAATTAGCATCCGCTGAAGCACTTTTATTTTTGTAAATATCAATGTTCACAAAATCAAACTCTCTGAAGCGTATGCTTAAATAATGGTATTTCTAAGACCTTGAGAGAGTAGTAAAGAAAGCTTGAAAGACAAAAGACAATGTACAATGATCACAAAATTGTTTCAGAAATACCACAGCCACCTGCTCTGGAGACAGAATATTAAAATTATTCATGAACCTAACTAAACAATTGGTCAATAAAGTAATCATTCTTACAAGCATACCAAAATAATAGCAATCTAGATCTGAATAACCCATACATAAAATTTTGTCTTAAAAAATTATGTTGACCTTTTCACAACTGATTAATTTAGTTAAGGCTATAGATAGTTCTATCACATTGAAGTGAGGTTCCAAATATCAGGCTCACATCTTTATACATACGCATTACTGCTCCATGAACAGATCACAGCACTAAGATGACATTCTTTTTTTTTTTTTTTTGAGGGGTAACTTCAAAAAAAAGTTAAGGATGCTTATATGTTTATGTATTGACACAAACAACATACTTTGTGTACTTATTTAAATAACAGATTATTTCTCAGATAATAAAAAGTCATTACTAGGGACTTATATTTTTCAGTGAAAATATTCAATGTCTTCACATAAAATATAAATAATAAATATTAAAAGGCAAAGTCAATCTTGTTTTAATTGGCTTGCTTATACTGCTGATTTTGAAGAAATTAGATTTTAAGTCAGTATTTTAAAGGCTCATCCATCTAAGAAGTCTATTTTTAAAAGTTAGTCAAACACAGGTTATAATCCTGACTTTCATTTTAAAGCTTTTTGTAAAAAACATTCAGTCTTCCTTCTACCCACCCTCTCATTGTCCTAACCACACATGATGCCCTGGTTGCTGGTTCACTTGCTTCATTCTCTGCTCACCTATAACTCCAGCCTTGACTTATTTATCCCAACCACTTTGCCTTCCCTACCTTTTAAACTATCTTACCTCTCTTTAACCATCTGTTTCTTGGTCACTATTTCTTCTTGCTCTTTCTAATGAATAGAAAATATCTAAAAACTGTCTAATATCTTTCATGGTATATGTTCTATGACTATAGTAAAACTCTCCAAGGACTTGCAGGACAATTTGTAAAGCCTACGATAACTTCAAAAACAATACTTTAAAAAGACAAAGAAAGAAAAAAGGAAGGGAAGATAAAATTTTTTAAAAGATTTTCATTTATTTTTTATTTATCTATTTATTTATTTATTTAGAGAGCACAGGAGCAGGGGTTTGGGAAGAGGGAGAGAGAGAATACCAAGCAGACCCTGCACTAAGCACAGGGCCCAACGTGGGGCTTGATCTCAGGACCCTGAGATCATGACCTGAGCCATAATCAGGAGTAGGAGGCTCAACCGACTGAGCCACCCAGGCGCCACAAAGATAAAAATTTTTGTAAGACATTTACTTATCTAAATGTCTATTAAGTATTTTTAAAAGTTGGGAAAGCATCTTAAAAAAAAAAAAAAAAAAAAAGCCCGCCTGGGTGTCTCAGTTGGTTAAGCATCCGACTCTTGATTTTGGCTCAGGTCATGAGATTGAGCCTCGCATCAGGCTCCCTGCTCATGGAGCCTGCTTGGGATTCTCTCTCTCCCTCTTCCTTTGCCCCTCCCCTCCTAGACATCCCCCCACCCCACATCACACACCCTCTCACTCTCTCTCTCTCTCTAAAAAAGAAAAAAAAAGCTGGGAAAACATATGTTTTTATACTTAGAAATATTTCTACTGGCTATGTAAAAAAAAAATCGCATTTATAAATCTTGTTTCAGTAAATGTAACTTATAATAGGTAGTTTCAATGTATCTATCTGCATACATCATAAGACAGTATTATTGAGTTTATTGTAGGCTTTAAACAGAAAATATTATCAATAAGATAATACAAATTTTTCTGACTATAGACAGTTTGAAAACTGAACAGAAATTAGGTAACAGTAACCAAAACAATTCTATTCTTACAGAAATCATAAGAACTTGTATGCTAATTGAGCCAAATAACATATTTACCGTTTCTGCTGTTTGTCTTACTACCACATGTATGTAGGGACACATATATTTATAAGTTTTAGTTAAAGAAACAGCCATCAAAATGGATTTATTTTATTCCATACCTGTATTGAGCTGATCATTGTGCTAAGCGCAAATACTGTAGCTGAATCTCTCAGAGTTGACTGACTATCGAATGTTCCCTGAGTATCCATCAATAGCACTGCAACCTACAGACAAGTAGAGTACATCATTGATACTTTATAGAACAGATGCAGTATTAGGGGTACTACAAATTGAACACCACAAGAACTAAAGCAAACCATTATCAGTGAATACTTAATAGGTATATTTTTATATGTTATGATTGCCGCAGAAACTAAAAATATTAGCTGAATACTATAGTGATCAATTTTCATTGGTAACCCAACATAACAGAAACAGTATTGAAACAAAGTGTAGATGTTAGTTTGCTGATCGATCTGCTGTTCTACTGTCCCTATGATTTTGCCACCTTGATCAACAGAAAGGGAAACAGGAATGCGCAATAGGATGCTACCCACTTCCCTTTTAAATTAGTTTTCAAAAGATTATTTTTGAGGATCCTGAAAAGTGGTAACTCTTGCAAGTGAAACTCAATTTTCTTTATGAAGTTTGCATCATACCTTCTTGCCATCAGGTTTATTGATAAGGAAGACTTCACTCCATATTTGGATTCCTGTGGTCTCTCGTTCAGACCCACCTCTCCATGAAAAACCAGTCAATGGTTCATTGTAATCTCCAACCCAGTCGACTGATTCCTATAAATTAAGAAAGTCTGTGATATGGGAACTGGCTATGTGGTATAGTTTTTTCCACACATCAATTCTGGTTTGTATCTCTCTCCAACTATAGTCAAAAGGAAACAACATATTCATATCTACTGTATTGATACAATTACTTTATCTAAAATATTATTACAAAGGAGCACTATCTGCTACATTTTATTCTAGGTCCTGGGAATGCAAAGATATCATTCCAGGGCCGCCTGGGTGGTTCAGTCGTTAAGCATCTGCCTTCTGCTAGGGTCATGATCCCAGGGTCCTGAGATCGAGCCCCGCATCGGGCTCCCTGCTCCACGGGAGGCCTGCTTCTCCCTCTCCCACCCGCCCCTGCTTATGTTCCCTCTTCGCTGTGTCTCTCTCTGTCAAATAAATAAAATCTTAAAAAAAAAAAAAAAGATACCATTCTAGACCAGAGAAAACTCACAACCTAATAAAAAAAAAAGACAGACATGCTAACAAACCACTATGTTGCCATGTATAGTAGGCAGAAACAGAAGCATTGGAAAAGAAATAACTCTTGGTCAGGTAAAACTTAATAGGAGAGGTGGTGTTTGTGCTAAAATGTGAAGGATGTTTGGGAATTCTCCAGGAGCGCAAACTTGGGGAGGGCATTCTAGAAGCAAAGAAATATAGATAAGAGAGAGGATATTATGTCAGGATATACACAATAATAACACATACAAACACTTTGGTATTGGGGGAGGAGGGAGTGAAAAGCAAGAGGAGAGGCACCTAGTAGTGTTGCAGAAAAACAAAAACATAAGAAATCTGTTACACTTTAATCTGGCAAGTGCTATTTAACACAAGCAACATGACAAGTGTTATTGAGCATTTAATTTTAATGTTTATCTCACAGTTAAAACTATGAATATGCCTAAAACTGTATAATCCCAAAGAATGGAAACTAATTTTGTTCACTTAATTTTCCCACCCATGTTAAGTAGCATACTAATGGTGATATGCTAGGAACACAGAATGGCAAGAGCTCTGTTTGGTTTTAAAGCCTAAAGTATTTTGGTAGTTCTATTCTTTATTTGTTTGAACTGAAGCTAGAGATAGAAGATATTAAAGTTAAATTTACAAAACTATTCAAAAATACCCTAACTATAAAAGATCAATCCCAAATGGATAATTATGGTATAAACATAACACAGTAGTGTGTCCATTTGGCCTCCACATCCATATTTGCAACAGAATTGCTATGGGTAAAAGGGTAGGGAAAAAAAATACTGGTATGTTCTCCATTCCCAACCTTCTGTTCCTCGACTCTGTTATCCTTCTGCTCTTGGTTTATCCTAAGTCCCTTAAAGTTTCATTTCTGTGCCACACTGTTGTCTCAAATGTTGTGACACTGTTGGTTGCTTCTGGGGGTGGGGTAAGATGAGAATCAAGTGGGAAAAGATAAGAGAGAACTTTCTGGGGTAACAGCAAGATATACTTGATAGAATTTGGGCCCATGTAGGCATATGCATTTTCAAAAAATAATAATAATAAGCAAATGTACACTTAAGATTTGTGCATGTAACTGTAATGTAAATTTTAAAACAAAACAACTAAGTACTGAAATATATGATAATGATATAGGTAGAAATATTTCTGAGGAAGTGTGCCAATGTCAGCAATTTACTTTGAAATGAATAAAAAAATCAGATGCAGTGATGGGTGTAAAGAGGGAAGAATAGCTGAAGACACATGTGATAATGCAAGAATATTAATGTTAATGGTAAAATCTAGGTAGTTAGGTCTTCACTGTAAAATTCTTTTAACTTTGCTGCATGCTTGAAATTTGCCATAATAAATGTTGGGGAGAAAATTATTATAATAAAAAAGTTACAATAAAAGTTATTTGACACATTTTAAACACTCTAACATAAAGTTTATAATCATATCACTATGCTGTGTCTCTTTCTGAAAGAATAAAAAGAATAAGTTATATTCTAAGGGACATGTGGCAAAGTGGCCCCCCAAAAAAGTGGCCTATGGAGTTTGGTGCCCAAAGCACTGAAGTTGGAATGGCTCTATACCACAGTGTATGTAATAATGGAACTGGAAATACTGAGCACTACTAAATAAAAACACAAAGTGACAAAAGCACAGAAACAAGAAAACATTTTAAAGCACTTTTTACATACCTGGTTGTACATGTATCTCAACATGAAGTCCATCAGGAATGATTTTCCTTTTCTAAATGCTCCAGCAACAGATACAGCAACAACCTCCTTGTCCCTGACAGCCTCTGAGAGAAGGATCCGATTTAGTGCAGTTTCATCTAACTCAAAGGAATGGTCATCTTTGACAATGAGGACTTGGACTGGTCCTGCCTTTTTCACCGGCTCCTCCTCTTCTGAGCTCCATTCATATGTCTTTTCTGAAAATCCACCTGTTGAATAAAATAGCAATTTATTTAGCTAATCATCTCAAAATACCAATGTACAGGTACCTCTCAATTCTCAAATATCTGAAACAGGGGCATAATGGAATTATAAATGTTCATTTTAATGACATATATTAGTATCATTAAATGTCTCCGAAACACTTATGTCTCAGAAAGACTCATATCTCGTCTTTCTGATTATGTGACCAAATCAAACAGAATTTTATTCTCAAGATAGCCCCAAGTCAGGGCAGAGATCTGTTTGCAGAGTGAGAAAGAAAATCAAAGCTAAGGATTCTACTTTTGGAGCACAGGAATAAAATGACTTCAGTTCATACTTTCTTCATCCCCTAGAAATAAGTTTAGTTATTCACATAAAGGATCCTTGCAACATTTTTTAAAACTGAACATACATGGGAGGAAATACATACAGGGACTCAGAATTACATATTTTTGAAATTGGAATAAATTTCTACAGCACCTAGTTCAGCTCCCTTCATTACATGCATGCCATCTACAAAATCCTAGGTTCTTAAATGTCTAAAATTATACCTCATAGCAATGGAATTTACAGATAATTAAATTGGATAGGGCCAGATTACAGACATCCTTCAAATCCATAACAAAGAGGTCTAGACATAATTCAATTTTAAAAAAGTTATTTGGTGGGAAGATCTTACACAAAAGCTATGGGACCCTGGGAAATTACCAAATCTCTCAACTCTTCATCTGTAAAATGTAAACTACTAATAGTACCTATTAATAGGGTTGTTGTAAAGATTAAAGGAGCTACTATATGTAAAGTGCTGAAATCAGTGCTTGGCACATAGTAAACTCATAAAAGATTAGCTATCATCACCATCATCACCATCACTACCTTGGGATTATAGACTGAGCTAAGTATTCCTAGAAGAAGTTTCTGCCTATTTTCCAGAAATGTGTGGGTGTGTGTATGTAAAGAATTATCATATAATGATAAAGGGTTAATATCCAAAATATAAAGAACTGACACAACTAAATAGCAAAAAAACCCAAACAATCTAATTAAAAAGTGGGCAGAGTATCTGAACAGACCTTTTTCTACAGAAAACATGCAAATGGCCAACAGACACATGAAAAGGTGCTCAATATCATTAATCATCAAAAAATGCAAATCAAAACCAAATAGATATCACCTCACACCTGTTAGAATGGCCATTATCAAAAAGAGAAGAAACAAGTGCTAGTTAGGACATAGAGAAAAAGGAATCCTTGTGCACTGTTGGTGAAAACGTAAATTGGTGAAACCACTGTGGAAAACAGTATGGAAAAAATGAAAAATAAAATTACTATGTGATCCAGCAATTCCACTTCTGGGTATTCATCTGAAGAAAATGAAAAGACTAACTCAAAAAGATATATGCACCCCTATGTTCATTATAGCATTATTTACAATAGCCAAGATATGGAAACAACCTAAGAACAATCTAAGCGTCCATTGATGAATGAAGGGATAGAGAAATTAGTGTGTGTGTGGTTGTGTACGTGCATATATGCATGCACGTACACAACCACACACACACACACACATCTACATACACAATGGACTATTACTCAGCCATAAAAAAATAATGAAATCTTGCCATTCGTGACAACCATAGATGGACCTCAAGTGCATTGTGCTAGAGAGAAAGACAAATACTGCCTGGTCTCTTATATGTGGAATTAAAAAAACAAAAACAAAACAAGTTTATAGGTACAGAGAACAGCCGCTGGTGCCAGAACTGGGGGGCTGAGGGTGGAGAAATAGGTAAAGAGGGTCAAAAGGTAAAAACAATAATATAGACAAAGAAATCTTGTTCTCTTGTTAAGTCATTTTGAAACTGATGCTTAGTTTCTTCATATGTAAGATGGAAAGAAGTTTTCCATTTAATTGTCAGTTTTGACAGAGGTCAACTTTTAGAATTAATCCTTAATATTTAAGAATTTTAGAACCCTAGACTGTGGCATTTGTGGTGTATAACAAAATAACTTCAGTGTGTCAAGTGGCACATTCTTATATCTACCGCCTTTGTAATGTCCTCCCACTTTGACTCTGGGGTCAGCCATGTGATTCGCTTTAGCAGACATGACACAGCAAAGGCTTCTTAGAAAAGCCCTTGTGTTTTTCCATTTTGCTCTTTCACTTCTGCCATTCACCATGTGAATATTCCCAAACTAGTCTGCTGCAGGATGAGAGACACTTGGAGCAAAGGCAAACAGCCCAGTCCCAAACAAGCCCCACAGCAAACCAACCCCAAGCCATGTGAGGGAGCTCAGCCAAGACCAACAGTTGCCTAACCACTATTTCAACATGTGTGATCACTAAATGCCTATTGTTCTATGCCCTTGAGGTTTGTGGTTATTATGCAGCAGAACAGACAATAAACTACTGGTACAGCCTACAACCCCTTCCTTTAGAAGAAAGCACAGCGTAGTGGTTAAAAACAGAAGGCTCTGGAACCAGACCGCTGAGATTTGAATAAAGGCTTTCCCATGTTTAAGCTGAGTAACCTTCAGCAGGTTGTTTAACCTCTCTGTGTCTACCTCATAAGGTTGTTGTGAATTAGTATATTCAAGTAACACACTTAGAACAGTGGCTGGTACATCATAAATGCTGTTAGTATTATTATAGATTTAGGAAACAAAAGCCAAAGATGTAACCGACCTTGCCTAAGAAAAGGATATAGAATTTCTGTATCAGGCAATCTACCATGGATGCTTTCTTGTGTTACTATTTATTTATTCCTTTTAATATTCCAGCATGGTATTCGTTATTATCTGTATTTCTGACACATGAGGAAATTAAGAATTGGGTTAAGTAACTTTTCCAAGAGCAGGCCCACTAGTAAGCGATAGATCCGAGTTCACATAGTTAGTAACTGTCAACTTGAGGTTAGATCCCAGGTATCTAAACTTTCATCCCAGGCCTTTCTACTATAACATTCTCTCCCTTTAGGGAAATCAAATAACTCTTGGACACCACATAAATGGGCTCATTTGCTTTGTGTCAAAAGAACAGAAAGTCAAAACATACACCAATTAATTCTTCAGACCAGATATATGACCTAGCCTCAAATCAACCCTTAATAGTATTAATTTTGAACAAAGTGGGCTCTTAAATAACCTTTCATTTAAATCTTTGAAAATATATTTAAATAGACATTCTCTATTATGTTTGTAGGCATACCTTGGAGATACTGCGGATTCAGTTCCAGACCACCCCCATAAAGCAAGTCATGAGTTTTTTTGGTTTCCCAGGGCCTATAAAAGTTATATTTATATGACACCATAGTCTATTAAGTGTGCAATAGCATTATGTCCAAAAAAACCCCCCAAATATATACCTTAACTTAAAACTACTTTATTGCTAAAAAATGCTAATCATCGTCTGAGCTTTCCCCAAGTTGTAATCTTTTTGCTGGAGGGTATTGCCTCAATGCTGATGGCTGCTGACTATCAGGGTGATGGGTGCTGAAGTCTGGGGTGACTGTGGCAACTCCCTAAAATAAGACAGCAATGAAATTTTCTGCATTGATTGACTCTTCCTTTTGTGAATGGTTTCTCTGTAGCATGCTTGCTGTTTGACAGCATTTTACCCACATAGAACTTCTTTTAAAATTGGAGTCAATTCTCTCAAACCCTCCTGCTGCTTTACCAACCCAGTTTATGTCATGTTCTAAATCCTCTGTTGTCATTTCCACAGTCTTCACAGCATCTGCATCAGGGGTTGATTCCACCTTGAGAAGGCACTTTCTTTGCTCATCTGTAAGAAGCAACTCCTCACTCATTCAAGTTTTATCCTGAGGTTGCAGCAACTCAGTCCCATCTTCAGGCTCCACTTCTAAATTCTAGTTCTCTTGCTCTTTGCACCACATCAGCAGTTACTTCCTCCACTGAAGTCTTGAACCCCTCACAGTCATCAAACTCAGAAGTTTGAAATATTGCAACAATTACTAAAATGTGACACAGGCACAAAGGGAGCAAATGCTGTTGGAAAAAGTGTCTACAGACTTGCTTAACACAGGGTTGCCACAGACCTTCAATTTGTTAAAAATACAGTATCTGTGAAGTGCAATAAAACAAAGTGCAATAAAATGAGGTATGCCTGTACTTAATAAGAAGTTTTATAACTAGAGAAAAACAAGGCAATCATATTTCTTGGCATAATTTTAAATGGTCTTCAGATTAATTTATATATATATATACATACATACACCTATATATAATTGTACCACATTGATAACTATGTCTCTCTCTATATATTGCTGTTCATCTTTAAGATAGTACTATTGTAATATTGCAAATCTAACATATAATTTCAGTTTTTCGTTAGTGGAGACAGACATATACGAATACTTTCTGAACAACAGTACAAAGCATCTGGAGACAAGAGGACCATTGCCTATAGCCATGAATCAGAGTTGTTCTCTCAGCAAAGTTAAGAAAAATTGATTTTATATCCAAAGGATGACACCTTCCATATTGCCTTATCTCAATGCTGGAGTCAGAGAGTCTTTGTTTAAGTCCCAGCTTCACAACTTACACATATATGAAGTTGTGGAAATGATTTAACCTCCCAATGGCTCACTATCATCTATCTGAAAAATGAGCTTAAGGATGGTACCTGTATCAAAGAGGCTTTGTGACAATTAAATAGTGTTCAGTAAATGAAAACCAAAGAGCCTGACAATTAGTACATGCTTAATAATGACCTCCACTAATAGTATTACTTATAATACTATTATTATTAATAGTGACTTCTATTAATACTATCATTTATTATTATCCATTCATATTTGATTCCAGTACTACCTGCCAACCTAATTTTAGCCTCAGCACAAAGGCCCTTTGTTGAGGATGGCAAATATACATTTTCTTTGACAAAGCTCTTTGCCTGTCATGTAGTTAGGATCTGATTACACAACTGATGTGAATCAGAGACCTGGGTTAAACAATATTTTGGACAGAAAAACATCTTCAGAGCTGAAAACTATATCACAACTTTCTACAGACTGAAATAATTCTCTAAGATCATTTGCATCAAACTACATATATGTAACAGGCACTCTAAATGGAATTTCTGGGTTGTAATGTTTTTAAATATTCAACATTTCAGCATGATGCAATTTTGTTAAGTGGTTGTACCAATTTATCACTCCCTACCCACTCCTCTCAATTTCTTAGACATCCTATTGATCCACATCCTTTCAACACTTGGTTTTGTCTGACTTCTTAATTTTTGTCAGTTGCACAGGTATAAAATAAGTGAATGGTATCTCATCATGGTTTTGATATACATTTCTCTAAATGCTAATGAGGTGAACATGCCTTTTGCTCATTTTCTGTTAAGTGTGTCTTTTTTTCACTGATTTACAGTGGTTCTTTATATATTTTGAATGCTAGTCCTTTGTTAGTTATATGTATGGCAAAAATCTCCTAGTTTAGAGATTACCTGTTCAATTTCCTTAAGCTATTATTGATGAACAGTCATTCTTAATTTCAATGTAATAGATTTTATTAATAATTTATTTTATGATTAGCACTTTATATATCATGTTTAAGAAATTATTCCTTATACAAGATATAAATACATTCATATACATTCCTCTAATTTTTAAGTTTTGCTTTTGATATTTAAGTTCTTAATCCACAAGAAGTCGTTATTTGTGTAAGATGTGAGATAGGAATCCAATTTGATTTTTTCTATATGAGTAACTAAGTTTTCAGAACTTATCAAAGCCTCCTTTCCTCAAGTAGTCTGCCATGTGATTTTTGTCATAAATAAGAGTTATACACATGCATACATAATATATGCATAAATATATATAAATATATATATTTATACACATATATGTACACACATATAATGACTTTGCTTCTGATCTCTCGATTCTGACCCATTCAATAATTTGTCTACATTAGCACTGATAGTATACTATCTTAATCAAAACAATTTTTTTCTGTAAGATTTTATTTTAGAGAGAGAAAGCACGGAGCAGCAGGAGAGGGAGAAAGAGTCTCAAACAGACTCCATGCGGAGCGCTGAGCCCAGCATGGAGCTTGATATCATAATCCTGAGATCACAACCCTGAGATCACCACCTGAGATCACAAACTGAGCCAAAACCAAGAATCGGACGCTTAACCAACTGTGCCACCCAGGTGCCCCTCAAACAGCTTTATAAAAAGTCATTTTATATAGTATGATCATATTCCTCTATTATCAGTCTTGGTGATTTTGACCCTTTCCATACAAATACTGGAATCAATATGTTAGTTGAATTTTTTGAAGTTACATTAAATTTATGGATCAATTTGGAAGGAATCAATTTTGTTAAATTGCCTTCCAACCCATAAACATGAGATATCTCTCTTAATCCCCTTCAAAAAAGTTTTTATAATTTGGGGTGGTGGGAAAATAGGTTTGTTACATTTATTGCTAGGTACATTAGATTTTATTGCTAATTATAAATTTCATTGTTGTGTTTTTAACCATGTTTTATAGCTGTCGCTTGGTTAAAGAAATGTAACTGACTTTAATAGATTAGTCTCATATTGAAACATTTGTGAAACAATTGTTAAACTACTATTGCCTATAAATTCTGAGTAGATACTTTTGGATTTTATTAATGTAGAAACAGAAATAATTTTTATAAATTTTTATAAATAATGAAGTTTTATTTCTACCTTTTTAATCCTTATGTATTTCTTTTCCCTTTCATGTATCATTGGACATTCAATACAATGTTGAATAGCAAAGGTAATACTGGACACAACTTCTGATTTTAGTGAGCATAACTTCCTGATTTTAATGGGACTGCTTCCAATATTTGAGTTCATATTTGTTATAGTTTGGTTTGCTTTGGTAGATAACTTTATCTTATTAAGGAACTTCTCTACTGGTTTACTATGAGTTTTCAAAAATCATAAATGGAAAATGAATTTTATCAAATGTCTTTTTTGTATCTGTTGAGATGATCACCTGGTTTTCCACCTCTACTCTGTTAATGTAGTGAGTAATATATCTTTACATTTTTGCATAAACCTAGTATTTTCAGGATATAATATCTTATTTATATACTATTGATGCAGTTTGGTAAAGTCTTGTTTAGGAATTGTGCATCTATATTCACCAATGAATTGGGTCTTCTCACTTTGTCTTTGGCTAGTTTAATATTCAGTTACATTACTTTATAAAAGTAATTAGCAGTGCTTTCCTTTCTATCTTCAAAAAGAGTTTGTAACAAAAAATTAGGGTGAACGGTTCTTTGAAATTTTGATAGATCTTGCCTACAAAACCATTTGGGCCTGCTGTTTTCTTTGTGAGATGATTTTTAACTGTTACCTCAATTTCATTAATACTTATGATGTAATAGTTACATTAGTACAAATAAAGTTTTGTATTTCTTCTTCAGAAATTTTTTGGTACATTTTATCTTTCAGAATTTTTCTCTATTGTCTAAAATTTCAGACAGAAAGTAAGTAAAGATGTATAACATTTAAACAGTATCATTAGCCAACCTGACCAAGTTGACATCTACTAACTGCAAAACCATACATTCTTTTAAAGTTCATATGGGATATTCACCAAATAGACCATGTACTGGTTTGTATATCAGATCTCAGCACATTTCAAATTTTTAAAATACTGCAAAAAATATGTTCTCTGACAATGGAGAAATTAAACTAAAAATCAATAGCAAGTATATATTTAGACAATTATTAATATTTTGAAATTAAGCAGTAAATTTATAAATAACCAATGGATAAAAGAAAATATAATGGAAATTAGAAAATACTGTAAACTAAATAATCTAATGAATCTGATCCATTCATCAGCAACACTATATACTACCTTCATCAAAATAGCTTTATGAAAAGTCATTACATATAGTAGGGGAAACCTGTATCCTATCTTCTAATTATTATCAGTTGTGGCTATTTTGACTCTTTCTGTATAAATGTTAGAATCAGTAGGTTGGAGTGTAGTGTCTTATTTATACAGAAATAGTGAAAATATGACATAACAGAAACTTGCTTAGAGGAAATTTACACCTTGAAATGTATTTAGTAGAAAAGATGTCTGAAAAGGCATAATCTAATATTCATCTTAAGTGAGAAAAAGAATAACATTAAATGCAAAGAAAAGAAAAAGTAGGGAGTAATAAAGATGTCAGAAACCAATGAACTGGAAATAGAGATCAACAAGAATGATTTAATAATCTAAGACTAATGAAAGAAAATAAGAGAAAAAAGTCACAAATCACCAGTTTCAGATATGAAAAAGGGGTATCACTACAGACCCTACAAATATTTAAAAGATAATATGAGGAGAATGACATCAACATCATGGTGACATGAGTCCTTTCTTTTTCCTCTCCTCTTTGATTTACAACTAATTGGACATCTATAACAAAAAAAAAAAAAAAAGGAAAGAAAGAAAGGGCCTTTCCACAGCTTACTAGGACACCCAAGAGAACCACACATCTGTGCACCAAAAAGTGGGTGGACTGGACCACGGAGGAGGCTGCAGGGAGAGGGAAGAGGCAATGGTGCCTAGGGCTGTAGAGCCTCCAGCATCAAGTAGAGTAGCTGGGGCCAGGCACAAGCCTTTAAAGAGGTGGTAAAGGCAGTGAGTGGGGGTCTGCCAAGCTGGTTCTGCATTCCACCACCAGAGGGACCTTTCCTCTCTCTGAGGTAAGACTGCAGTGAATGGGTGGAGGGAAAGGAAAGAAGTAGAACAAGGAAAATGTCTCCTGTTATCTGTTTCAGGGTTCTGGCAAAAGAACCACCTGGGACCTCTGGGACCCCACCTCCTCTGTTCAAGGAGTCCCTACTGGGCTGGCCTCCAGCTTATGGGCACACCCCAAATCCCAAGTGTTATGTACCTCCCCCAACTCTAACACCACCCACTCTCCGCGCCCCACCCCCCAGCCAGCTTTACATATGTGTAAATATAAAAAAGCTCCAGTAAGGGAAACCAAAAACTTGTGCTATAGTGCCACCTTCTGGAAAACAAAGGAAGACTCCTAATTACCAAACCTTTTGAAATATAAGAATCAAAGCAAACAAAACCTTGCCTAAATAAGAGAGGTATTTGTAACTTCAAATGTGGTAGCAGAGGCAGTTTTCATCAAACAGCAGGAAAAAGTCATGGTAATATGGTATTATAGGAAGAAAATGACAATTTTCCAGCAACCAAACCCAAAGATATGGATACTGTGATCTGATAAAGAATTCAAAATTGCTGTTACAGAGGTGCCTACAGGAGGCTCAGTCGGTTAAGTGTCCAACTCTTGGATTCAGCTCAGGTCATGATCTCATGGGTCGGATCAAGCCCTGAATCCAGCCCTGCAAAGGGGTCCATGCTCAGAGAGGAGCCGGCTTGAAGATTCTCTCCCTCTGCCCCTCCCCCACCTCGTGCTTGCTCTCTCTTGCTCAAATAAAATAAATAAATCTCTTTAAAAAACTGCTGTTATGGGGGCACCTGGGTGCTCAGTCGTTAAGCGTCTGCCTTCGGCTCAGGTCATGATCCTAGGGTCCTGGGGTCGAGCCCCGCATCGGGCTCCCTGCTCGGCGGGAAGCCTGCTTCTCCCTCTCCCACTCCCCCTGCTTGTGTTGCCTCTCTCACTGTGTCTCTCTGTCAAATAAATAAATTAAAAAAAAAAAATCTAAAAAAAAAATTGCTGTTATGAAGAAATTCAATGAGCTACAAGAAAACTCAGAAAGGCAATATAATCTCAGAAATAAAATTAATGAACAGGGGCACCTGGGTGGCTTAGTCGGTTAAAGCGTCTGCCTTCAGCTCAGGACATGATCTCAGGGTCCTGGGATCGAGTCCTGCTTTGGGCTCCCTGCTTGGCAAAGAGTCTGCTTCTCCCTCTCACTCTCTCTCTGTGTTCTCCCTCTCTCTCCAAAAAATAAATAAAATCTTTGAAAAAAAATTAATGAACAGAAGGAGTACTTTACCAAAGAGACTGAAATTCTTTTTTTTTTTTTTTAAGATTTTTTCATTTATTCATTCGAGACACAGAGATACAGAGAGAGAGAGAGAGCATGAGCAGGGGGAGAAGCAGGCCCCCCTCTGAGCAGGGAGCCCGATGCCGGGATCATGACCCCAGCCGAAGGCAGACGCTTAACCATCTGAGCCACCCAGGCGCCCCAAGAGACTGAAATTCTTAAAAAAAAAACAAAAACCAGCAATTCTGGAGCTGGTGAACTCAGTAAATGAAATGAAGAATGAGTTAGAATGCACTGGAAATAGAGATCAGATGGAAGAGAGAATTAACAAGCTAGAAGATAGGAATCTAGAAGTGACTCAGGTAGGGTGCCTGGCTGGCTCAGTTGGTAGAGCAGGAGACTCTTAATCTTGGGGGTCATGAGTTCAAGTCCCACATTGGGTGTAGAGCTTGGTAATGAAATCAGCATAAAAAATTTTTTGACATCGGGCGCCTGGGTGGCTCAGTTGGTTAAGCAATTGCCTTCGGCTCAGGTCATGATCCTGGAGTCCTGGGATCGAGTCCCGCATCAGGCTCCCTGCTCAGCGAGGAGCCTGCTTCTCCCTCTGACCCTCCCCCCTCTCATGTACTCTCTCTCATTCTTGCTCTCTCAAATAAATAAATAAACTTAAAAAAAAAAATTTTTTTTTTTTTAAAGATATTATTTATTTATTTGACAGAGACAGAGACAGCGAGAGCAGGAACACAAGCAGGGGGAGTGGGAGAGGGAGAAGCAGGCTTCCTGCTGAGCCGGGAGCCCGATGTGGGACTCGATCCCAGGACCCTGGGATCATGACCTGAGCCGAAGGCAGTCACTTAACCAACTGAGCCACCCAGGCGCCCAAAAAAAAAATTTTTTTTGACATCAAAAATAAGAGGAAGAGTAAAGGGATGGAACTTCTATAGGTGAATGAAGATAAATTGCTATGAGCTGAGAAAAGACTTCCTTATCTATGAAATGTTTTATGTAAACCTCATGGTAAGCACATAGCAAAATGTAAAGCAGTGATATGAAACATAAAAAAACAGGAGACTGAGCAGAGCACCATGGAAAACCACCAACTTATAAAGGTAGACAGAAACAGAAGGAAGAAGAAACAGTGGAAGAAAAATAACCAGAAGGCAAAAGATAAAATAGCCATAGTAAATCCTTGTATATCTATAATGTAAATGAATTGAACTCACCAAATAAAAGGCACAAAATGGCTAGATGGATTAAAAAACAAAAACAACAATAAAATAAGACCCAACTATATGCTGCCTACAGGAGATTCCTTTCAGCTCTAAAGACACACCCCAGCTCAAAGTGAAAGAATAGTAGATGCTATTCCAAGCAAATGGAAACAAAAAGAAGGTGGGAATAGCCATGCTTACATCAGACAAAAAGACTTCAAGTCCAAAAAGGTTAACAAGAAGAAGGTCAGTATATAATGATAAAAAGGACAGTATATCAGATCATAAATATATATGTTCCCAAGAGCCAAGCACCAAAACATATTAAGCAAATAGTTACAGATCTTAAGGAGAAACAGATAACAATAAGATCATTGTAGGGGACTTCAATATTCCACTATCAGCAATGGATAGATCATCCAGACAGAAAAACAAGAGCAGATATGGAAATAGAACACACTTTAGAACAAAAGGACTCAATAAACATATATAGAACATTTCATCCAACAGCAGCAGAATACACATTTTTTTTTTAAATATTTTATTTATTTATTTGAGAGAGAGCAAGCACATGAGAGGGGGGAGGGTCAGAGGGAGAAGCAGACTCCCTGCCGAGCAGGGAGCCCGATGCAGGACTCGATCCAGGGACTCCAGGATCATGACCTGAGCCGAAGGCAGTCGCTTAACCAACTGAACCACCCAGGCGCCTGCAGAATACACACTCTTTTCAAATGCACACGGTACATTCTCCAAGACAACTCATATGATAGGTCACAAAACAAATCTTAGCAAGTTTAAGAACACTGAAATGATGACAACTATTTTCTCTGACCACAATGGTATGAAACTAGAAATCAACAAGAGGAAAATGAGAAGATTGACAAATATGTGGAAACTAAACAGCACACTTCTAAGTAAAACATTGGGTCAAAGAAGAAAACAAAACGGAAATAAAGTAGGAGAATGTGTTTGGCATGTCTGAGGAACAGGAAGGAGTATGGTATGGATGGAACAGGTTGGGAAGGTGGTAAGGGGACAGACCAACAGACTAAGACAAGCACAGATCTGTAAGGATCTCTAAAAGAGTGAATATTGGGGGTGAGAGAAAGAAAAAAGACTTCAGTAGATGTTTGTATATGATTATCCTTTCCTAGTCTACCTTTGTGTACTAGGTGTGAATGAGACAGATAACTCCAAACTTTTAGTTTATATCCTTAAGACTTTGGAGAGCTACATATGGACTTAATGAAGAAAAGGGAAATTACAGGGGCACCTGGGTGGCTCAGTGGGTTAAGCATCTGCCTCTGGCTCAGGTTATGGTCCCAGGGTCCTGGGATAGAGCAGGGAGCCTGCTTCTCCCTCTCCCTCTGCTGCTTCCCGCTCTCTCGCTCTCTCTCTGTCAAATAAATAAATAAAATCTTAAAAAAAAGGGGAGGGGGAAATTATATAGTTAATGTAATGTAAGTATGCTCTAAAATAAAACAAATATCTGAATCATGACTATAAAATAATGAAATGGTTTATGGGAAGAAGTCTCATTACAGTGCAGGCAAAAAGGAATATTAGGTATTCCTTTTTGATACGAAATCTTTTAAAAACACAGAAATAATTTTTTATTAAATAGAATGAATAAAAAATAGAATGAATCTGCTAAATGTTTATAAATATATAAACATTAGTTTGCATTTCATCTAAAGTTAAGAAAGGCTTCTTATCTGAAACCTATCATAACTATCAATCTAATATTTATGCTAATAAATACTGACATATAAAAATAGGCATTTAGATAAGCTACAACCCAGATATCTACCAACTGATAAATGGATAAACAAAATATGGTATATCCATACAATGAAATATTATTTAACAATAAAAAGAAAGGCAAAATCAATATATGCTACAACATGGATGAATGTTGAAAACACAATGTTAAAGAAGCCAGTCAGAAAAGATCACATACTGTACGATTCCATTTATATGAAACTCCCCAAATAGGCAAATCTATAGAAACAGAAAGTAGATGAGTGGTTGCCTAGGACCGGAGAGTGGGAGGGGTTTAGGAGGTGATGTCTAGGTGGTGCACGTTTTCTTTTGGGGGCTAATGAAATGTTCTAAAATTGGGTGATGAATGCATAACTATGAATACGCTAAAAGCCTCTGAGCTGTACACTTTAAATGGCTGAACTGCATAGTATATAATTATAGCTCAATAACACTGTTAAAAAACTATTTAGAAAAAGTTCAGTTTCTATAAAAAAGGTCAAAATTGAAAACACAGACTAAAAATATCTGGAGAACAGAGACTGTCTTACTCATGTTTATGCTTCTTGAAAATACTTATAAGAAGCTCACACAGTAGGTACCCAATAAATATTTACATTAATTTAATATAAAATAACTGAAAAAGTTTTGAGATGCACAGTATTATTGAGAACAAATCTTACGTGCTTGATTCATTGTTCATAACTATATTTCACCTAAGCAATTAACAAAAATCCTTGGAATGCTTTCCAAGTTTTTTTAGCACCAGATTTCTACCCTCTTATATATGTTTTGCTAAACTAAACTTAGTTTCAATTCCCTGAGCACTATGCACATTTTTAAAAGGGGAAGAAGCAGAAAACAAGTTAGAAGCAAACTAGACAGGAATTAGCATTTTACTATGGATGATACAAATGTATGGCTCACAAGGATAGAACCAAAAAATAATATTGTTTCACCTTTTTACCTACTGGATCTTATATTCAGTAAAGAGACTTCTGGCACTTTTCCCTTCTTTGTGGTATTCTACATCACTGGAAGCTGGCCACCCAGCTATGAATTTATATATGTTGAAAAGGAATCTTCAAAAACTTTAAATATGGAGAAGAATCATTTTAACATACTAGAAATGCTATGGGCATGTATTTCTAATTTTCTTAATTGTAAACTTTGAAAAAAATTTATACTTCGTCTTTCCAGCAGAAATTAAACCTCACAGTAAATGCACACACATATATGGAATTTTTGGTAAAGTTAAGCTTTCTTCATTTTGCTTCCCTTATACAGTATTTTTTAAATAATCAATTTCCATTTAATTTTAATTTTACTATAAAGTCATTTTCTGTGTTTCAGCATAATAAATTATTTAATCAGTAAAAAAAAAATTAAACCTTACAAGAAAATGAACTATGAGTACATTTGAGCCATTATAGAGAGAAGACATGACACCTAGGAAACTGTTTCTTGGCAAGTGAAATTAAAAGGATATATTATATTTTCTTAAACTATTATATCTCTTTTGAACAAAAAAACTTGAAGAATGACTGAAAACATTTGTCTGAATGACTGAGAATGACATCCAACATCACAACAAAAGGGAGTTTATACAGAAAGGGACAAAATGAGTTGGGGAAACAAAACAAAATATTAACTCATTAAAATGAATATCTTAAGAGTGAGCAAGAACAGAGAGATATGAGCTACAATGAGATGAATATACACAGCAGACTTCAGAGCACTACTATGCAGACTCTCAGATTGTTCTGCTGTTAGTAATACCTTTGAGGAGAGGATTACAAGGAATAATGCAGGTCCTACAACTTCAGAGTCTTGGAAGGAATAAGTAAGTCATTTAACAGGCTGTTTATTTATATTAAATACAAAAGCATTCCATAAACTATTCAATGGATGACTCTAGAAGAACAATGCCATCATGATTAAGACACTGTGTGTGTGTGCATATACATATATATATACAGCAAAAATTAAACCCCATGTATGTAAATATATACACACACATATATATTTCATATATGTTCATATATATGTGAAAAGGCCTAAACAGAGAGATATGTAACTGATAAAAAGAAGAAATACTAATGGTTTATAGACATAGAGGGAAAAGTTCGGTCTTGCTAGTAACTGGAGAAATGCTAATTAAAGGAGATAAACTTTTTAGCTATCATAACTTACAAAGATTAAAAAATATATACACTTGACCCTTGAACAACATGGAGGGTTGGGGGTGCCAAAAATCCACATATAACTTTTGACTCTCCAAAAAATTAACTACTAATAGCCTACTATTGGCCAGAAGCCTTACCAATAATAATAGCAGTTGATTAACACATATTTTGTATGCCATAGGTATTATATACTCTATTCTTCCAATAAAGTTAGAGAAAAGGTAACGTAATTAAGAAAATCAGAAGGAAGAAAAAATACATTTACAGTACTATTATAAAAAAAAAAACTTCAGGGCCCCTGGGTGGCTCAGTCGGTTAAGCACCTGACTTTTGATTTTGGCTCCAGTCATGATCTTAGGGTCATGGGACTGAGCCCTGCTTGAGTCTGCTTAAGATTCTCTCCCTCTCTCCCTACCCCTCCCCCCACTTGTACATGCACACACTCTGATAAATCTTAAAAAAAAAAACAAACCTCTGCATATAAGTATTACCAGCACATTTCAAACCCATGTTGTTTGAAGGCAAACTGTATACTTAGAGTTGGAAACATTCAAAAACATTTAAAAATAAATATACCCTTTAATAAAACAATTCCATTTCCAAGAATTTATACTAAGGAAATTATTAGGACTGTGCATATGCATTTATCTGCAAAAGAGTTCATTATAACATTATTTATAGAGTGACAAACTGGACACAATCTAAATGCCTAACTGTAGGATACTGTAAATAAATTATGTCACAGCTACATTATGCAAAATATGGAGCCATTTGAAATCATGTTATAGAAAAATACCTAATCATAAGAATGTAAGAAAATATGTTGACATATTTTAAGACAAAAGGCAGACGGGAAGTATCATTCCCATTAAGGAAAACAAATACACATGCATTTATAGTCACTGAAAAAAGTCAATTTCAGAAGTATTTGGTTTCTAAGCAATTGTCTGGTCCTTTAATCATGTTTGAGTCAGCTATTTGGAAACTGTTGGTTTCCCTTTCTGCTGAACATTGTCATGCTCAGGTCTATCTCTACTATTCTAAGCTCTTCTCCATACTGCAGGGACTGGAAGGGTGAGAACTATAGAACTACAATTCTTATAATCCCTTCTTAGCAGAGTTCTGATTTAGATTTTGTCCGTGAAAGGCACTCATGACTTCTGGAAGAGACAGGAAGTAAGAAACTTCTATTGTCTTCTAATAGAATGGATAGATAGGAGAGCAGATAGCACCCATGAGGCTTGCAGCACATGCCAAAGGTACGGAATTTTATGAATTCATGGACAGTGGCTAACATCTTGTCCAGATAGTCAGGTACTTCAAAGAAGTATGTGTCTGGACCTTTGGAATGGGCATAGAGTATAAGTATATTCAGTTCCATTTGAATAGTCACTGCAGAGGAAGTGCTAAAAAATCAGATGGATAAGATGACTCATTTTGTGGATATCAGTTAGCCTCCTACTCCAGCCACTTCTGCTCAGTACACCCACAAACTAAATCAGCAAAAAAAATATGAAGCAACTAGGGCTGCCTGGGTGGCACTGTTGGCTAAGCATCTGCCTTTGGCTTAGGTCATGATCCTGGGGTCCTGGAATTGAGCCCCATGTCAGGCACCCTGCTCAGCAGGGAGCCTGCTTCTCCCTCCCCCTGACCAGCACTCTCACTCGCACTCTCTCTCTCTCTCAAATGAATAAATAAAAAAAAAATCTTTAAAAAAAAGAAAGAAATATGAAGCATTTATATTAATGTCAAACAAAATAGACTTTGGAGCAAAAAACATTACTCAAGATAAAGAGGCTCACTACGCAGAAATAAAAGGCTCAGTTCATTGGGAAGATGTAACAAGTCCACATTTGTGTGCATCTAACAACATAGCTCAAAAGTTCATAAGAGCTTGACAGAAGACCAGGGGGAAATTGACAAATCCACCGACATCTTTTAAAATCTCTACCAGGGGGCACCTGGGTGGCTCAGTCATTAAGCATCTGCCTTCCGCTGAGGCCATGATCCCAGGGTTCTGGGATTGAGCCCCGCATCGATTTTCCCTCTCCCACTCCCCCTGCTTGTGTTCCCTCTCTTGCTGTGTCTCTCTCTGTCAAATAAATAAAATCTTTAAAAAAAAATAAAATAAAATCTCTACCAGAATTTTAAAGTATCTATCAGATATCAGTATCTGGTAGATCAAACAGTCCAGAAATCAGAGTATGGAAAACATGAACAGTGCATTTAGTAAGCGTGAGCTATAGAGAATTGCTGAATCACTACATTGTACACCTGAAACTAATATAACACTATATGTCAACAATAGTGGAATTAAAATTTAAAAAGTGATTTGACAGCAAGTGCAAACTTTAAGTACTTTATATTAATTTATTCATCTTTAAAATAAACCCATTCATTATTCATTCTTTTTTTTAAAAAAAATAAGCTTGGGCCAGCAAATATATATAGCACACTGTATCAAAAATTAGAAAACATAAAATGCTTTTCAGGCTTTTGTGGAATATTTATATTAATATATACTAGGACATAAAGCAAGTTTCAACAAAGTTCACAGCATGGGTATTCTATAAACATGAACCACCCAATACTGTAGCAACTAACTGCATGTGGCTGTTTAAATTAAATTAATTAAAATTAAATAAAAGTAAGTACTTGGTCCTTATCCTCACTAGCCATACTTCAGCTGCTCAAAAGACATATACAGTTAGTGATTACCATATTGGACAGTATAGATATGGAACACTTTTATGACCATAGAAGGTGGTCTGCTATATAATATTGACTAGAGAAAGATAAAGTATGAAATCAGTAGCAAAAATTTAGAAAAATCCATACTTTCTTTTTTTTTTAAGATTTTATTTTTACATAATCTCTACACTGAATGTGGGGCTTGAACTCACAACCCTGATGTCAAGAGTTGCATGGTCCACTGACTAAGCCAGCCAGGCACCCTGAAAAATCCATATTTTCTATATATTCATGAATAAAGGAACAAATCAGTGTAGACATTTAAATACTTGAAACTAAATGAGAAATAATCTACTACATATCAACATATATAGGATACAGCAAAATTGGCATTTATAGAAAACCTATAGCCCTAAATACATATATTAGAAAAAGAAGACAACCTGAAAATTAATGAGCTCGGTATCCAACTTTTTAAGTTAAAAAGAGAATACAGAATGAAACCAAAGAAAATACAAAAAGGAAATAATACTGATTAAATAAATATAAAAGAAAGAAAAAAGGAGGGATTAAACAATTAAAAATATAACAAGGAAAACACAAATAAAATTAAGTAGAGAAAATAACAAAAAAATTAAGAACAACCTTATGCCAAGTTGATGAACTGGAGAGATTCCAAGAGAAATACAAATTACTAAAACTGACTCAAGAAGAAATAGAAATATTTAATTGTTCCAAAATCAATATTGAAGTTGAATCAATAGTTCAAAATCTTACTATAAAGAAAACAGCAGGTCCAGGTAGTTTAATAGACTCATTTTCCCAAACTGGATCAGTCTAATCTTATATATTCCTTCCTGAGCTTATCCCAGGAAGGCAAGATTACTTCAACACAGAAGATATTTTATTTTACTTATTTTTTTTTAAAAGATTTTACTTATTTATTTGAGAGAGAGAGAGAAAAAGCAGAGGGGAGAGGGAGAAGCAGACTCCCCACTGAGCAGGGAGCCCAACACCCGGCTCAGTCCCAGGACCCCGGGATCATGACCTGAGCTGAAGGCAGACACCCAACCGACTGAGCCACCCAGGCACCCCAACACAGAAGATATTTTAATGTAATTAAACATATGAACAAATTAAAGAATAAGAACCAAATGATTATTTCAATAAATACAGAAAAAGCATTTATTATAATTCCACATCCAGTGATGACTTTTTTTTTTTTTTAAGATTTTATTTATTTATTTGACAGAGAGAGAGATAGCGAGAGCAGGAACACAAGCAGGGGGAATGGGAGAGGGAGAAGCAGGCTTCTTGCCGAGCAGGGAGCCCGATGTGGGACTCGATCCCAGGACCCTGGGATCATGACCTGAGCCGAAGGCAGACGCTTAACGACTGAGGCACCCAGGTGCCCTCCAGTGATGACTTTTAAAAAGACTTTTATTTAGGAATAAAGGAGAACATTCTTAATCTAACTAAGATAAGAAAAAGACTTAAAAGATAAAGATTAAAAAGGAATGAATAAAGCTGTCATTTTTGCAGGTGATATGCTTCCTTATGTAGAAAATTCTATAGAATCAAAAGGCAGTTTATTAGAATTAATAAGAGAGTTTTGTAAGGTTGCTAGATATAAGGTAAATATGTAAAATTCAACTGTATTTTTAGGTGCTATTAACAGCCAATAAAAAATATAACAGGGAAAAAAATCATAGCAACAAAAAAATATAAGGAACATAAGAATAAATCTAACAAAGGCCAGTCCTTCAAGGAAGGTCTTTAAACTACTGAAAGACATCAAGAAGCAAAATCTAAACAAATGAAAGAATATACCATGTACATGAATAGGGATATTCAGTACAGTAAAAATCTTGACTCTAATCAAATTAATCAACAAACTAAATACAATTTTTTAAAAGATTTTATTTATTTGAGAAACAGAGAAAGCACGAGTTGGGGGAGGGGCAGAGGAGAGGCAGAGAGAATCCCAAGCAGACTCCCTGCTGATTGTGGAGCCCAACACAGGGCCTGATCCCAAGACCCTAAGATCATGACCTGAGCCAAAGTCAGGCACTTAACTGACTGAGCCACACAGGTACTCCTTAACTGAATACAATTTTAATTAAAAAAAAATCCCAACTGGGCTTTCCAAAGAACTTGAAAACCTCATTCTAAAATTTTATACAGAAGCATAAAGCCAAGAATAAAGAATAGTTCAAAACATCCTTAAATAAGATCACAATAACAATCTGTTGTACCATATATGAAGACACTATGAAGCTACAATAACTAAAATAATGTGTTACTGACACAGGGATAGACAGATAAATAGCACTGCAACATAGTAAGAAACCCAGAAACTGACCCACTCATATCCAGGAATAATATCTGACAATACAGTCTGGAGATCAATGGGAAAAACGGTGGATTATTCAATAATGGGCCTGGGACCCTTGGTTATCCATATGGAAAAAAATTCAGAGATTCTACATCACACTATCCATAAAAATAAAATCTAAGTGGTTCTAGAGCTTAAAATGAAGTTGGGAAGACTGCAGAGTAGGAAACACCAGGAGAATAATTACACTGACAGAATCTATCTGATACAACTATTGGAACTCTGGAACTTATTGAAGGCTTACAACTTCCAGGGGAAGGCTTGAATGGTAAAAAATTGCAGTTAATTTAAGTCAATTCCAACTCTTAACTCAGCAGCAAGTACTGATCCTTCACCCCTCAGCCCTATGGCAGGCAATTACACACATGTTCCCACAGCAGCTTACATACATCTTGCAGAAGTCAGGGTAGGCAATGAGGAACCTGTCCTCCAAAAAGTGGGGATCTGTGTTCCTATCACTGATTACTGCTTCTTATCACAAAGGTGCAGACACAGAGGTGGACAGTTGTTGTATTCTCCCCCATTGTTGACTGCCCCTTCCTTCTAGTGAAGTGACTTCCAGGAGATTTAAAGGGCCAGTACTTTTTTTTTTCCCCTTCTTCAGTTTTCACCTTTTTCTCTTTTCGGAGTCAGACATTTAAGATTAGAGTATTCGAAAGCAACTACATATACAGGGAAAATCAGAAACTCGCCACACATGCCCAGGGAAAGGCCCAGGCTAAAAAAAGACCTGAGAAGACCTTAAGTTTACATCTCAGGCTGATCCTCGGCATAGACATCCTATAGCTATTAAAACAGAAACAAACCCAAAAATCCCCAAACCCAGAAAACACTGGGGAAGGAGGAGAATCTGACTTTCTTATTTCTTATTACATTATTAGATTCAAATGTCCAGTCTTCAATAACAAAAATCACAAGGCATACGAAGAAATAGGAAGATATGACCCATTCAAAGGAAAAAAATAAATCAACAGAAACTGTCCCAGAGAAAGACCAGATGGTGAACCTACTAAACAAACACCTTATTAAAATGACTGTCTTAAAGATGCTCAAAGAGCTAAAAGAAAATGCAGAGAAAGTCAAGAAAACAATGAACATTTAAAATGGAAATATTAATAAAGAAATAGGAGACCTAAAAGAAAGCAAAAAGAAATTCTAGAGCTGAAAAGTGCAGTAACTAAATTGAAAAGCTCACAATAGAGATTCATAGGGATATTTGAGCAGACAGAGGAAAGAATCAGCAGCTGAAGATAGGGCAATCGAAATCATTGGGGCTGCAGAAAAGAAAAAAGTTTGAAGAAAAGCGAACAGAGCCTAATGACCTGTGGGACACCATCAAGCAGACTAACATACGCATTGTAAGAGTACCAGAAGGAGAAGAGAGAGAAAGGGGTAAAGAGATTTTTTGAAGAAACAATGCCCTAAACTTCCCAAACTTGATAAAAGACATGAGTACAAACATTTAAGGCTCAACTAACTCCAAGCAGAATAAACTTAAAGAGACCCACACTGAGACACATTATAACAAATTGTTGAAAGACAAAGACAGAAGTTTGAAAGCAACTGACATCACATGCAAAGAATCCTCAAGATTATCAGCAGATTTCTCATAAGAAACTTTGGAGGCCAGAATATAGTGAGAGGGCTGATATATTAAAAATGCTTTAAAAGAAAAAAAAACCTGTCAACAAAGAATCTTATGTTTGGCAAAATTGTCTTTCAAAAGTGAGAGAGAAATTAAGGCATTCTCAAATAAACAAAAGCTGAGGAAGTTGATTACCACTAGATTTGCCCTGCAAGAAATGCTAAAGAGAGTCCTGGAGATTGAAATGAAAGCACACTGGACAGTAATTCAAAACCATCTGAAGAAATAAAAATCTCAATAAAGGTAAATACATGGGCAATTATGAAAGCTAGTATTATTAGAACATTTTGTAACTCCTTTGTTTTCTACATGATTAAAAGACCAATATATTACCAAAAAAAAACCCAATTATTAGTCTAAAAACTAGTGTTATTATAACTTTTGTCTGTAGTTTCACATTTTGTTTTCTACATAATTTAAGGGACTAACGCATTTTTTATTAAAGTATAGTTGATACACAATGTTACATTAATTTCAGGTGTACAATATGATTCCACAAGTGTATACATTAGGCTATGCTCACCACGAGTGTAGCTACCATCAGTCACTATAGAACCTTATTACAATACCATCAATTATATTCCCTATGCCGCACCTTTATCCCCATGACTTATTCATTCCATAACTAGAAGCCTGTATCACCCCCTCCCCTTTACCCATTTTGCTCATCTTCCCAACCCTCCTTTTCCCTCTGGCAACCATCAGTTTGTTCTTTGTATTTATAGGACTGTTTCAGCTACTTATTCATTTGTTTTGTTTCTTAGATTTCACATATAAGTGAAATCATATGGTATTTGTCTTTCTGTCCGACTTATTTCATTTAGCATAATATCTTCTAGGTCCATTCATGTTGTCCAAATGGCAAGATCGCAGCTTTTTATGGCTAAATAATATTTCAATATGTGGAATATTATCTCACACACACACACACACACACACACATACATATGGAATTAGTGTTTTCATTTTCTTTAGGTAAATACCCAGTAGTGGAATGCCTGGATCATACTGTATTTCTATTTTTAATTTTTTGAGGAACCTCCATACTGTTTTCCATAGTGGCTGCACTAATTTACATTCCCACGAACTGTGTGTGAGGGTTCCTTTTTCTCCACATTTTTGCCAACACTTGCTATTTCTTGTCTTTTTTATTCTAGTCCTTCTGAAAAGTGTAAGGTGAGATCTCATTGTGGTTTTGATTTGCATTTCCTAATGATTAGTGATTTGAGCATCTTTTTATGTGTCTGTGGCCATCTGTAGGTCTTATTTGGTATTTTTTAAATGTATTTTTTAAAAAAAACTATCAGTTTATGTTTTTGTACACATAGTGTATAAAGTTGTAACTGTGACATCAGTAACTAAAGGGGTGCAAATGGAGCTATAAAGGAGCAGAGTTTTGTATGTTATTGAAGTTAAACTGATATAATTTCAAATCAGAATGCTATAACTTTAGGATATTAAATGTAATCTTTATGGTAGTTCTAGAATGTTTTAGTTCAGGCTGCTATAACAAAACACCATAGACTGGGTAGTTTATAAGTGTTTTTTTTTAAGATTTTATTTATTTGAGAGAGAGACAGAGAGAGAGAGAATAAGTGGGGGGAGGAGCAGAGGGAGAGGGAGAAGCAGACTCCCTGCTGAGCTCGATCCCCAGACTCCAGGATCATGACCTGCGCTGAAGGCAGACACTTAACCGACTGAGCCCCCCAGGCACCCCTGGACTGGGTAGTTTATAAACAGTGAAATTTAGTTCTTGGTTCTGGAAGCTAGAGGACCAAGATCAGGTTGCCAGCATGGTCAGGTGAGTACCTTCTTCCAAGTTGTAGACTCCTCATTGTATCCTGGCATGGTGGAAGGGGCTAGGGATCTCTGTGGGGCCTCTTTTAAGAAAGCATGGTTAATCCCATTCATCTCATTCACAGGGTTCCACTCTCATGACCTAAGCCATCTTCCAATGACCCCACTTCCTAATACTATCACACTGGATATTAGGACTTTAACATATGAATTTTGGAGGGTACCAACATTCAGACCATAGCATATACTATACACAAGAAACAAATGACAAGGGAATTAAAATGTTACACTACAAAAAAAGTCAACTAAACACATAAGGACAGTAATCAGGAAATGAGGGACAAGAAAGCTAAAAGGCACATAGAAAAAACCACAAAGAGATACCATTTTCACATCTATTATAATACCGAGTGTGAGCAAGGATGTGAAATGAACAAAATACTTTGTGGAAAAATGCATAATCTAGATTCCATTTTATATTAGGTTCTTAAAAATGTATATTTGATATACACATGTTAAAAATGATCAGGAAATGATAAACATCAAATTTATGAAAGTATTTATCTTTGGCGGGGAGTAAGGAAAGGATGCCATTAAGGAAGGACACATAAGTAGTGTCAAATACTGATAAAGTTTTATTTCTTCAGTTGGGAGGGGGCATACAGATTCTCATTATCATTCTCTTCAAAAGTGAACATCTGTGTTTTATATTGTTCATTTGTACACAGATATTTTTCTTTCTTTTTTTTTTTTTTTAAGATTTTATTTATTTATTTGACAGAGACAGCGAGAGAGGGAACACAAGCAGAGGCAGTGGAAGAGGGAGAAGCAGGCTTCCCCCGGAGCAGGGAGCCCGATGGGGGCTCAATCCCAGAACCCTGGGATCATGACCTTCGCGCTTAACGACTGAGCCAACAAGGCGCCCCCACACACAGATATTTTTCATAAAACTTTATAAAAAGAGGAAGAGCCTCTAAATTCAAAAACACTCCAACATTTTTTTATGACTAAAATGATCTCACAGTAGATCATTTTCCTGATGATCACAGGTTCTATTTAGAGTCTAGTCACTGGTTCTAAAGATAATAAAAGCTGCAGAGTTTGAAACTGAGCAAATATATAACCCAGGAGTCATCAAGACAAGGTGTAAGAAGATACAAAGTATAAAAAATATATAAGTACAGGAAAAATGTATCTGAAAAAAAGATGTAGGGAAGGCAAATTAAATTAGTGAAATGGGATGGGAGAGTCTGTAGGGAAGGTACATGTATGACTCAGTAGAAATTTTATTTTGTTTTAGGAGGAATAGATATATACAGAATGAGCCAAGTAAAAAGGGACAAATGGTCTCCTTTCAAGAAAAATAGAATACAGCCAATTGGAGAAGAAAGAGCAGGAAGTGACTATACTATACTCAAGATCGCTTTTAATCTTACCTCAAAAAACAAAAACAGAAACCTAAAAATTAATATTTGATCAAAGCCTTTTCAACAAATAGACACTCCTTACACTTACCTAAGATAGTTTTTTTTTTTTAAATAAGGGCAGAAAAAGCTGACATACAAATATTATTTTTCGAAAGCAACATTGCACTGACAGTTTCTGTTACACTGTAGAAAACCCAAATTCCCATGTGGACTCCCAAGTTTTAAGCAATTGTAATTAAAAAAACAAATTAAAAAGGATGCACTTCTGTTTTGTTTCTGGTAGTACTTAAACTCTAAGCCCAATCTTGAAAGAATGCTTTCTGGGCTACTGCCTCTGATAGTCATCTGAATCCTTTATTTTTCACACTAGTACATTCTTTGCCCTTTTTTCTAGTCCAAAGCGACCAAGTTTATAGAGCATTGATTTCTTATACCAGCTTAAGCCTAAATAGGCTTGTTGCGGGACCTTTTTGGCATATTATTTTAGTTCCTTGTCTTCATCACATGGGCTGGGGAAGCAAACAACCCTAAATTTAAATCTTGGATCTATAACTTATATAAATTATGGGACCTCTGGCACATTTCCTCATGCTGAGTCTCGGATTCCTTATATATTAAAATGCAAATAATAATGTCTGCCTCTGAAGAATGGACTTTTAAATGCTTAAATTTATTTAAACTTCTGGTTCAGGGGTGCCTGAGCGGCTCAGTTGGTTAAGTGGCTGCCTTCGGCTCAGGTCATGATCCCAGGGTCCTGGGATCAGAGCCCTGCAACGGCATGGGCTCCCTGCTCAGCAGGGAGTCTGTTTCTTCCTCTCCCTCTGCCCCTCCCCTCACTCATGCTCTCTCTCACTCACTTTCTCTCTCTCAAATAAATAAAATCTTTAAAAAAATAAAAAATAAACTTCTGGTTTGGTGCAGATTTAGGTACCGGTGTTGGGATTCTCAGTTCTACTCACAGACCTGCTTTTCAGTTGTATCTCTGGGTATGATCCTCAACCACCACCCCCAATTCTGGGTATTAGTAGAGATGCTTCTCTGCTTTGTAGTTTCCATGGCCCTATTAGAACCTAACAGGTCTCTGACTACTCAGATAAAAATATTAGCTGTGATATGGTCCTACAGAATTCTTATCCGAATTTTAGGTTTCCTGTACAGATTTTGCAAATCTGTCTTGCCCTTTTCTTGGAAATCACTGTATTTTCCAATTCTGGATAGTCTACCTTTGAACTCCATTCACTGCTTTCTAACTTGTCTGAAAAGTATTTAGCTAGATGACAAGGTTAGTTCACTGTCTTTTTTTTACAAGCTATCACCTGAGTTTTTTCTCATCACAGACCTCTGGCTTCTACAAGAGCCTGTTTTCCTTCTACCTTCACACCATGCCCCATTATCATATAAAACATTCCACAGTATTGAGGTGCCTGGGTGGCTCAGTCAGTTAAGCCTCTGCCTTCGGCTCAGGTCATGATCTCAGGGTTCTGGGATAGAGCCCCATGTCAGGCTCCCTGCTCAGTGGGGAGTCTGCTTCTCCCTCTGCCCTTCCCACTGCTTGTGCGCGCGCATGCTCTCTCTCTCAAATAAATAAAATCTTTTAAAAAAATTCCACAGTATTATGTTATAGAAAATAAATTAGAAGACAACTCTAGGTTCTAATTTCAGTCCTCTTACTAAATATATGATTTTTGCCAAATTATTTAACCTACCTGAGAGTCAGTTTTTTTTTTTTATTTACAAAAGACTATGTCCAGCCAACTAAAGAAGCTACAGATCAAATGCAATAATGCAGGTGACTGTGCCTTGAAAACCGTAGTTCTATACAATTTGCAGAAGGTATTATCAATTCAGTAAAGAGGCAGTATAGCATAGTGGTGAAGATAAAAGAATCTGAAGTCAAACTGCCAGAGTTGGAATCCTGTCTCTATCATTTACCTTTGATATATAAAATGAGGATTATAATACCTACGTCATATGATAATAGCTCAATGACATTAGCTATTCTTGTTATTATTAAATGCCTACTATGTTAGGTATTACACTAGGTGCTAGTAATAAAATGGAATCAGGACAGACATGGCTAACATCTTCATCAAAAACCTCTATTTCCTACTCTATATGCTACATTTTTCTAAGTCATTTACGTATTTATGTCATATATACTTTATAGCAAAGAAAAATCAGAGTAGTAAAGCATTTCCATAGAGCATCAAGACTCCACAATTCCAATATTTCTTTCCTGTGAAAATATCCAGTGAACACATAGTGACTTTAGTATTTCTTTTCCTAATTCATCACTTGAGTTGAAACTCTTGATGACTTCTGGGTAAACTGTCTGGGACATGTTCCCATCAAATATAAATAATCCAATGCTTGTCAATCACCTAAAATGCTAATTAAAAGGCAGATTCCTAGACCCCATTTCAGACCTATTGACTGAAAAGCTCTGAGTGATTTGCAGCAACATGGATGGAGCTAGAGTGTATTATGCTAAGTGAAATAAATCAGAGAAAGAGAAATACCAAATGATTTCACTTATATGTGGAATTTAAGAAACAAAACAAATGAGCAAAGGGAAAAAAGAGAGAGAGAGAGACAAAACAAGAAACAGACTCTTAACTATAGAGAAGAAACTGATGGTTACTAGAGGGGAGATGGGTGGAAGGATGGGTTAAATAGGTGATGGGGATTAAGGAGTGTACTTACCATGATGAGCACCTGGTGTTGTATGGAAGTGTTGAATCACTATATTGTACACCTGAAACTAATATTACACTAACTGGAATTAAAATAAAAACTTACAAAAAAATAAAAATAAATAAAATAAAAATAATTTTTAAAAAAGCCCCAGCTGGAAGATGTGGGAATGTGCATTTCTAATAAGTTCCCAATGTGATTTTTATGCAAATCCCATTTGAGAACCACATTCCCGAGACAAAAAAAAAAACAAAAACCTCCACTATATAAGAAATCTGTACCCAAAGATATACTGAAGAATAATGATCCAAAGCTTCACTAAAGAGAAAAATTTTAATCCTTAGAATAAATTTTCATATGCATGTCTTTTAACAGGGTTGAGTCAACAATGCACAGAGATCAAGACCAAAACTGACTTGAACATACACACCTTAACTGTGCGTATTCAAGAAATTCCTACTCTGGAGGCCAAGGAAAAGGGTGGTGGTAAGAGGACACTGAGAAAGCTTACTCATAATTTCATAAGAAGCAAAGAAAAAGGTGTTACTGCAATAGTCACACTTACTAAAACTGGGGTTTTGTAATCTCAGAAAATGCAACCACCTTCTCTTAAATTCAGACAACTAAAGACAGACCTCCTTGCGCCAACTCCCCCCACTTACCACAAATCTTGGATAATGCCTCAAATGTAAACCTTGCCTAGTGGGAGTGAAGTTGGTCCTGTGACCAGAGAGGCAACGAGAAATATGGTCTTTTGATAAAAGTCAGCCAAAAACAACCAATTAAAATATAAATTTATACCTGTTGGTCTGAAGGACAGTTATAGAAGAGATCTCATTGAGACACATAAGACAATCAAGGAGCTCCAAACTCCTAGTGGATGTAAACTTTCCAAAATAACAAAACATTTACCCACCAAGGACCTAAGATCGGCTCTGGCTCAGATAATAAAACGCCCTGAAAGGCTTTCGTTCCTAAGATGGTAGTGGGGCTAGCACTGTGACTGGAAGAAAACGGGAGCCCAAGGCAGAAAAAGACGCCCAATCTGCCCACACTCTCCGTCCTGAACCAAGTCTGGAGCAGCAGAGCGGGCGGGGTTGCGATTTCTCCTGCATCACTGCGTTCTCTCTTCTCCGCCTGCGTGAGCGCCGCCCACCCACTCGCCGCGTGAACCCACTGGGCCTAGCCTCTCCTCCCCCCTCCCCTCGGCCTGGTGCTGAATCATGAGTCCAATATCTCCAAAAGGTAAAACCAAAGAACAATGCCACCCTCAGGGCTGGCCTGAGTGGGGTACCAGGTTGGGGTGAAGCAGCGGCTGCAAACCACAACTTTGCTTCCCTTCTTCCCAAATTCCCCACCCAAGCCCCAAATTGAAACAAGTACTGTAGTGCTGGGGGACTCCCAAGCGGGCGCCCCTTCTCCTGGGTTGCTCAGGTCCGCAACGCTCCCACCGGGCCCGGCGTGCTCTGCCTCATTGTTCCGGCACGCCGCCCGCTCGGGAGCCCGCGCCCTGCCAGGCGGAAGGGCTCACAGCTCCCGCGGAAGAGGGTGGAGGTTAGGGATCCTCACCCCCTCGCCCCCCACCCCTCTCGGCCAGGTTAACAACAGCCCCTGCCTACTCTCATCGCCTTCCTGCCAACCGATCGCTAAAGCGGAACCAAGGAGTCCCCGGGAGGCTACCGGCGGGTGCTGTCCAAATGCTGCGAGGAGGCGGACTGGGGGAGGAGGGCGGGGGAGAAGCAGGGGGCTTCGGCCTGCAAGAAGCTGCAGCCCTCTCCCACAGCGCGATTCCGGCTACCCCGGTACCACTCGGCCATGCTTTCTCCCGCCCTAAAGGGAGCAGCTCGGTTGTGGCCCGTCTCCCAGCCCTGGACTCCGCCACCGATCAGCCCTTGGCCCTCTTGTCCCCAGAAGCAGAAGGCTAGTCCCTATGCAGGCTGCAGAAGGCACCATATGCTACTCACCCCAACTGTTTCTGTCCCTGCGGTTCTTGGCCATGGTGGTCTGGGGACTGGTGGCGGTGAGGCGCTGTCACTGCGCTGGCTCTTCTCCCGGGCCGCAGGTTGCTGGCGGTGGGAGGCTCTGTGCCCGCCGCTGGGCGCAGTTCGCTCAGGCTCTGAGGATGTTGCTGTGGCGCTGGTGGGAAGGAGTGGGGAGGAGAAGGGAGGAGAAAGCGGATGAACCAAGCTCAGCATCACAAGCCTGAGTTCACACAAATACCAGCGTCACACCCTCCCTACCTCGGCCCACCCCCAGAGCATGAAGACAGGGACAGACGATGTACTGCAACATTTTCAATGGAAAACACACATACAAATAAATAGCACCCCCTCACACACACTCTCAAAGAATTTAACAGCATTAGCCAGTCACAGAAATACACAAACCAATATACTGCATTATTCTCGATGTTCAAATACCTGTTTCCTAGGAGAGTTACACATTAGTACAAATATGCAGGCAACATTTATATAGCCAAAGAAATTAAAATAATCTGCATTTATCTACCAGGCACCATTTCCCCCCATTTTAAAAGCAAGGTCATGCTGGTAAAGAGGGTATCAATGCATTTTTGTACCTGTATACTGAACAGGCCTGCCTTTTGAAATTAGGACAGCAAAATTTAGATCAAGATCAAGATAAATGAAAGCTGGAGATTCATCATAGTATGTCACTAACTCAATATCTAGTGGGCAAAATTTCCCACTAGATTTGCAGAGAAAAACTCTGGAATTATATTGCCAAATATTTTAAGTAAAATCATACCACATGGTCTGGGGGAGCCTTGGCAGCCACAAAGGTTGCAGACCTTTTGAATTTTGAATAGAAAGCAAAAGGCAATAAACACTTAAAAAAATATTCTCAACCTCTCCCTTTCCACTGATTTCTTCCTCTCTGCCTGCAAACTCAGTTTTCAGTATTCTAGAAACAGTCCTTTCATGCTACTTGACCCTCAGGATACCATTATCCCATTCCTCACACAGTTTTCTCCTGCGTTCAGTTGTTGCCCACACTCTACAGATCAGTTTTGCCTACAAGATTACTGCTATCCTCTTAATTACCAAATCTTTGGTCTCTGCTTATTCTTCATCATAAGCAACTCTTCACTCTATGTTTACTCAATGTAATTTGCTATCATGGCTTCAGACAAGACCTCCATCCTGATAATTCCCAAATCTATGCCTCTAGTCTTAAGATCTCTCAAAGAGAGAAAATCATCATACTAGAACCAAATTTATAACTGCCTGAGGTCATCTTCACTTTGTTTTTCTACTGACACTTCAAAATCAACATTTCAAAACCAAACTATCTCACCCACCACTGCCTAATCTTATGCATTCCATATTTCAGTTAATGGTTCTAGTGATCTCAGAGCTGTGAACACTGTAAACCAAGTTTACATTACAGTTTCAATAGAGTTGCATTCCCCAAACACTAATGAAACAACATAGGAAGACAGTTATTATCTCAACCCTATACCTACAAACTAAATTCATAAACTAAAAAGAAGTGTGTTCTGCTTTTCTTGTATATCTTAACTATAATTCTCAGCTCACATTCTTGCCCGATAATCCCTTTCAGTCAATCTCATTAAAAAGAATAGATTCCACACATACACACAGACACATGCACAGACAGACACACAAAGTTGTATAATTCAATATATTCTTTTTTTTCATATATGGGTCCTTACAATATATATTCTTAACTGAAAAATACATTTAAAAAAAACTCTTTTCTTTGTAATTAATAGGTAATTTGTGGGATAATACTTGAGACTGTGACTATCTTGGCCAAGAACTTCACCCAATGGTTTTAGTATCCATTGATACCCTTGCCTGAATCAAGTTTATATTAATGATTTTTAAATGGTAATTTTTAAATAATTATATCATTTCTTTTACATTTCACAGTTAGCAGCTGACATTCCCTCTCCCATCTTTGTTGAGAACCACATAGATTCATGAAATCTAAAGCAAAAAAAAAAATTATTGCGTTATTTATCATCATTATTCTTTCTAATGCTCAAATTGCCCTAAATTTGGCCAATGGGAGCCCCTTCAAGTTAACACCTATATGATCAGTTCCTTATTTTCTGGCATAAGAAAATGTTTCAAGTTTCCCTTGTATTTTCCCTGCCTCAGAACTAGAATTAGCCAATTTCTCCAAGAAGTTCTGGCTCCTTTCAGTGAAAAAAGAAACTTAGAAACCAAGATCTGGGTGCTAGTTGTGCTCATTGCTAGCAGAAGTTTCACTGTTTCTAGACTCTGACAGTAGACATTGTTAGAACATATTTATTTTGGGGGGCACCTGGGTGGCTCAGTCAGTTAATCATCTGACTCTTGTCTTAAACTCAGGTCATCTTGTCTTAAACTTAGGTCATGCTTTCAGGGTCATGTGAGCAAGCCCTGTGTTGGGCTCCATGCTGGGTGTGGAGAGTGCTCAAGATTCTCTCTCTCTCTCTGTCTCTCCCCCCAATTCTAAAAATATTTATTTATTTATTTTTAAAACCATAAGTTTAATCTACTCCAAATAAATACCTCCAACCATATGAAAATACATATATACAGGATTATTTATTACAACATTTTATGTAATTGCAAAAAACTGGAAACAATATATGAGAGTGGGTGAATATACTATATCTACACAATGAAATACTATGCTGCTGTAATAAAGAATAAAGAAGATCTCTATGAATGGATACAGACTGATTTCCAGAATACACTATTAAATGGAAGGGGGAAAAGTGAAAATGCTTTACCCATCCTGTAAGAAAGAAAAGGATATGAAAGAACAAAGGTATCTGCTCTTCTATGCAAAAGAAATACAAGAAAAATAAACCAGAAGCTAGTGAGATCAGCTACCTACAGGAGATGGATGGGAATAGGATGGAAGTAATGGGAGAATGGGAACAGGGTAGTAGGGGGTGAGGAAGATTGATCCTCCTTAAGTATAGCCTTTTTATATAGCTCTGTTTCTTAGAGCCATGGTAATGTTTCACATTCTCCAAAATAAATAAATAATTGAAATCAACCAGGTTATGGGTGTAGAGAGAGTTCTCAAAATGGAATTACAAACAAAAAAAAGTGAATCTAACTGTATTACAGGTGAGTAACATAACTACACTGAGGGTGTAGGAAGAACTAATCTGAAAAACTTCAGAAAACAGTATTTTGACTATATGCTATAAGACTAAAGACAAAAACTATACACAAGTATCATACTCTAGTTCACTTAAAAACATTTTTTGAGTATAGTTGATAGGCAATGTTACCTTAATTTCAGGTGTACAACATACTTCAGATTTTTTTTCTTCTAGGACATACGTGGGCTAACAATTCTGAAATTACTTAATATATGCACTAGGATTGGACAAATATATGGTACATAATCAGAGCCAGATTTCTTGCTTTTTAAGATAAAGTTATAACAAGGAAAGGAGGAAGGATAGAATGAACCCTGTGGTGTTGAGTCAGAATCTGAAGTATCAGTATGATAGAGTAAAAATACAAATAACTCAACTTTTAAAAATGGGCAGAGGATCTATTAGACATTTCTCCATAGAAGACATACAAATGGCCAATAAACACATGAAAAGATGATTAATATCTTTAGTCACTAGGAAAATGCAAATCAAAACAACAATGAGGGCCACATGGGTGGCACAGTCGGTTAAGCATCCAACTCTTTTGATATCAGCTCAGGTCTTGATCTCAGGGTCATGAGTTCAAGCCTCACATTGGGGTCCATGCTGGGAGTGGAGGCTACTTAAAAAAAAAAAACAAACCCACAATGAAATGCTACCTCTTACCTACTAGGATGAAAAAGACAATGAGTGTTGGTGAGGATGTGGATAAACTGGCATACCCATACACTGCTGGTGAGGATATAAAATGGTGTAGCCACTTTGGAAAGCAGTCTGGCAGCTTCTTGAAAAGTTAAACATTGAGTTATCATATGGCCAGCAATTCCACTCATATATACCCAAAAGAAATGAAAACATATGTTATATGAAAACATGTGTACAGGAATGTTCATAATAGCATGATTCAAAGGAGTCAAAAGGTGGAAATAACCTAAATGCCAAATAACTGATGAATGGATAAACAAAACTGTATATCTACACAATGGAATATTTGGCCATAAAAAGGAATGAAGTACTGATATATGCTACACCACGGATCTTGAAAATATTATGCTAACTGAAAGAAGCCAATCACAAAGACCACATATTGTATGATTCCATTTATATTAAATGTACAGTATTGGCAAATCTATAAAGACAGAAAGTAGATCAAAGTTTGCCTAGGGCTAGGGAGGGTGGAAGGGAGGTTGAAGAGAAACCCTCAGTTTCTGCTTTTGAGTACAGGTTTCTTTTGGGGGCAATTAAAATTTTTTAAATGTTTGAAATCAATTCTGTACAACTCTGTGGATATATGAAAAATGACTGAATTATACAATTTAAATTGGTGAATTATATGGCATGGTAATTACATAGCAATAGGCTACTTTTAAAAAGTCAAGGTCAAGTTTATTTTAAATCAGAAAAAAAGAAGGAAAGGTATTTGTACATTAGTACTCTAGATCTCCTCTCATCCTGACCCCACTGGAATGTTATTTCATAAATTGTTCCCTCCCTCCTATATCCTCAATGCTTTTTTTCCCCCACTGGTTCCTTCACGATGCTCATTTCCCCCCATCCTAAAAAAAAGGCTCTCTCAATCTTGTCATTTACAACAAACATGGATGGACTTAGAGGGTGCTAAGTGAAATAAGTCTGACAGAGAAAGACAAATACCGTATGATTTCACTCATATGTGGAATTTAAGAAAAAACAGATGAACAAACAAAGAAGACAAAACCAGAATCAAATACAGAGAACAACTGGTGGTTCCCAGAGGGGAGGTGAGTGGGGGATAGGTAAAATAAATAAAGGGAATTAAGAGCACACTTGACTTGTTGAGCACTGAGAAATGCACAGAACTGCTGAATCATTATATTGTACACCTGAAACTAATATAAAAGTATGTGTTATTACATTTCAGTAAAAAAAAAAAAGAATAAAATGTAACCTCCTTAAGAAAGAAAAGGGCTCTCTCAATCACAAGTTTCTCCATAGTTGATGCTACAACTCGTTCCTTCCCTATAATAGCTTAACGCAAAAGGGCAATTACTGTCATATAATTTTTTTGAAGATGGGTTGGTTCTGTGGTGATTAATTCAGCAGCTCAATACCATCATTGACCATATTAGTCAGGACATAGATTTGGCTGCTGTAAAAAATTACAGTGGCTTAAGACAGATATTCATTTCTCTCTCATGACATAATCTGAACATAAACCCTCCAGGGCTAATAATGGTGGCTTTGAAATATCAGGGAACGTAAGCTTGGACTTCCATGGTATAATCCAAGATGGCTGCTTGGGCATTTGCATCCTCATTCCAGTCAAATAGAAGGGAAGAAAGGAAAGAAGAGCATATATCTATTCTAAGGGTACAACTCAGAAGTGGCACATTTCACCTCTACTCAAATTCTATTGACCAGTACATGTCCCACCTATTTGATATATTATGTGTATGTGTATCCAACTAAAATTTAAGAAATCTCATATTAAAGAAAGAAGGGAGGGCACCTGGCTGGCTCAGTTGGAAGAGCATGATCTTAATCTTGGGGTCGTTGAGCCCCATGTTGGATGTAGAGATTACTGAAATTTTTTTTTTTTTTTAAAGAAGGGAAATGGATTTTAGAGAATACCAGCAGCCTTTGCCACAAGGACCAAGGTTGCATTTTACCATCCTTAGTGTGTGGACTTATTTTGTAATGTGGGCTCCTATCATGGTGCCAAAATGGCATCTGCCATTCCAGTCACCAGAAGCAGTTAGCCATGCCTAGAAACAAAAAAGGCATGTCTGTGCCTTGTGTACCTTGTTAAAAGCAAGGAAAACCTTCCAGAAGCACTCCCACAGACTTTACCTATGTGTTATTATCTAGAATTGTCTAGCCCTCTAGTAAGAGAAAAGAGGCTAGGCCAATCAAGATTTATCCCCTAGCATTGGGGAGAGTCTCAGTCTCATCTGATGGACACAGACACTCAGAAAAGGTCAACAAAATTGTGGTTCTGATAAGGAAAGAGAAGATAGTTTTTGAGCACAAGGCCCAGGTGATAATCACAGCTTTCATTTTCCCCTTATCCTCCACTAGTATCTCCTCTGATGGGGTGACCCAAAACTTACTTCCACGTGTCCAAGTCCTTAGTGGCCTTATCTTTACTGGGTTGCTGCAGTTTCGTATTGTTCAGTAATAATTAGACACGTGAATACCAAGAGGTATCTTAGTACATACTGGGGTCTCAGACATAGTCCTTCTTGTTTACTTTGTGGAGCAATAACCAATTCCCCTTGGTAATGAGGACCAATCACCCCAATCGGTACAATGTTCCCCTCTCTAACTGTTGCCTCAATGGTTCGAAGGCCTATATGGACCAGGTGACAGTTTCAGTTTCCTATTTAATGAAATTGTGACTGTGTTATCTGGGGATAGTATTTGTCCCTTAGGCCTTCAAATCCACCAATCCTATTTAATGAAATTGTGACTGTGTTATCTGGGGATAGTATTTGTCCCTTAGGCCTTCAAATCCACCAAGCCCAATGTTTTAAAGACAAAGTTGTAGAGACAAAAATTCTTCAAGTGAGTTGTTAGGAATAGAAGAGCCACCACTCCACCCCTTGGTTCCTAGGCCCACACATTCTGTATGTGGGGTAGATAGCAACATATATTGGCTATTGGGTTAAGTCCTATCTCATATCCTTACTGGGTTATCTCCCAGCCAGCATCATAACTGATCCTTCTGCAGGTCTTTCCTCCATTCCCTCAAACTAGCTGCTTCTGAGTGATGGGTTTGAGGTAAGATCAGTTAATTCCATGGTCATGATTTCATTGCTATATTATCCTCAAAGTAAAATGAATTTCTTGCTTAAATTTAATGTTATAATACATGATGATGAAATAAGGCATTCTATAAATCCATGAATTGTGGTACTAGTAAAACAAAACAAAACAAAACAAAAAACAACTTTCCAGGCAGGGAACATAAACCCATACTGGAATATATACCTATTTTCTAAGGATGAATCCCTCTTCTCTCCATAACGGAAGGAATCTAGTATAATAAACTGCCACCAAGTGGTTGACTGGTCTGTATAGGAAATACTACCATACTGGGGCCCGGGCAATAGCCCTGTTATAAGCAGGTTAAACACTCCATAGTGGCAGTAACTATTATCCTTGGCGAGTAGAAGTCCATGCTGCTGAATCCACATTTGGCTTCCATTCCTTTTGTACATGAGCCCATTGAACTAGCATCAGGGTCATTAGGTAGAGGCTGACATCCGTAGGACAGACCATCTTGTAAACCTGATTATTGGAATGAATGCCCTCTTGTGGGCAGTTATGTGGTTCACAGATATTTTCACATTCTGGGTCCATTTTGAGAATCTATCTGTATTACCTCTCCCACTGACTTCCTTGTCTCAGATATTCTTCAAGTTACTGGTCCACCTACTGGCCACTTTACATAAAGATAGATCTATACCTCAGGCCGTCTCTCCTTCCTAACGAAGAGGATAATCAGATGTTCTATTCAGTGTTATGCCCATGGGGAGAATTTCTCTTCATCTCTATTTTTCAAAACCACCTCATTACGGGTAGGGCCATAATTCAGAGGCTATATGCTTCCAGTTGGTGTTAGTATATCATGCAGACCATTAATAAACCAGGTGCAAGCTTTTCCTTCCTTTGCTAAATGAGCATGAGCCCATAGAAAAGGTTAAAAAAAAAAAAAAAAAGGTGGCAAAGAAGTAGGGGCAGGTACAGAGGAAGTCTGTCCATGCAATTTATACATGCCTTCCATATCAGCTCAGGTCACCCCAGTATATGTCTTTCCATTTGACAATGAAATTCTGCTGCCCATGTTCAATTTATGATGCAGTAAATTAGATAACACCCAGTTCCTAAAGAGCAATTCACATCACACAGTCACTTAGTATCCCACAGTCAGGTGTTTAGTTTCTGCCAAGGCCTGGTAGCAAGCCAAGAGTTACCTTTCAAATGGAGAATAGTTGTCAGGAGATGAGGGCATATTCTTATTCCAAAACCCTATCAGTGCAGCTTGCGCCAATAACCTGGACCATCTGTAGGGCATTCTGGTTTTCCAAGTCATATGAAAAACTGGCAGTCATATAGTTTACATGGTAAATGGGTCAGAGAGCAGCACATGCAGTATAGTGGCTCCAAAATCCAAACAGGCCAACCAAGCATTGTGTATTGTTCTTTAAGGTGGGCAATGCAAGGTGGGGCACAGTAACTCCACTGATTGTTAGAAATTTCCCTATTGCACAGGTCTCTGAACTGGGTTTATTTCTCATCCTCTGATAGAAAGGTTTTTTTAAGGTGTCTAGGGCAGTTGCTACTTCCTGTCCACCTATCCAGTTTGCACCACGTCATCAAGGTAATAGAGTAACAGGATGTTCTATTGGATATCGAGAAAACAAAGGTCCCTCTGGAATGATACCATATTATAACTCAAGTGTTTACAAAGGCCTGAGGTAAGACAATGACCAGTCATGTGAAGGCTAACTGCTTCTGATTATTTTTTTTTTAAAGATTTTATTTTATTTATTTGAGAGAGAGAACACTAGCAGGGGCAGAGGGTGAGGGAGAAACTGAAATCTACGTTCTAGGTTTCAAGTCAATAGCTACATTCTAGGTGCCAAGGACCATGATGATTTGCTCTAGTAAAGACTCCACTTACAGAAATACAACTATGAGGCTTCTCCCTCAATTAAGGGGCTCCAGGCTTGTGAACTGGTTACAATTTAAGAATTGGGTGATATGTATTGAATCGCCATTACAGTGACTTGAGTTACATTTCTGCTCGTCAGACCTAGAACTTTTCTGCTTACATATGTCAAGTAGTACTTAAGTGGACTGTTGGTTTCTTTCATTCCTAGACATTGATGATCATACAGAACCAAAAAGATCCTTACAGTCAAACACCCTGATTATCACTTCCTCCTGAGGGTTATCATGGTAACTGCGCTGAACATGTCTTTGACAGTTAAGTCCCACCTGGCCTCTACCAGGATCTCAATATTCCCACTGAAATCATGGATCCTTATTTCACTGTGGCATCTCCATTATCATTTCCAACCGATTAGGACAGCCACCAAAGAATTTTTCAAGGATATCTGTGGCCCTTTACTCAATGCCTTGATAAAGGTAAATTTTATGGGCCGTTATAGGGATGGTATGGATAGAGCATTACTAAGCAGGATATACATAATAGGGCAAGTCCACCATTCCCATCTCCCTGAATCTTCAGATTCCTTCCTCTACAGTATGCCCTGGAAGTTCTGGCATTTCAACATATAGTCTACCAGCTTCGAATAACCAATTCAGAAAGACCACCAGCCACTCAAGTCAACCTGAATCACAGGTAAGTATTTGGCAAGATCCTGTTAATTCCTTCAGTGCATAAGTTTTCTCCTCAAGAACTGGTCTTGTCCTTCTCCATCAGGGCTATGCTGAAATCTCTCTCTTTTTAAAAATTTTTATTTAAATTCCAGTTAGTTAACACACGGTGTAATATTAGTTTCAGGTGTACAATATAGTAATTCATCACTTCCATACAAACCTGGTGCTCATTACAAGTGCTGCATTCCTTAATGCCCATCACCTATTTGAAATGTAACTCTTACTCAAAGTTCTCAGCCTCATTTTTATCTACCCAAATGCCCCCATTCCCTGTTGCAGGGTCCCAATACTTCTCTACCAGGGATCTTACCTTAGCATAACAGATCTAGGTCTCACATTTAATTAATGTTGCAACTTGATAGCCTTTACTATTCGGCCATGGGCTTGATTATCAGCCATTATCTTCTCTGCAGCTACATGAGAAATGTTTCTTCAAAGCTGTCAAAGAAGCTTTTTGATTTTCTACTCATGCCTTAAGTTTGGAATTCAGGCCATTTGTCTTTTTTCCCATTTATTCTCTCAGAGGCAATCAGAGCAAATGACACCATGATTTTAGTAATCATCACTATCAAAGCAGCTAAGTGCAAGAGACTGGTCTTCCAGTGCTGCGCCCTCCATCACACTCCATCTCTTGCCACTACCGATGGTTATTTCAGTAATTGTGATGCCATTGTTTCATTTTCTGCGGCAAGAAGTTTATACAGGTAATTATCAGATTATGTGAGTAATACCATCCCACAAAGCAATGGTTTCTTTTCTGAGGCTTCTTCCAATTCCTGTAACTATCAATCAGGGTTCTGATAAGAGAGATACAGCACAGAAAGAGAATCTAATGAAAGGACTATTTATAAAAATGAGGACAGGGTTAAAGGAACCAATAAGGGAGAGTGAAACACTGTGAGACCAGCAACAGCGGAATGCCGTTATCATACTCATCCTAAAGGGGCAAGGAAAAAGAGAGCTAGTTAGAATCCTCTAAGAGCAATACAGCTGTAGGACAGGGCCACAGCCAGGCAAGGTAGTCTCTTCTGTACATTAGGGCTTCTCAGAACACTAGTTTATATGAGGTGTGAGCAAACTTCAAGCATCCCTTCTGAATGTTATACTTATTATACTGTGAGGAAATCAACAAGAAACAACATATGATTATTTATAACTTACATTTTTTTCTTAGCTACTGAATTTGCAGACAGGACCAAATTGTAAACTGAATACAAGAACACTGCTACCAGTCCTCATTAAAACCTAAAATCCACCCTGGGAGTCAAGATTCATAAAAAAAGCATTTTAACATATCAGATGATCATTTCAAGCTGGATAAAAATGGAATGTGCATTGCCTTCCTCAAGTCTTCTTTTTCTATTTTTTAAAATTTTATTTATTCATATATTTTTAAAGATTTTATTTTTAAGTAATTGCTACCCTCAAGTAGGGCTCAAGCCTACAACCCTGAGATCAAGAGTCACAAGTTCCACCAACAGAGCCAGTCAGGCACCCCTAATTCTTCTTTTTTAAAATTCCTATCATAATGACCTGATACTGATTCTGAATGAGATACATGTTCTATTGCTGTCCAGGGCAAAACAGAATTTTTCTATACTTGGAAAATATGGTTCTTCAATATACAACTGACCCTAACTAATAACAAAGAATAGCTGAACTATTTGAAAACCTAAATCATAACAGTGGCAGATGTCTTCCAAAATTTAATTAATTTATATCTAACAAATCTATGGAGCAATAAACTCAATTACACAGAGTTACATTTCGCAACAAGTTTATGCTGGAAGGTTCATCAGGAGATTATATAGGTTAAGCCTATATGTTCCATACACAAAAATTAATGTCCTCATGCTCTGTTCTGTCACACTTGAGAGTTTTAATTAGGCTTTCTGTCTTGGATAGCAAGTTGTGAAGCTTACTAACTTCTACCTAGAAGTTAAAAAATGTTAAGTCCCCAATTTTTTTTTAATTCAGCGTTGGCTAAAGTTGAAACCAGAAGCCACTGATCATAACTAGCATTTTACTAAAGAACTTTGATAGAACGGAAAACACTACAAAGCACAGAGCAAACCATTATAGGTTGTTATGTAGATAAGAGTAAAACCTGGAAGATGTTCACATGTCAGATATTATGAAGACACAATGAATATATGATATTGAGGCTGGGATCAAGGGCCTATCAAGCTATATCTATTCTTATTCCATACCTTGTTATAATATTGGGTAGTCTGTAAGAAACTCTCCTGTTAGCTACAATTTTTTAATTATTATTTTTATTATTATATTACTTTTACTTAGTAATATAATAATACAAAATTTTATTTATTTAGTAATATTTACTACTATTATTCTTTTAAGATTTTTTAAAAAGATTTTATTTATTTATTTGAGACAGCGAGTGAGAGCAAGCACAGAGGGAGAGCGAGCACAGAGGGAGAGGGAGAAGCAGACTCCCCGCTGAGCAAAGAGCCCCTTTGGGGCTGATCCCAGGACCCTGAGATCTTGACCTGAGCCAAAGGCAGATGCTTAACCGACTAAGCCACCCAGGTGCCCCACATTATTTTTTTTTTAAGATTTTATTTATTTATTTGACAGAGAGAGACACAGCGAGAGAGGGAACACAAGCAGGGGGAGTGGAAGAGGAAGAAGCAGGCTTCCCATAGAGCAGGGAGCCAGATGCAGGGCTCGATCCCAGAGCCCTGGGATCATGACCCAAGCTGAAGGCAGACACTTAACGACTGAGCCATCCAAGCGCCCCACCACATTTTTTCTTTATTATTGAAACTATGTGCCTAATTGTTTACGATGTAAAACTAAATTTATGTACCGTATGTTTATTTTATGGAAATTGAACTTGAATTTCTCTACCAACTGTATAGTATTTAACCCACCAGCTATGAATTCACTGATCTTATTTAAATGAACTCAACCAGTATTTTGAAATCCTTAAGATTCGTTTGGAGTTGGGGGCGCCTGGGTGGCTCAGTTGGTTAAGCGACTGCCTTCGGCTCAGGTCATGATCCTGGAGTCCCTGGATCAAGTCCCTGGATCAAGTCCCTGGATCGAGTCCCTGGATCGAGTCCCGCATCGGGCTCCCTGCTCGGCAGGGAGTCTGCTTCTCCCTCTGACTCTCCCCCCTCTCATGTGCTCTCTCTCATTCTCTCTCTCTCAAATAAATAAATAAAATCTTTAAAAAAAAAAAAAGATTCTTTTGGAGTTGGAATAAAGCAAATGTTTTCCTCTTTGCATCAATTGTGGTACAAGTAATGATTATAACAGACACATTTTTTAACCACCACATAGAATTTCAATTTTTTCCATGCTATCCACCTCTGGGTTGATGGTCAAAGCATATGGATCTGCCATTGCTGGCAACATAAAAATATCTGCACTCCAGAGTCTTGTTGAAGCCTATGACCTCAAACTTTTTATTGCCCAATTCATATCAAACATTGTGTTTCAAGAATAACATGCTTGAAGGATTATCAGACATTTATCCTTGTTCCAAACTGGGAATTCAGAGTTTTCACTTTATGATGGCTCATGAGGTAAACTTTTCTAAAGTCTTCAGATCAGGACAAGATGTGCCTCTCTTGATCAACTGCTTCATTGTGATCTCAAAAACACTATAAAACTCTCTGGCCAATTGGCTGTATTGTTTGGTATCCTATTTTCCCTCTCTTTAACAGCATACCTATTTCTTCATTTACTTATTTCTATTTTGTGGTATAGTATGTATTTTCTGTATGCTGCCTCAAATTCTCTGGAATAATGCAAGTATAAATAAATAAGAATAAATTTCAGACTAGAGAAAGGATCAATGCTTATAGGGTCAAAGGAAGAAAAAAAGAATCTATGACAGTAAACAAGTACTAGGATACCAATAGAACATTTGAAAAGATTTTGAGTCATTGAAGCCAAAAGTATGTGCCCACCAAAACAAGTGCCAAGAAGCTTTGAAAGAAGGAACTGTTCTTCAACAATTTTTTCATGCAGCAAACACATAGGCTTTGTCCATAGAGCATGTAAGTCTGAGCTTACTTATGTTCCCTAAATAAGTGCCCTTTGTGCATGAAGCACAAGAAAATACATATATTCCTTGTCCTGTTAAGGTGTAAATTTAATTTCTACGTTATACAATTAATTACAATGATCACCAACAAGGAGTATATTGCCCAAGAACAGAACTGAATTGAATGTTCAAAACCACAAGCCAACATCTGCAACTTGCTCTTTTGTGATTTTTCAGTTACTAAATGCATTGGCTGAGTGTTATCTGGCTTTTCTGCTCAAAACCTCTACTGAACTCCAGAAATATCTTTGCCAGTATACATAAATCTGGCAACTTTATTTCTACCTTCAGAACAGGACTGGAACTGAAACTGCAAAATAGTTTGTGAAACATCAGCCAAATTACTTCCTCGAGCTCCTGTTCTATATTCTGTGCACTGCGAATTATTTTACAACCTCTTCTATTTGATAACCCTCTTCATAATCCTGTAAAGTGCCTTATCAACACTTTCCGAGGTGTCAGATGCAAAACCTTATTTTCTTCAAGCTGCAGATAACGATACTGAGATATTGCCAAATAATGGTGTCTTGCCCCAGACACATACGGAGAAAGTCCTAGATCCAGAATCACGTTGTGGTCTCTGCTATTGTTTTAGCTTCTGCAGAACTCCGGATCTCATTCAAGGAGCAATCCCCGCGGTGAGGCACCGCGTGTGCCCGACAGGGATAAAGGCCACTAAGACTTAGAAATGTGGAAAAACCCAGTGGAAGACAGGTTGTGCAGGTGTGTAGGGAAGCCTCAAACTGGTACCACTGGGAATGATTTGCAAAACAGGAAGGTGCAGTAGGGTGTGCCGCGCCTTGTTGACCCGGCACTCCCCCACCTCCTTCCCTGGCGCCCCACGGCCAGGTTACTTCTGGCCCAGTGCCCTCAGCGTACCTTTTCCGTGTTGAACTGGAAAGGCTGCCCTCGTGCCCACCCTTCTCCCTCTACCCGTCACCCTCCAAATTTACCTGACGAAGCTGGGGGGCGGTTTACCGGAGGCCCGTCGGTTCACGAATGCCCAGGGGCTCCGTAATCTCAGTGGGTAGCACAGCCTGGGCCCCGAAAGGACGCGCCCGGCCAGGGGGCGCGGTGGCCTGGCGGCCGGGAGGGTGTCGTGTCCCGACCAGGCCTCAGGGCGGCACTCTGGTCCCGCGGCCGGCGCGCTCGGGCGGGCCGCTGGGCGCCGACCCACGCTGGCCGGGAACGTTTCACCCGGTGACGCAGCCCCGGGTGGGGGACGTGGTGCGGCGGCGGCGGCGGCGGCGGCGACGGTACGCGCCTCCGCCGCCGCGAGAGGACGTGCGGTGCGGCGGGAGGCGGCGGCGCAAGACCTGGAGTGGGCGGCGAGTGCCGGGAAGCGGGACGCGGGCGCCGGCGCGGAAGTAGGTGCGGGACTCCGCGCTCAACAAAGAGCCGGGCCGCCCCCCTCGGGTACCGAGCCGGCCCCAGGCCCCCGGCGGCCGGGGAGACCGGCCGGGCTGTTCGCGGGCGGTCAGGAGGGGGAAGGGCCGCGCCCGGGACGGGACTGCGGGGCGCCGTGGACCCTCCCAGGCCCGCCTGTCCGCGGCCCCCGGCGGGGCGGAAGGGAAGGGGCTGGGCCGCTCCGGGTTGTAGCCTTTGCTCGTCCCTCGTGCAGGCGGAGCTGCGGGCAGAGGCTCCATGTTAGGAAGCGGCGCCGCTCGTCCTCGTTAGCGGGAATCGGGGCGCCGCGGGCAGAGCCAGCGGGGGCCGGGCCCTGAGCGAAGATGGAGGCCCCGCTGCGGCCTGCCGCGGACATCCTGAGGCGGAACCCGCAGCAGGACTACGAGCTCGTCCAGAGGGTCGGCAGCGGCACCTACGGGGACGTCTATAAGGTGAGGCAGGCCGGGCCCGGCCCCGAGCTGGGCTGCTTTCCTGCGGTCGGCTGGCTCCCGGGAATAGGGCCACTTTCTGGCCAAGTATGAGACGTGGGGAGGATGCCTTTATTGTTGCATCTTGGGGATGAAGCGGACGGGTTCTTTTTTTACTCAGCTCAGAGCACCCTGTCTGTATTCATTGCTTGCTCTGATCGCCACCAACACGTAAAACTAACCACACCGTTGCAAATCACTGTTGTACTTTTTTTGTGTGGCATAAAGGCTTTTTACGTTTATTTGTGGTATCCAGGGGATTTCGAATCCCCTAGCACATGAGGATGTACTAGGCTTAGCGTGGAAAAATGCTTCATGAAAGACGGTAGATGAGAAAGAATATTGACGTTAGGCATTTGCATTTAGAGAAAAAAATTAAGTGGTTGAGCTTGATTTAAAAAGTCATATGAAACCAGGTCTGTCAATTTTAACTGTAATCAGTGTAATACTAATCAAAATGATGTGTGCACAAACATCCTATGTAGAATTCTGCTTTTCCTGGCAGATGTTTCATCATTTGTACTTGGTTGATTTTTTTTTTTCCCCTACTTTAGCAGTTCCTCTCTCAGGGATTTAGAACATTCCATGACCAAGAGGGGATAAGAGCTGTTGTGTTTTTAATTGTGTTCTTTCGCATTATTTGAGACAAACGGGAGGGTAAGGTACTGTTAATTTGGGATTAAAGAAGAGTTATAGAGAAGCAAACTGAATTCCCTAAATCCATTGAGTTCTTGAAGGATTAAAAGGAAAGAGATTGTTTCAGATTGCTTTATGCTTTTTGTTTTCTATTTCAAAAGGAGCGTTAATGCAATTCATATGGCTATATTAAGGGAAATTTCCTTTGATTTTTGCAACAGCTTTGTTTACTGGATTTAATCATGATATATATCCCATTATTCCAAACGTCCTGTATATAGCTGAAATGGTCTTCTGTCATATGGGTAATTTACTGTCGACTCCTCTGGGGTATGTCGTTGTATTGCACAGATGGCAAAATGGAAAGAAAACATCCCTTTTTTCTCTTTTTCTGCTTTTATTATTCCATTAATAATAATGATTCAAGGTGGTATATGACAACTCTAGCACTGTGTCATTTGACTGAAATGGACTGTGATGGGTAGGCTTTTTATTCATTAAAAGGGCATTTGAATCTTCTTTGTAGGCACTGTTCTAGGTATGGGATGTTGAACTAGGAGGAAGGTCCCAGTTCTTGCCCTGTGAATACCTTTGAATTCAAAGTGGATAATAAAAACAGAATCCTCTTTATGTAGAATTAGAGGTAATTAACTCTTCATTGTTTAGCCATGAATTAGCCATTTTGTGGAAGGCGCTTTAAAAAGTTGAAATTCCTATTTTGCCTTCTCAGTCCTACTTTTTAGTCATTTTCATCTTATGATTCACTATGTATTAGATCAGTTCAATTCAGTTCATGTTAACAAAATAGTCTAAATTCCAGTTCTTGTATATTTTCTCTTCTCCCTACTACAAGAAAATTTAAAGTGTTTTCCCCACAAAAATCTCAAAATAATCCACCTTTTTTTTTTTTTTAAATAAATATAATAACTAAAGCAACTCTCTGGAGTAGGATTTTATTCTTGCCAGGAAAAGCAAAGGGTTGTGTTAAAGGGAAGGCTAATGTTTGTCTTTGACCCTGGTGCCTCCCTGCCCTGTGTCTCTCTTCCACAGCTCCTAAACAGAGGGTCAATGACTGAATATTTATCATACATCATCTACCCCCTCCACCCTGCCCCATCTCCTTCCTCACCACATTCATGTTCTCTCACATTCACATGTATACTCATTCCATTCTTGGTCAGCCTCTGATTCCTAAACATCCTCAAAATCCTGGTTCTTGTTTTCCTTTGTTCTAATTACCTGGAATCACCTTCCACCCCCCCCTTTTCAAATGTTGCTGTCTTACTTATCCATGAAAACCTTCCTCATAGGCTCCTCCAGGAAGCCCTAGCTGTTTTACCTCTCCCCCCTCATCTATTACTTTCCCCTCTTCATTCTGTTCTAGCCACACTGACCTGTTTGCTCTTCCTTAAATATAATAAGCATCTTCCTACCTTTGGGTCTTTGTTCTTGCTATTTCCTCTGCTCAGAATGTTTTTCCTCTGACAGCCATGACTTCTCCCCTCTCTCCTTGCTAAACCCTCCATCTTTTTTTCCTGATTTATTTTTTTTTCTTTGCACGTAATCACCATGTAACATAATCTTTCCTTTTTTCTTGTTTATTATCTTTTTCAATCCACTAACATACTCCATGAGGGCAGGAGTTTTATCTGTTTTCATTTCTCTATCACTAACAGTACCTGGAATTATGCCTGGTGCAGAGTAAGTGCTAAAAATTTGATGAATGAATGAATGAATAATTCTCAGTAATTCTATCGCCTAGTTGTCTGGACATATTCTTTTGACATCACAACATTAAGTTAGCACTTAATACTCTGTGTTAATATGTAATGCCTATTATATCCTATGTATTTTTTGTACAAATTTTAATTGAGTTCTCGAGGAAAATTGTTTCTGGAAAACTATTTCATAGCATACCCATTTTCAGCTGTCTAAATCCTACAGAATTGTGTCAGCTTGTATTTACTTTTATAAATCTAAAAACATGTAACATTCAGAATGTAGTGCTGAAGTTTTGAAGCTCAGAGCAGTTAGAGTAATTTTGCTGTTTATCACTGTGTTTCTGATGAGCTGAAAATCCTTGGAAGCTTTAGAAGTATTTTCAGTTGGTGATATAAACTAGTAAAATAATAACAGTGAAGAATAATGAAGGTAAGTTAGTTGCTCTTCTAGTCGGGTATTATCTACTTTTTTAAATAAATATTACAACTATAGCAACTGTCTGGAGCAGGATTTTATTCTTACCAGGAAAAGCAAGTATCTTATGAAGCAGGAGCTTTAAAAGGACTACAGCTTTGAGACTCTTTGTGAATTATATATATGCTCTTCAAAAACACAGATCCCCTCTGAAGCTCCTGTCTTCACTGAGAATCTCTAGTAGGGGAGAGTTCAATCTTGAACTGGCTATTCCCTGGTTGAAAAGATAAGAATTCTTTTAGATAAATAGAGCAAGAGCAGGAAATGGTAGAGGGGAAAGAAACAAAAAAAGAAATGAGGTGGAAGATGGGTGAAGGATTAAATTTCAGCTGAGTAAATTTTATTTGTAATTAATGTTAATATTTAAATCTGCCAACAGGAAGAGGAAGTCTGGAGATTTAGTGTTTTCACTACCTTCTGTCCACAGAAGAACTAGACATGTCAAATGATCTAGACAATTATAGTATCATGATACAGTTTATAATTAACAATACAAGCCATTGAGGTGGTCTTTATCAAAATATTTGAATCAAAATTGTTCCCAACCTCTATTCCAGAGAAGGTCTAAGAATCTTTTTTTTTTTTTTTTTTTTTTACTTTTGTGGGCTATAAATTCAGAGTGGGCAAACCCATGTATTTTTTTTCTAACCTGCATGCTTTTTCTGATTGATTATACAAGTATGACATGTCTAGCTACAGGAGGGAAGGAATAGATGTCTCTGGTTCATCACTGTGTGAGAGATAGATACTCAATAAGTATTTGTTGAATGATATTAGTTATAGAAAATTGCCCAGAGATAACACAGTTAATAATTCAATATAGTTTATTTCAGGCTCTTTTCCTGTTTTTAAACCAATATGTTTCTAAAAATGGCTTTTATAAAACAAGGATCACAATGTATATCTTTTTTTTCTACTTGAATAGGAATGGCTAGCATTTTCCCTGGTCATTAAATATTCTTCAAAAATACCATTTTTAAATGATCTATTGAACAAACACTCATTTGGTGACTCATTCTAAGGTTCATATTTGTTTTCAGTTAGAAAAATTTTTTTGCAATTATAAATAATGTATAATTTATATGGAAATCTTTGTCATGTAGTTTTAAAACTTTCATGGGTTCTTCTGGGTGCTGGATGAACTGGGTCCACTGGGACAAATCCCTCTTTTATATATATCCTCCTTTTCTCTCCCTTAAGCCAGAAGTCACAATTCTGGAATGACTTGAGGCATTTTGACGCATATTTCAGGATCCCATTGTATAGATTCATTTCTTCTTCTTTTTTTTTTTTATTAAGATTTTATTTATTTATTTGACAGAGAGAGACACAGCAAGAGAAGGAACACAAGCAGGGGGAGTGGGAGAGGGAGAAGTAGGCTTCCCGCTGAGCAGGGAGCCCAATGCAGGGCTCAATCCCAGGACCCTGGGATTATGACCTGAGCCGAAGGCAGACGCTTAACGACTGAGCCACCCAGGTGACCCAAGATTAATTTATTCTGGAAATATTTATTGGATACCAATTGGATGTTAAGGTATGGGGAGGGAGATACAAGAAAGAAAAAGTACACTATCAACAAGGAACTTATAATTTAGTCAGGAAAACAGACATGTAAACAGTTATAATAGTGGAAGTGCCATAGTAGAAGTGAAGTCAAATACCTAATTCTGTTTTTCCTGGGAATAGGGGAAGGGAGGAGAGGAGAAAGAACTCTGATGTGAACTAGGGAGGGTTAACAGAGGAAGGGGCATTACCTGAATTGTAAAAGAATGCAGAGTGATTTTCAGGTGGACAAGATGGGAAAGATATTTCAGGCTATGGGAATAGTGGATGCAAACACCTGGCATCTTGAGAAACCATGATGAATTTTGAGGAATCTGCATCTGCAGATTTGGTGTGACCAAATATAGCAGAGATGTCATAGATGGAGAACACGGGCTATTTTCTGGAAGAAAAGGGCCAGATAATGGACCTTATATGTCATGTCAAAGAATTTGGATTTTTTCCTATAAACTGAAGAGACACTGAAGAAGAGAATCTCTCATGTTGTAGAGGATGGATTAGGTACAGTTGCTGGAAGTATAAAGACCAGTTATTGAATAATCCAAATGAGAGTTCATGCAAGCCTAAATTTAGGTTCTGGAACTGGAGATAAAAGGAAGGGATGGATTTGAGTCATATTTAGAAGATGATCAGAATTACCTGATCAAGTAATCAGTGGCATTTAAAATTCTGACTTGGGTGATAATATTGCTGCCATCAACAAAATTAGAAAATACTAAATGTGTGGGTCTGGATCTTGTGTCTCGTTTTAGACATATGGCATTGCATTGGTGGGTATGTCTAATAGATGGTAGGAAATCTAGCTCTGGCCTTGAGAGATGAACTGGGGATACAGGTTTGGGAGTCATCATCACTTTATGGGCTGGTACCTATGAAATATAGGTGAGGTCACCCAAGAGAGTTTATAGGAGAGTAGAGGAAATGCTGTACTGTTAGAGTGGGGGCAGAAGAAAATGATATATTGAAGGTGTCTGAGAAGGAACAAAGAGGGATGAGGAAGTTCTTTACATAGAGCTCATCTCTATCATCTCCTGCATCCATTCTTTTTCCCTTCTGTTCTGACTGCAATAAGGAAAATATATTGATCTTCAGAAATTATAAATCTGAAGTTTTGTGTCATTCCTCCTTTATTCTTCTTATCCATGGAATAAAGCCTTAAAATAATATACACTTTAAGGCCCTGCCTATCCTGACGTTCTAACCGTTCTGAACTTTATTCAGTTCCTTATATTCACTGTACGTTCTGTCCTTTACGTTTTTGCGGGTACTATTTCCTTTTCTTAGAATTCTCTTCCTCTTCTTTCTCCTCTATCTTTGGGTTTTTTTTCTTTAAGATCTGTTTATTTATTTGAGAGAAAGAGAGCACACAAGCAGGGCAGTGGGCAAAGGGAGAGGGAGAGAGAGAATCTCAAGTAGATTCCCCACTGAGCATGGACCCTGAAGAGGGGTTAAATCTCACCACCCTGAGATCATGACTTGAGCCAAAAATCAAGAGTTGGTCACTTAACCGACTGAGCCACCCATGCGCCCCTGGGTTTAAGCATTGCATTTTCAAGGAGGCCTTTTCTGTCCCTTAGATAAGGTCATATCTGTTTGCTGTATGATTTCTTACCCTAATACTCATCATTTTTCACATGTCATTGTTGCTGTCAGTCTTCCTCCTCTATTCGAACTGCATGAGAACAGGGACCTTGTGTTTACCATTGGATCAGCTAGCCTAGCATGGTGCCTACCAGATAGTATGTGCTCAATAAATACATTTTGAAGGAGTGAGCAACGTAGTGGTCATACAAATAAAAGTCGAAAGGGTTCATTAAGAGCAAAAGATTCAACATCAGTAATCATCAAGGAAATGCAAATCAAAACTGCAATGAAGTATCACCTTACACCAGTCAGAATGTCTGGTATCAAAAAGACCAGAAATAACCAGTGTTGGCGAGGATGTGGAGGAAAAGGGATCCTCTCACCCTGTTAGTGAGAATGTAATTTGGTGCAGGCACTGTGGAAAACAGTATGGAGGATCCTCAAAAAATTAAAAACAGAAATGCCATATGATCCAGTAATTCCACTACTGGGTATTTACCCAAAGAAAACAAAAACACTAATTCAAAAAAATATATGCATCCCTGTGTTTATTGCAGCATTATTTACAGTAGCCAAGATATGGGAGCATCCCAAGTGTCCATCGATAGATGGATGGATAAAGAAGATGTGGTATAGCTATATACAGTGGAATATGACTCAGCCAAAAAAAGAATGAAATTTTGCCATTTGCGATGACATGGATGGACCTAGAGGGTATTATGCTAAGTGAAATAAATCAGAAAGACAAATACTATATGATTTCCCTTATATGTGGAATCTAAAAAACAAAACAAATGAACAAACAGAAAAAGCAGAAACAGAGCCATAAGTACAGAGAACAACTGGTGGTTGCCAGCAGGGAGGGGGCAAGGGGTAGGGGGATGGGCAGAATGGGTAAAGGGAAGTGGGAGGTACAGGTGTCCAGTTATGGAATGAATAAGTCATAGGGATGAAAGGTACAGCATAGGGAATATAGTCAGTGGTATTGTAATAGTGTTGTATGGGGACAGACAGTAGCTATACTTGTGAGCATAGCATAACGAATAGGGTTGTTGAATCACTGTTGTGTACTTGAAACTAATGTAACGCTGTCAGCTATCCTTGAATTAAAAATAGAATAAATGTGTTAAAAAGCAAAATTGTTGAAGTATAAATGGTAAGTAAGGAAGTAGAGGGAATGTAGACCCCTCCTTGAAGCAGTGTAACTGTGAAAGGAAGAAGCAATGAGACACACAGATGTTTCTTCCACTATTTCTGTTTTTTTCCTTCCACTGAGGCTGATTACAGCTTTTCAGTTATTATTCTTCAGGATTGTTTATTACCCAGTGACCAGGAGTGTTGCTGAATTTAGAGAAGGAATTCCACAGGGAATGAAAACAAGACAAAGAATTTGGGAGGAATTGAAAATTGAGAAAGACTAAAGACAAAAACTTAGGATGGGATTGTTAGGGACTTAGATAGGGAATACTTTTAAAGCTTACTTCCCTCCCTTTTTTCTACCCTCCCTCCTTTTTTTCTCTCCCTCTTCCTCTCTCAAGTAGAGCCTCCATTGATTACCAGCCCCAGTTGTTTCCCTACTGTATGGTTAAGATGAGGCACACTGATGAATGGGGAGCTGGAATGGAGCAGGGTGATGACAGGGTGGAAAGGGGTATTTAACATTCAACCAATATTTAGAGGACTTCTTATGTGCCAGACACTGTACTGGGGCCTTGGGGTACATAGGTGAACAAAGTAGACAAAGATTCTTGCTCTCATGGAACTTACATTCTAGTAGAGGGAGAGACGATAAACATAATAGATAAGTTGTGTATATGTTAGTAGGTGATTAAAGATAAGAAAAGAAGGAAACGTTGAACAGGTTAAGGGGGATCAGGATCGCCAGGGTGGGATGGGGGGCAGTTGGGGAATTATATGAGGATCATCAGGGTATGCCTCATTGAGGTTAGATTTGAGCCAAGACTTAAAGCAAATGAGGGACTTAGCTATGTGGATATCTGTGTAATCAGAAGTCTTAAATGTCTGTCTTACTGAATCACCTGACCTTATCACTACAGTTAAATTGTAAGCTTAAGGTGAGGAATTCGAACCAAGACATAGTCGTTGCCATCATCCCATCTTATTGGCTGGTGCAAGAGTACAGATCATTGTGATTTTAATTAAATTAAGTTCATCTGTTGGAGGTGTTACCCATTCCTATGTAATTTTTCAAAAGCATGATTTTGTAAGCAAATATGTAGCTGCCTCTACTATGTCTCTCTCTACTAGTGATCTCTAATCTTTAAATGCTAATAAGTAGGCATGCCTAATGGCCCCAAATATGAAGGTGATAGAAAATGGATGTATATGCTGTTTATTATCTCTCTGACATTTGATATCAAAACATCACCTACTTTCTCTCCTTTTTTGATAGTAATACCATTCGTTTGAATATACTGTCCTTTCTGTGCCCTGGTAGTATGGCATAAGAGATTATTGGGTTTTCATGGTAGTGTGAGAGAGTGAATAATTTGCAAAAATAGGTTAACAGCAAAAAATAAGGACTGTGCTTCAAAAATCGTATTTAAAATTACATGTTTTATTAAGCTAGTGGATATCTTATTAAAAGTTAATTAGATGTTATGTTAAATACTGTGTAAGGTTACTGTGAAAATAAAGTGTGTTATTAGGATGAAGTGTACTATTACGGATGTTTACTATTTTATAAATCATCTGGTTAAATCTTTTTCTTTTTTAAAGATTTTCTTTATTTATTTGACAGAGAGAGAGCACAAACAGGGAGAGTGGTAGGCAGAGGGAGAGGGAGAAGCAGGCTCCCCGCTGAGCAAGGAGCCCAAAGTGGGGCCTGAGCCGAAGACAGACAGTTAACTGACTGAGGCAGCCAGGCGCCCCTGGTTAAATCTTAATTTAGTATTTCTTACTGTGCAGAAATAGGCTTATTTTATGACTGCCTAAAAAAAGAACATGGTTCTGGTTGTAGATATGAAGCTCTGGACTATGACTGAAGGCAAATTATTTAAAAACTCTTTTCTACCTTCATAGAAATGTTGTGAAAACTATAAAAGAAGTCTTTAAAATACTTTCATCTTGGTGAAGGTAGACATAAAACAGTCTGGTGTTTTATTTATATGTCTACAAATCACTGGTGCAGGTGTATAAATTCTAGTTTCAGAATTAACTTGTGGATATAGCCTTCACCTTAGGCTTATAATACATTTTAGTGTTTTTGTTGTTTTTATTACTTAGGTTCAGCATTTTCACTTTAACCATCATTTCCAGTGTTTTTGATAAAGACAAATGGGATAGATTGCAGATTGATTTAGATTTCTTATTCTGCTTTTGCTTTCAAAATTTATAAAAGTTTCATTTCTCAGCTTTAAATTGTGGTTTCAGACCAAATATACAGGAAGAGAAACATGAAGGTTATTAACAAGTGATAACTTGTATTTTCAGGGCTTTGTTGTCAATTTGAGAACCTAGTCCAAGTTCATATTAATTGGAGCAGGCACTTTCACTCGGCTGCACTGGACTAATCGTACATTGGCTATTACTCTCCAGTTATGTGAAGTACTATTTAAGTTAGTGTAGATAACTCTCTGTAAAGGGCAAGATGAACTTAGGTCGAACAGATCTTTATTTCTGTTAAATGTCATCATCTTCCACTGAGATTTTGAGAAGATGAATTGGGAAGCCAGGCAGATAGCCTGATCTATCCTTGGAGGTGTTTGGGCCCATGAATCATATCGGCCCCCACCTTCCAACATTTTTACAAAAATAAAGTTGGATTAAAGTGACTAAGAGTGACTAATGTTTGTTTAGCTCTTTCATAATCAGTATATTATTTGTTTCTTACAATAATCCAATGAAGTAGGGACAGGTATATTATCATCTCTGGTTGACCCAAGAAAAAACTTACTATTTGTCCTAGATCTTACTGTGAGTAAGTGGCACTATGAGGTTTTGAATCCAGATTTTCTGACTCTGTAATCTCTGTTATTTCCACTATTCTCAGCTGCCTGGCGACTGTATCTTTAAATTCATTGGGGCACACACAGCCCTTAACACATTGCTTACCACATAATAAGCTCTGAACAAATTACAGTCAGATGAAACTTGGTGGCCTCGCTCCTCGCTGAGAGATGAGGGATTTTTTTGGACAGATTTGAACGTGCATATAAACTTCAGTTTGCGGCACTAATTTTTAAGAGACTTTTTCCTGTTACCCCTTCTCGTCATTACTCTTACCCTCATATTTTCCAAATCAGAACCCAGGGTTGATTTGCCTTTACTATGGAGATGACTCAGCTCATAGTCACCCTACAATGTAAATAACTAAAAAGAGAATCTGTCCTTTTTCTTCGTTGTTGGGACACTCTTCTATTGTGCCTTCTCTTGCCCTCATTTTGTCTGGACTTTAAACTTACGGTTATTGTTATCTAGATTAACTGAGTCCCATAGACTGTATTGTGTAATGCTATTATAAATTAAAATAAAATACTAATTATTTCAGGCAGTTATCATTAAGTAGTTACTTCTGTGTGCTTCTATCCAATTTAAGGTAAATAGGGCTGCCTGAGAAGGATGTGACTTTTAGCATTATCTTGTGAACCACTCTGTTACTTCTCACACACATGCACCTCCTTTTTTAGGTGAGCTGTGCCTTCTTCCCCTCTTTTTTTTTTTTTTAAAGATTTATTTATTTTGGGGCACCTGGGAGGCTCAGTTGCTTAAGCGTCTGACTTCGGCTCAGGTCATGATCCCAGGGTTGTGGGATCAAGCCCTGCATCAGGCTCCTTGCTCAGCAGAGAGTCTTCTTCTGCCTCTCCCTCAGCTCATGCTCTCTCTGTCTCTCTCTCTCAAATAAATAAATAAAATCTTTTTTTAAAAAAGATTTAATTTTTTTTTTCATTTTTTTTTTTTTTAAAGATTTTTGTTTATTTATTTGACAGAGAGAGACACAGCGAGAGAGGGAACACAAGCAGGGGGAGTGTGAGAGGGAGAGGCAGGCTCCCTGCAGAGCAGGGAGCCATGCGGGACTCGATCCCAGGACCCTGGGATCATGACCTGAGCTGAAGGCAGTAGCTTAACCAACTGAGCCACCCAGGCGCCCAAGATTTATTTAATTTTTTATTTGAGAAAAAAAGAGGGAGCATGCATGCAGTGGGGGAGGGGCAGAGGGGGAGAGGGAATCTCTAGCACTCCCAGCTAAGGGCGGAGCCGCTGTGGGGCTTGATCCCAGGACCCTAAGATCATGACAGGAGCCAAAATCAAGAGTCAGCCACTGAACCAACTGAGCCACCCAGCTGTCCCACAACTTTTACAATTTAAGCTTTTTAGCTATTAATTGTATTAGATGATGAAGATGCTTGGTTCCCTACCAGTTTTTTTCCAGGAATAATTTCCTGTTATTATTTCGGCAGTAGCATAGATCCACGGGTAGGACTTGCCTTCCGGTTTTGCCTCTCTTCCTTGCCTAGGCATAAATAGCCTTCTTTCCTACCTTTTATTTTTAAAATACATTTTAAGTAATATGAGTTAATTTTAGAAAACTATGATATAGGAATAAATGAAAAATTACCTATATCTTCTTTACCAAAAGATAAACATTGCTGTTTATATCTTTGTATACTTTTAAAAGATAATATTGAGGGTATATACATAAATCATAATATATATAAGCACATATATAATATACAATATATACTATATATATGATAATGAAGATTTTTTCATTAACAGTATATCACAAACAACTTTTTATGTTAGTGAAAATATACATTTTATATTTGTATATTATTTCCTTGTATCATTTTACAATTTAAAAAAAATTTTTTTGACTTACATCTGTTTTGCTTAGATTTTTGGCCTCATTATACAATTTTTAATCCATTATTGTTGAACAAGTAGATTGTCTCCAGGATTTCCTTATTATAAGCAATGCTGTGATTAGTGTCCTTGAACAAATTCTTAACACAAAAGTAAAACTCTTGGGGCACCTGGGTGGCTCAGTCGTTAAGCGTATGCCTTCGGCTCAGGTCATGATCCCAGGGTTCCGGGATCGAGTCCCACATCGGGCTCCCTGCTCGGCAGGAAGCCTGCTTCTCCCTCTCCCACTCCCCCTGCTTGTGTTCCTGCTCTCGCTATCTCTCTCTCTGTCAAATAAATAAATAAAATCTTAAAAAAAAAGTAAAACTCTTTAAGTAAATTTCTAGAATTCAATTTTCTAAGCTTTTTGAAATTTTAGTGAATTTTGACTAATTATTCCTCAGAAGTGTTGAACCCACCAACAGTGGTTCCCTATTTTAATCTTAAGCTCTTTCTTCCTTTTTCTTTGCCATTAGGACATCCAGATAATTCAATTTAAGTAATCTTTTGGATGGAACTCTCCTTTTAATAAAATCAATCTTTTCTAAGAAAGGGTTAGGAAAATGCTTTTCACAGGCAAGTAAGTGTCCTAACAGGCTGAGGCTTTAGTGTGTCCTGAGAAAGTCATGTGGACAGATGTAGAGTAACCTTAACAGGAAGGCTTCAGGCTCTGAATATGTCTGCCTGGGAATATGTCTGCAGGGGAACGCTGCACTGCAGTCTCCTGTGGCAGCAGGAGCACCTGTCTAAACTTGTACAACTGTATGGAAGGCAGCTTGGAAATACTCCATAAAAATTAAGGAATTTGTGAGTTGGCAGGGACTTCTCACGCAGTGCAAAAATCCCAAACCCTATCCTTGACAAGTGGTCATTTAACTTATTTAAACAATATGGACATAGTATGTTCAGAAGTAATCAGTTCCTTTTTAGGTGCTATCTGTAATCTGTCCCATTGAAACTCAAACAGAGCAGGTACATCTTTGTAATTCTTTGCTCTTACTCCAGCAATACTACCCTCATATCTGACGTATCTGATGCATAGGTTGTGCTCAATGAAAAAAAATATTAAAACAATGAATGACTAATCTTTATTTTAAATTTTCATGTGGAGGTTATGCCCTAAGTGACTCCACCCTTATTATATTTTGTTCCCATAAATTTAAGTCTTACTGGAAGTAGTTTCTTGAAATTCATATAACAATTTACATATTTAATATGTCTAGTGTTTATAACCTCCCTTTTTACTAAAAGGATTCATAAGAGAAATAAAATGAAGCACTTTGCTCTTGTCAGAGGATAAGGTATTCCATTCTGTTTTGAATATAACACTTTAGACATTTATTTTTAAATTTTAAAAGTATCATAACTTTATAGAAATTCAAAAAAAGAAGTCCCCTTTAGTGCCATGAGTCTAGTGTTATAACTGCTATCATTTTTGTTGGACATCAGACTTGGAGCACTTAGTCAAAGTACATAGTAACGAGAATGGTAGGAACGGTCTGGAAACTATATGTGGCATTTTGAAGGGATTGGATGTTTGTCTGTAGTTACAAAGAAGCTTCTATATATATGTGTATATATATACACACATATATATATTTTATTTATTTGAGAGGGAGAACACAAGTGGGGGAAAGAACAGAGGGGGAGGGAGAGGGACAAGCAGACTCTGCACCAAGCAAAGAGTCCGACGTGGGTCTCTATCCCAGGACCCTGAGATCATGACCTGAGCCAAAACCAAGAATCCGATGCTTAACTGACTGAGCCACCCAGGCACCCCAGCTTTTATTTTTTTTATCTGAACAGGGTTAAAATTAGAACCTAGACCCTGACTGCCATAGGGACTCAATAAATACTTAATAAATTAATAAATTTAGATATCTGAAATTGGTCACAGTAGGAGGAATATGCTAAGTCAGTATTATCTCACAGTCCAAAACTAGGACCACTGAGGAGAAATTATAGGAAAGAAGATATTGCTTATCATAAAAAAGTCTTTATACAACTAAAGTTATCCTAAAAATGAATGTATCAGATTGGCTAAATTACCGCTACAAAGTAGAAGAGAATTGTTTTTTTAGACGACGTTGAATTAGATGATTTCCAGGAATTTCTCCAAACTGGGCTTCTAATAGAACAGTATCTCTGGAGTGGTTTTGGTTTTGTCTATTTTCACTATTCCTTAAATGTGGGTGATTTTTTTTACATTCTATTCTTGACTTTCTTTTCTTATTCTCCATATTCTTCCTAAGTAATCTTAACTACCTGGCTTGGATTCAGGCATGTTGATAGTGCCCAAATCTGTCTCCAGTCCAGGTTAGCTCTTGAACTTCAGGAGCTATCTATTAAATGGCTTATAGGGTATCACTAGTTGGTTTTCCATTGGAACCTAAAATTTAAATATGTTCAAGTCTGAGCCATTCATCTATGCCCCTTCACTATCTTCCTGTCTTGCCCCATAAGATGTGTTCATCTTCTTTGTTTGTCTTTGTAGTGAATGGGACCACACTGTCCACTCAGTTGTGCAGTCCAGAAACTAGGGGTTATGCTAGGCTTGCTGTTTCTTTGCATTTCACATTAATTAACTTACCAGTTTGTAATGGAGACAAGCTTGAACTAGAGTATAACAGAGGAGGTAAAGGGAAGTGAATGGATTTGATTTATATTTTTAAGCCATCAGGATTTGCTTATATATCAGATGTAAAGAATGTGAAAGGAAAGAAATGAAGAATGATCTTGGGTTTGGATTTAAGCAACTGAATGGATACAATTAATTTTATTTAGATTGGGAAGATATGGAAATGAATGGATTTATGGAGCAGGGATAATTTAGTGTTCTGTGTTAGACTTGTTAAAGTTGAGATGCCTGTCAGGTTTCCATGGATTTAGGAACCTGGAGCTGAGTAAGGAGAGATTTGTCCTGGAGATGGTTGTTAAAGCCATAGGACTACATAGGAGAATGTTAGATAAAGAAAAACTGAAATTCCATCATCACTCAGGATAGTTAAGAAAAGATGGAGTAATAAAGAGGCTGAGGCATTATTGAAGGTTTGAAGAGAAGGGAGTAAAATAGTCCTTATGAAGAGTGGAAAATCACCTTCTCCTAGTGGAGAAGTTGTAGTTTGAAATTTGTGTTATGATTTCAAAATAAGACCAGTTAACATTATTTTAAATTCATTTCCAGCAGCATTTAGCTAGCTAGCTATTCAATACCAATATGGAATGAGTGGATGATTGGGTTTAATCAGATTAGGATCTTGCCAGGCAAGTGTGATACATGGGAAGATGGGAAAGAAGTAAGAGAGTGTAAGAGAGTGACTGTAAATGGAGTGATTGACCATGGAACCCTGAAAGTTAAGGGAATGTGAGGAATTGAGACGTAATTGGTAGCCATAGGGGAATACTTTCATAAGAATGGAAGGACTAGTGAACTGAAAGGATAGGTCATCAGCAGGAAGTAACAGTGTTTGAAATCAAGATTCAGATAGGAGGTCAAGGAATGAAAAGTTAGGAAGTAGATCTGGAGGATGAAGTCTCTAAAGACTTCCTTTAGAGGCAAGAGAAGAGGTGGAGAAGATGACTGTGAACCAGAGGCTATAAAATCTTAATGAACAAGGAGGGGGTGACCAAGAAGTTAGTAGATGGTAGCTACAAGAGAACAGTGGATGAGACAGTCTGTCTTGAGCTGCAGAGGAATCTTATGTCTCACCATTCCCTTCTTTACACTCTTAAGTTCCCTTAACACGAGATAATTTTACTTCTTTGAGATGCCCGTGTTTTCTCCTATCTTTACACTGTTGCCTGGAATTCTGCCGTAATCACTTACCACCACCACCACTACCATGCTTCTCCCGCAACCCCAAGGTCTCTCATCAGGTCTCAGTTTAGATTTACTTTCTCTTGGAAGCTTTCTCCAGCCAACTTTGAATGGGGTCTTTTATCACCTTTGTGATACCTTTATCACCTTTTATCACCTATGTTGTCTTTTATCACCTTTGAGGGCACTTGTCACAATGTATGGTATTTACTGTTTACTTCTCTCTCTCCAACTGTTAAAAGCCTTGGAAGACAGGAACTTTTTTGTTTAATTAAATCTCCAATATCAACAACAGTACCTGGTGCATAGTCAGTAATACTTGTTCAGTGAATGAACCAGTCAAAAACAGTGTTCCATAAAGATGCAGGTATAGAGGTTTTATAGCCTATGATATAATTGTTTACATTTTTTGTGGATGAACCAGTACTTTGCATTCTTCAAACCTTACAGATGCTGTGTTGCTACTTTTGTATTATAGTTCATATTCTTAAATCTCGGATGCATAATCCTGACTGAGAAATAGTCACTGGCCACTAGAGATAGCTTGTTAAATACAGAGCAGTCTCGATTTTCTGTTGTTATGTTAAAGAATATTTTTGGAGGAAGGGGCCATATTTAAAACTGGTGACCCCAGTTGGCTTTACAGAAAAGTTTTGTGACCCTAAAAATATGATGGAAGGAAGTTAATTGGAGATAGGATGAGGGGCCTAATGTTAAGAACGTAAAGTTGTGTATAAAGGCTGAGCTCACTTACCTTCATGGTGACTGTCTTGGTTGCCGTAGGTTTTAGATGACTGTCATTAGTTACCAGTTTCATTTTTTGACCTAATTTTAAAAAATTCTCCTCTAAAAAATTCTAACTTCATCGTGACAGAGGTGTAATGTTCATTATTAAGTCTTATCTTTCTATTCTTTCTTGAAAACTTGTAGGTAAAATGTGAGACACAGGACTTTTCCTTTAATTATTTTTAGTCACCTTAAAAATTTTATAGCATGTGAGGAAGTTCATGGCTGAAAAAACTGGCAGCTGCATGGTATTGTTGAAATAGAAATGGCTTAATCAGGAAGATCAGCATCTTTACTTTTTTTTTTTTTTTTTTTTTTACCTTTGAGCAAGTGGAACTCTAAGAGTAACTTTTTAATATAAATTTAAAAATCCAAGACTGGACAGTTTGAGTTAAAATGCTTCTCTGATAGTAAATTGACTTGGAAATATTAAGAGGTTAAGGGGAAATGCATTAGCAATGAGAATAGAAACTTAATTTAACTGGAAATTATTCTCTTCATGGATTTTATTGTGACATTGACCCATTTATTATTAGTTTATCTTTCCCCACCTAGTAATTTCAATTCCTAATTAATAAGAGTTAAATAAGAGAAAAGCAGGGTGCCTGGGTGCCTCAGTCAGTTAAGTGTCTGCTTTCAGCTCAGGTCATGATCTTGGGGTACTGAGATCGAGCCCCACATCGGGCTCCCTGCTCAGGGGAAGTCTTCTTCTCCCTCTCTTTCTGCCCCTCCCTGCTGCTTGTGCTCGTGTGCACACTCCTGTCTGTCTCTCTCTCAAGTAAATAAAATCTTTTTAAAAAAATAAGAGATTAGCTATAGTAACATTTTATTAGAGTTCTGGGTGTTTAGTATACTTTTAAGTCTGAATAGTGAATATCAATAACCTACTAAAATACCTATGAATTAGAAATATATTTAGATCCTTTTTGTACAAGTGCTTTGGTACTTCCATTAGTTTCTTTTGCAGGATTTTCAAATTCTTGTGCGTTAAAAACAAAAATACTTGAGAATGTCGCATTAAACTTGGAGGGAATAGTTGGATTTCAAAATCAGTATTATGTATGACTCTTCTGGATTATAGTGTGAAATTACATAGTTAAATTTCTGAAAGATCTCTTTAGTAAATTGAATCTGTAAAGTCTCTGTTTAGATCTTTTTTTCTGAAAGCCTCTTTGCCTTTTATTATAAAAGAGCCTGGTACTGCTTTCTGTTTTAAAAATCCAGCTGGAAAATTACAGAGTACAAAAATTTGTCCATCGGTTCTTCATTTGGAGAGAACAGAAAGTATGTCTTCAAAATGGAGACTGACCTTTAAGCGTTCTATCAGTGGGAGTTTTAGCTTTTATTATTTTTCTTTACTTTTTACTTCTGTTACTACATATATTTTGGCTTCTGCCTGGTACAGCTGAATGTTAAAATACCATCTTTATTTTATGTGGTTCTGTAATTGTTGTTCATATCCTCCAATGAGCTGTTTCTTTCTGAGCCCCTCAGAATCTCTAAAAAAACAAACAAACAAACACAGCAAGGTGTCCTTGGTCTTTGTGTCTTTATTTTGGTTCTATTAAATTGAAACAACATATTTGTGTTGATTGTAATCATGAAAATTGACTCCTAAATGTGTCTGAAAGTGTCCTATACTTAAAATAGTTTTCTGTGTAGTCTTTTAAAAATAATCAATAGACTTACTTTTTAGTACATTTTTAGATTACAGAATAAGCAAATAGTATGTAGAGCTACATTCATCTACCCCCCCCCAGCCACCCACATACCCATGGTTTCCCCTTTTATTAACATCTTGCATCAGTGTGGTACATTTATTACAATTATTGAACCAGTATTGATATATTATTATAGTCCATACTTGAAGATTCACTTGTTGTGTTGTACAGTTTTATGGGTTTTGACAGATACATAATGATGTGTATCCATCATTACAGTTTCACACAGAATAGTTCACCACCCTAAAAACCCCCTATGCTTTACGTGTTCATCACTCTCCACCCAAACCCCTGGCAACCATTGTCCTTTTTGCTCTCTGTAGCTTTACCGTTTCCAGAATGTCACGTAGTTAGAATCATATGGTATTAGACTGACTTCTTTCACTTAGCAGTATACATTTAAGGTTCATATCTTTTCATGGCTTGATGGCTCATTTTTTTAAATCACTAGATAATATTCCACTGTGTGGATGTACCACAGTTTGTTTATCATTACCTATTGAAAGACATCTTGATTATTTCCAGTTTTGGTGATTATGAATAAAGCCTGCTATAAACATTCTTCTACAGGTTTTTGTGTGGACATAAGTTTTTAACTTAATTGGGTAAATGATAAGTGGGGATTGCTAGATCATATGGTAACACTATGTTTAGCTTTGTAAGAAACTGTCAAACTGTCAGTATATGTGTTCTTAAGAATCAACCAAATTGGGGCATGTGGGTGGCTCAGTTGGTTGAGCCACTGACTCTTGGTTTCGGGTCAGGTCATGATCTCAGGGTTGTGAGATCTGCTTGGGATTCTCTTTCCCTCTTCCTCTGCCCCTCCTCCCCGCTCGATCTCTTTCTCTCTCTCTCTAAAATAATTAATTAAAAAAAAAAGAATCAACCTAATTAAAAATCTGGAAGGATATACTCTAAACTATTAACAGTAGTTACCTCAGGGGATGAAATGGGGGGAGGTGGGGGGGACTGTCATCTTATTTTGTAATATCTGAATTTTTTAAAACAAAATACTATTTTGTAATTTTTTACAAATAAAATTTTTCTCTAAAATACTTAATGCATACTAATAAAAATTGAAAATGAGGGGTGCCTGGGTGGCTCAGTTGGTTAAAGTGTCCAACTCTTGGCTTCAGCTCAGGTCATGATCTCATGGGTCATGAGATTGAACCCTGAGTCAGGTTCCGCGCTCAGGGGGGAGTCGAAGATTCTCTCCCTCTGCCCCTCCCCCCACTGGCTTATGCCCGCTCTCTCTCTCAGATAAGTAAATCTTTTTTAAAAAATTGAAAATGAGTTAACATAAATAAAAGAAGACCATTTAAGCAGTATATTATTAGTTTCATAGCACTTCCTAGATGTGGAGGATTTTAATATTTTTTAAGTAAAGAGGATAATTACCTTACTCCAATCATAATTGTCCATTCAACAAATTTATAGAGCATCTACCTGCGGCATAGTTCTTTATAGAATCCTGCCCAGAGCTAAGAAGAGAACACACTTCATTCAGCCTTGGGATGTCAGGCAAGACTTCCTAGAGGAGGTGATATCTGAATTGCATTCTGAAGGAGGAATCTGAATTAACTAGGCTAATGTGGAGGGGAGAAGGGCAGGGGAAGGAGAATGTACCAGAATGAGGACAATGTTTTCAAACTAGAGACCAAGTCATTTGCTTCTGGTTAATCTGATTAAAATCAGAATTAATTGTTTCATATTGTCGAGAAGCATATTAGATCTTTTCATGCTCTTGGCACTTGTTTGATAATCTGTATTTGGGAAGTGTGGGCTCATATTTTCTTTTGGTTTCTAGTGACTGGCAGGTGTATTGCCCTAATGCCTGTTTTGCTTGGGAAACTGGAATAATGAATACCCTGAAGATATTTTGTTGCTGGAGATGTTTAAGCATCTGTCACTGTCACATGAGTTAAACATTGCACTCTTTATCTGAATTTTAGAGCCTTGAATGGTTCAACTGTCACTGTTTGTGAGTGTACATACATGTTACTTTCTTGGGCCATCTATGTCTCTTATACTTAAATCTTGCTTCCCATATGTAAACTTCCACTATATATCCATAGATTTTTTTTTTCTGTTTTCTATAGGATTCCAGGGAAAAATTTAAAAATTATCACTTAGAGAAATGCAGAAAGAGGGAAAAACCAGGAAGTGTATTGACATGAAGGGATGAAAGTGGATTGTGTTTGCTAGATTATAATGCAGGAGCCTTAAAAAAAGAATTGTTGAGTCTTGTCAGTTGATATTTTTCTGAATCCTGTAAGTTGGATTTTAAACATTTTGGAAGACTACTGACTGTTATTTGGTATCTTTTTCCAGATTATTTAAAATAATAACATTTTTCCTTGGATCAAATTCATCTCTCAAATTAAGACCTTAAATATGAAAGAATTCACAATTTCTTACATTGAAAGTCATCATAGGAAATAATTTAATGTAAAATATGATTAGCACATTACCCTGTTTTCAATAAAAGTCACCCCTGAAGTCTATTAAATATTATGAAATTAAAACTTTTCTCTGGTAACTGTTGCATTTAAAAAAGGAAAACAGAATTCTCATCTATTGAAAGGAGCAGTGAAACCTTGACATCAGAATACAGTTACTGGGTTCTAACTCCCATCTGTTGCCCCCGGCCAGCAGAATAGCCTTGGGCATGTCCCCTAACTTGACCAGCTAAGTCTTCATGTTTAAATAAATAGAATTAAGTAATGAATATGAGAGTTCCTCCAAACTGTAAAGTAATTACAAATATAATTTGCATCATTATCATGGAATTTGTCTTCCAATACACATTTTATAACCCACTGAACAAGAGGTCAATTATTACTGCTTATTTTATAACTTTTGGCCATGTTTTCTGTGCCAGAATCTCATTGGCATGTGAAATGTTGAGCAGTGGACAGCCTAAATCTATGTGGACATATTTTTCTATAGCCCACGGGAGGACTGAAATGCTGAAAGATCTTAGGAACTGGGGCAGGACCTAAGCCCAACAGATAATTCTTTTGTCCAAGGGCAAGAAAGAGGAGAGGGTAGTTGTGGTGTGAGGCTTTTGGCTGACCTGTTCCATGTCTCTAAATGTGTTTGTGTTTGGGTGAGGGATAATTATATTGGGGAGGAGAGTTAAAATGTCTTTTCTCTTCTCCAGGCCCCTCCTTACGCTAATTTACCATGATAGGTCAGGAAAATGTGAACTTCTTACCACAACTTCTGTAGAAGTGTGAGACTTCTGTAGAAAATCCTTTTTCTCTTCTTCCTGTTTGTGATTTTCCTTTTGTATCCCTCTCCCCCATTCTATTCTTTTTCTCACCTTCTTTATGTCATTTCTAAAAGTATTCCTTTGAAGGCTATCTTCCCTACATTCTTGGTCATTATTCTATTTTCCCTTTTTCCCTCTTTTAACATTACCTGTTTAATCCAGCAAATTAGTATAATTTTACTTTGCTGTTTTATCATACACTCCTTATTTTTTATGCCAATTATGAAAGTTTACATTTGAATCTAATAGAGTAAATGAAAGACATTGTAAAGTATTAAATTGCATTTCTACATATGGTATGCCACTGGATGTAGTGAAAATGAGCATTCATATTAGCAATGACAACATAATAGTACAATGCTTTTAGACTGTTTTGGTAGTATGTGTTGATGGCCTTAAATGCTCATATTCATACCCTTAGACCTAGTTAATTTCAAACCTTGGAATCCATTTGAAAGAAATAATCTTAAATAATGAAAAGACTATGTGTAGCATTCTTAATGTCTAACAGTAAGGGAGAATGATTTTGTGGACTATTATGTAGCCATTTAAAATTATGTATAACATGGAGAAAGTTCATAATTTTAAAAACAGAATTAAAATTTGGACCTACAAGAGAACTTAGCGAATATAGATTTCACATTCAAGGTTGGTGAGAATATAAATTCACACAGTTTTGTTAAAGGGCACTATGGCAATATTTTCATTTAAAATCCACACACCTTTTGACCTAACAAATAGACTTGTAGGTTGACTTACTGATAAACTCTGGTATGTGCCAAAATATTTGCAGTTATAATCATTGCAGCACTAATTACAGTAAGTCTGTCCAGGGGCACCTGGGTGGTGCAGTCGATTAAGTGTCCAATTCTTGGTTTCTGCTCAGGTCCTGTACTCATGGGTCATGGGATCCAGCCCCATCTTGGGCTCCCTGCTCAGCCGGGAGTCTGCTTGAGGAGTCTCTCCCTCTGCCCCTTCCCCTACTTGGCTATATGCGGCGCTCGTGCACACTCTCTCAAATAAATAAATCTTTTTAAAAAATCAGTCTGTCCATGATTTTTTGGTAAGTAATGAATAGTTTCTTTTCTAGGAATTTATCTGAAGGAAATAAGGCTGTGGATAGATATGAAGCTAAGATATATTTATCCCTGTATTTATAACTGCAGAATAATATTAAAACCCTCCATGTTCAACAATACCAGATTAGTGAAATACAGTCTATCTCGCATCAATAGAAAATTATGCAGCATTATAAATAGCATTGTAGAAGACTATGTAGGATGGCATTATCTTCTACCGCACATACACATGTAAGCACTTACACATCTACACATGGAAAAAAAGAAACACATGCTCTATTTAACTTTTTTCCTCTGGGTAGTAAGATACAGATGACTTGTTTTTCTAAATTTTCCCTTAATGATCTATTATTATATTTATAAAATATATAAAAACCATGAGTATTTTTTTAATCAATAAGAATATTAATTCTAGTATAAGAAAAGACTTAGCGGAAGTATAACAAAAATTGTAAATAATAGCTAGTTTTGAGTGGTGGGACGAAAGGTAACTGTGTGTGTGTGTCTTTTCTATATTTTTCTTTAATGAGAAAATGAATATATTCATTTTATTGGAAATATTCTGTTAAAAGCATGGTTGATAAGCAGCTAATTAACTTAGTGCCAAATAATTTTTATATAATTAACAAACTTAAAAACATTTTTATTTTCATTTTAGGCTAGAAATATTCATACAGGAGAGTTGGCTGCAGTAAAAATTATCAAATTGGAGCCTGGTATGTATTAAAACTCTCAAGATAATTTTTGAATACTTTTCTTGTGTAGTTCATAAATATAGGACTTAACAAGCATTTTCCATATTTTTTCCTTATTTCCCTTCTTCCAAAAAGAAATCTTTGTTGTCAGGGCAGTAAGATATCCAATATGGTTATAATTAAATTCCATTGGAGGTTGTTAGTTAAAGATGAGTTTGGTGTGATAGTTTTGTTGCTAAATAAAATTTGAAATGTGCACATTCAAAAATTGGAAGGCACATTGACGGTGTTAAAGTAATTTTCTTTTAAGGTTGTAGTGAAATATTTGAACTTCTTTTATGAGAATTTAATTAGGAAAGTATTCATTGATGGGGCGAGATATTTCGTAATATTTGGGATAATGGTATTTTATATGTCAGATGTAACCTGGCTGTTACGTTTAATAATTCTGGTCTTAGCCTAGTGCCTTTTTTTTTCTAAACACTTCTTTGTAACAGAAAGCTGTTTGTTTTAAAACAGACAGGGGTGCGTGGCTGGCTCAGTAGAGCATGCAAGTCTTGATCTTGGGGTGTGAGTTTGAGCCCCATGTTGGGTGTAGAGATTACTTAAAAAAAAAAAATACTGAGAAATTTGCTTTGAAAACAAAATAACTGTGTAAAACCTGAAACGATTTTGTTAATTTCGATAACCTAAGAGTTTTCTAATGAGAGCAGTAGTAGCTTTTTCTCTCCAGTTTTTTATTGTGGTAAAATCCATATAACAGAAAATTTACCAACGAAACCATTTTTTTTTAAGATTTTATTTATTTATTTGACAGAGAGAGACACAGCAAGAGAGGGAACATAAGCAGGGGGAGTGGGAGAGGGAGAAGCAGGCTTCCTGCAGAGCAGGGAGCCCAATGCGGGGCTCGATCCCAGGACCCCGGGATCATGACCTGAGCCGAAGGCAGGCAGACGCTTAACGACTGAGCCACCCAGGTGCCCCTGAAACCATTTTTAAGTGTATAGTTCAGTGGAATAAAATACATTGATAATGTTGTGCTACCATCACCACCATCCACCTTCAGGACTCTTCGTCTTGTAAAACTTAAACTCTGTATCCATTATATAGTAACTTCCCATTCTGGTCTTCCTCCTAGCCCCTGGCAACCACCATTTTACTTTTTGTCTGTGATTTTCACTACTCTGGGTACTTGATTTAAGTGGAATCATATAGTATTTGTCTTTTTGTGACTGGCTGGCTTATTTCACTTAGCATAATGTCTTCAAGTCTCATCCAGTTGTCACATATGTCTGAATTTCCTTCTTTTCAAGACCAAATAACATTCCATTGAATGAATAGGTCACATTTTACTTATCCATTCATATATTGATGGACACTTGGGTTGCTTCCACATTTTAGCTATCGTGAATAATACTGCTATATGAGGATGAGCATACAAGTATTTCTTCCAGACCTGCTTTTATTCTTTTTATATACCCAGAAGTGGAATTGCTAGATCATATGGTAATTCTATTTTTAATTTTTTAGGGACCACCATACTGTTTTCTGCAGTGGCTATACAATTTTGCGTTCCTACCAGTAGTGTTCAAGTGTTCCAATTTCTTCACATCCTCATCAACACGTGTTATTTTTCTGTTTTGTTTTGTTATCGCAGCCATCCTAATGGATGTGAGGGGGTATCTCATTGTAGCTTTTGTTTGCATTTCTGTAGCGATTAGTGATGTTGAGCGTCTTTTCATGTGCTTATTTGTTTATCATTTTTGGAGAATTGTCTGTTTAAGTCCTTTGCTCATTTTTTAATTGGGTTGTTTGTTTCTTTATTGTTGAGTTTTTAGAGCTCTTTGTTATAATCTGGATATTAATCCCATATCAGATATATGATTTGCAAATATTTTCTCCCATTCCATGGGCTTTTTGCTGTGTTGATATTGTCTTTTGGTGCATAAAATTTTAAAATTTTCATGAAGTCCAGCCGGCCTGTTTTTTCTTTCATTGCTTGTGCCTTTGGTACCATACTTAAGAAATCATTGCCAAATCTAGTGTCAATGAGCTTTGCTTTATTGTAAGAGTTTTATAGTTTTACGTCTTACAAAGTCTGTGATCATCTTGAGTTAATTTTTGTATATGGTGTTGCGTTCGGGTCTGACTTTGTTTTTTTGCTAGTGGATATCCATTTTCCCAGCACCATTTGTTGAAAAGACGGTCCTTTCCCCATTGAATAATCTTAGCAGCCTTGTCAGAAATCTTTTTGGTTGAAGGCCAAAAAATCTCTGACCATATATGCAAGGGCTTACTTCTGGATTCTCTATTCTATTCTGCTGGTCCTTATGTCTGTCTGTATGCCAGTATCACGCTACTTTGAGTACCATAGCTTTGTAGTAAGTTTTGAAATCAGGAAGTGTGAATCATCCAATTTTAATCTTCTTTTTCAAGATTGTTTTGGGGGGCGCCTGGGTGGCTCAGTTGTTAAGCGTCTGCCTTCAGCTCAGGTCATGATCCCAGCGTCCTGGGATCGAGCCCCGCATCAGGCTCTCTGCTCGGCGGGAAGCCTGCTTCTCCCTTTCCCACTCCCCCTGCTTGTGTTCCCTCTTTCGCTGTGTTTCTCTCTGTCAAATAAATAAATAAATAAATAAATAAAAAGATTGTTTTGGCTATCCACGGTCCCTTGAGATTTCATATAAATTTTAGGATAAATTTTTCTATTTCTGCAAAATAATGTTGTTGAAAAAGGAGTGGTAATTTTTGACCAGGTAGGTGAATATTTGCTGATTGTTCATTTGCTGCTTCATAAACTTAGACATGTAGAATAATTGTGTGACTGTAATTATGCCAAACAATTTCTTAATTTGAGCATTAAAAATGTTTTTGCGGGGCGCCTGGGTGGCTCAGTTGGTTGAGCGACTGCCTTCGGCTCAGGTCATGATCCTGGAGTTCCGGGATCGAGTCCCGCATCGGGCTCCCTGCTCGGCGGGGAGTCTGCTTCTCCCTCTGACCCTCCCACCTCTCATGTGCTCTCTCTTTCTCTCATTCTCTCTCTCAAATAAATAAATAAAATCTTTAAAAAAAAATGTTTTTGCATTTCAGATACAATATTTTCATCATTATGTATATGATTCATTAAAGAGAGATTACTGAGGGTAGCTTATGCTGCAACACTTTAAAAATAAGCTTTCATATACGACACGGTATCGTTTTTTTCCCTGGGTATTAGAAATTGTTATAATATTCTTAGAGTTCTCCCCTTCTACACTGTTGGTGGGAATGCAAGCTGGTGCAGCCACTCTGGAAAACAGTATGGAGGGTCTTCAAAAAGTTGAAAATAGAGCTACCATACGACCCAGCAATTCCACTACTGAGGAACAGTATGGAGGTTCCTCAAAAAGTTGAAAATAGAGCTACCATATGATCCAGCAATTGCACTACTGGGTATTTACCCCAAAGATACAAATGTAGTGATCTGAAGGGGTACGTGCACCCCAATGTTTATAGCAGCAATGTCCACAATAGCCAAACTGTGGAAAGAGCCAAGATGTCCATCGACAGATGAATGGATAAAGAAGATGTGGTATTTATATACAATGGAATATTATGCAGCCATCAAAAGGAATGAAATCTTGGCCATTTGCAACGATGTGGATGGAAATGGAGGGTATTATGC